>NC_091060.1:176184566-176489339 GCF_000393655.2 Nicotiana sylvestris | reverse complement strand
AGTACCTTGCCCCCAGCCTTTCTTGTCTAACGCCTCGGTCATGGTGGCCAAAGAGATGATCCGGCACGGATTTAGGCCAGGGAAGGGACTTGGACGAACCCTTCAGGGAATAACAGAACCCATTACTTTGCCAGTCATCAAGAAACCTTTTGGACTAGGTTTCAAACCTACTCCAGCAGACGAAAAATGGGCAAAGAAAAGGAGAAATGAGGGCTGGAAGTTGCCTCAACCACTGCCGGATTTATATGCGACTTTCGTCAGGCCAAGGTACGCTGAAGAAGAAGATGATGAGGTCTTCACAGCTGAGGAAATCGAGGAAATATGTGGGGCGATGAGAGAAATGCTCTACGAGGTCCACATGGTTCAACCAGGTGAAGGCACAAGCACTGCTGAGATGCTGTACATGGGACCGAACGCCCAACTTCAAAACTGGGAGGCCACGCCATTCCCGACTAGACGGAAGTCCGGGTAGACCTGTCCTGCCACCTTTCCTGTGTCACAAGTTATCTCCGGGACATAACTTGAACGTTTTCTTCTTTTCAATTGTTGCTTTGAATTCCTAGTTGTAAACATTGTTGTCTTCCAACTTTCCAAAGAAAATATAAAAACAAAATCAATCATTGCTTTCCTATTCTTTCTTCTGTTCTGATTTTTATTATTTTTTTCCTTTTATCTTTCTTTTCAGTCCTAATAATGCGGCTTTAAATATGACATGCTTGCGGACTTCACGCCCAGATCACAATGAGCTATTTAACTGCGAATTAACGAACCCAGAACCAGAATATGATGCGGAAGAGGCTTTTAGGGAAATAAACCGAGAGTTGGAATATTTTGAGAATAAACCTAAGCCAAATCTGAATGACACTGAACCGATAAATTTGGGAACCCCGGAAGAAATCCGGGAGACCAAGATAAGCATTCACACGGACAAGAAAACGCGAGAGGCGATAATTCAACTTCTTTTTGAATTTAAAGACGTGTTTGCTTGGTCATATGATGACATGCCGGGGCTAGGTGTTGATCTAGTGGTTCATAAATTGCCGATTCATCCTGATTGTCCTCCAGTTCAACAAAAGCAACGAAAGTTCAAAACTGAGGTCAGTGACAAGATTAAAGAGGAGATCACCAAACAACTGAAAACGGGAGTGATTCGGGTAGTCCAATATACCACATGGTTGGCGAATGTGGTTCCAGTACCAAAGAAGGACGGGAAAACTCGAGTATGTGTAGACTACCGAGATTTGAACAGAGCAAGTCCTAAAGATAATTTCCCGCTGCCCAACATCCACATCCTCGTTGATAATTGCGCCAAACACGAGATACAGTCTTTCGTAGATTGTTACGCTGGGTATCATCAGGTACTGATGGATGAAGGGGACGCTGAGAAAACTGCCTTCACCACGCCTTGGGGCACCTATTGCTACCGGGTCATGCCGTTTGGTTTAAAGAATGCGGGGGCTACATACATGAGGGCCATGACTGCCATTTTCCATGACATGATGCATCAGGAAATAGAGGTGTACGTGGATGATGTGATAGTCAAGTCCAGGACGCAGGATAATCACATCCAAGACTTGAGGAAGTTCTTCTAGAGGCTAAGAAAGTATGACTTGAAGCTAAACCCAGCCAAATGCGCTTTCGGAGTTCCGTCGGGCAAACTTTTGGGCTTCATCGTAAGCAGGAGAGGAATCGAGCTAGATCCAACTAAGATAAAATCCATCAGAGATCTACCTCCCCCGAGAACAAAGAAAGACGTGATGAGTCTGTTGGGCAGGTTGAATTACATCAGTCGGTTCATTGCCCAGCTGACAAGCACGTGTGAGCCCATATTCAAGCTGTTAAGGAAAGATGCGGCGATCAAATGGACACCTGAGTGTCAAGAAGCCTTTGATAAAGTCAAAGAATACCTTTCGAATCCCCCAGTCTTGGTCCCTCCAGAATCAGGGAGGCCACTTTTCTTGTATCTGACAGTCTTGGAGAACTCTTTCGGCTGCGTCCTCGGGCAACACGACGTAACCGGAAAGAAGGAGCAAGCAATCTACTACTTGAGCAAGAAATTCACCGGCTACGAGGCCAAATACACTCTGCTGGAAAGGACATGCTGCGCTCTCACATGGGTTGCACAAAAGCTGAGACATTATCTCCAAGCCCACACTACGTTCCTCATAAGCAGGTTGGATCCTTTGAAGTATATATTTCAGAAACCAATGCCTACTGGGAGACTGGCTAAATGGCAAATCTTGCTTACGGAATTCGACATAGTTTATGTCACTCGCACGGCAATGAAAGCCCAGGCGTTAGCAGATCATTTGGCCGAAAATCCGGTCGATGAGGAATACCAGCCATTGGATACCTACTTTCCAGATGAAGAAGTAAACACCGTAGAAGTGATCTCGGAGGAAGCTCATGTTTGGAAGATGTTCTTCGACGGAGCCGTGAACGCCAAGGGTGTAGGGATTTGGGCAATTTTGATCTCGCCTTCTGGTCAGCATTATCCCGCCACAGCTAGACTACGTTTCTTTTGCACAAATAATACAGCTGAGTATGAAGCTTGCATTATGGGCATGCATATGGCAATCGATCAGGATGTCGAAGACTTGCTGATTATGGGAGATTCTGACTTGATTATCCGGCAAGCTCAAGGCGAATGGGAAACTCGGGATGTCAAACTTATCCCATACCGACAACATGTGGAGGACCTCAGCAAGCGCTTTACATCAATAGAGTTCAGGTATATTCCGAGGTGTCACAATGAACTGGCAGATGCACTTGCTACTTTGGCTTCAATGTTACCCTACCCGGGCAACGCCCACGTCGATCCTTTGGAAATCCAAATCAAGGAAAGACACGGTTACTGCAGTGTAATCGAGGCGGGATCAAATACGTAGCCTTGGTACCATGACATCAAGAAATTCCTGAATACACAAGAATACCCCGAGCACGCTACTGGAGATCAAAAAAGGACCATTAGGCGACATGCAAATTGTTTCTTTCTGAGCGGCGAATTGTTGTATAAGAGGACCCCGGACCTCAATCTCCTAAGATGTGTCGATATCGAGGAAGCGAGAAAGATCATGCACGAAGTACACGCAGGTGTGTGCGGACCTCACATGAACGGGTATGTCTTAGCGAAGAAAATCCTTAGAGCAGGTTATTACTGGATGACCATGGAAAAGGATTGCTTCAGCTTCGTTCGGAAATGTCATCAGTGTCAGGTGCACGGTGATTTGATTCATGCACCTCCCACGGAACTGCATCCCATGTCTGCGCCTTGGCCATTTGTCGCCTGGGGCATGGACGTCATTGGACCAATTGAACCAAAGGCCTCGAATGGACACAGGTTTATACTGGTTGCCATCGATTACTTCACAAAATGGGTAGAAGCTGTCACTCTCAAGTCAGTCCCTAAGAAAGCTGTAGTAGATTTCGTGCACTCAAATCTTATCTGTCGTTTCGGTATTCCTGCGACTATCATTACAGATAATGCAGCAAACTTGAACAGTCACTTGATGGGAGATGTATGCGAGCAGTTCAAGATAACGCATAGGAATTCTACTCCTTATCGGCCGAAAGCCAATGGTGCTGTGGAAGCTGCAAATAAAAACATCAAGAAGATTTTGAGGAAAACAATCCAAAGTTCCCGACAGTGGCATGAGCAGTTACCTTTTGCATTATTGGGGTACCGCACTACGGTACGCACATCGGTGGGAGCGACTCCCTATCTTTTGGTTTATGGGACCGAGGCTGTAATACCGGCAGAAGTAGAAATTCCTTCGCTTTGAATCATTGTCGAAGCAGAAATCGAAGACAGCGAGTGGGTTAAGGCTCGACTGGAGCAATTGACGTTGATTGATGAAAAGCGAATGGCCGCAGTTTGTCACGGACAGTTGTACCAACAAAGGATGGCCCGTGCTTACAACAAGAAAGTCCGACCCCGAAATTTCGAAGTAGGTCAGCTGGTACTAAGGCGTATTCTGCCGCACCATGAAGAAGCAAAAGGGAAGTTTGCTCCAAATTGGAAAGGCCCATACATCATAAGGAAGATATTGCCGAGAGGAGCACTGTATTTAGGTGATATCGAAGGAAATGACCCCGACACAGCAGTGAATGCAGATGCAGTCAAGAGATACTACGTCTAGATCATACTCCAAGTGGTCCTGACACATTTGAAAATGGCGAAGATTTTATCCCCCACTACCCCCAAACACTACCCAATCCTCTCTACAAAAAAAAAAGAAGAAGAAAAAAAAAAAACAAAACAAAACAAAAATTGTTTGAGGCCTGAACTACGTTTGACTTGATTCTGAAAGGATACGTAGGCAGCCTCTCCCTGAGGTTCAGTCACACCAACAATAAAATCTCATTCACCCTGAAATTGAAATCGGGGCACATCAAGCAGTTGAGAAGTTGGTATCACTACCTCTCCTTACCAAGCACAAGCCTTCAAATCAATTACCAAATATGGTGGGGAACCAATAAGCGTCACGAATGGAGACCAACACACTCTGAATTGAGAGAGATAAAATGAGAGAGTTTCGGCGGTGAAAACCTTCGGGCACCACGAGGCGACGGGAGTAGAGAAACCAAAATGAGAGAGCTTGTTTAGTAAAAACTCGCAAAGAGTGCTATCAAGCGATGACAGGAAGAAAAATGAGAGAGGTCAGCCAGCGAAAACCCGCAAAGGGCGCTGTTGGCCGAAAAAGAATGACGCCACCCCAAGAAAGTTTCGGCAGAATGCCACCAGTTTGGAATCACAGATCTGTTCTGGTTCAGGAAAACGCAAGCTCTTAGAAGGTCAGACGTCCAGTCCAAAGAGCATGTCATGTCATTTAAAGCCAGCGTTATCTTCCTCAGATAAGTCTTTCTCGTCCCGAAAAGGGTATTCCTTTTCTGATTTGTTTTCCCCTTTCTTTGTTTCTTTTCGAATCCCTTTTGCATTTTAACCCCGAGTTCAGGACACACCGGAAAGGACATGTGGCATGGTTTGTTTGCACGGAATCCCGTCTCATGAAGGAAAGCGCCTCATCTCGTGGTATGATTGCCCAAGCATGATGAATCATGACGTTTGATGGTGTTTCAGAGTAAAGAGGAAAGAGAGAAATCTTGAAATCTTCCCCAGCAAGTCCGCCTTCGGACAAATCCCCACAGAGTCTCCCCCTGTACAAATCCCCACAGAGTTTCTCCTTTTGTACAATCTCCCACAAAGTCTCCCCAGTAAAAAAAAAAAAAAAAATCCCCGTTGGAATTTCATCAGCACATCCCCAGCGAGTCCTTTTGTAAATATTCCCCAACAAGCTTGCCCCAACAAACCCTGGGAAACTCATTTTGAAACAAAAAAACCAGCATACCCCATTGTACAGAATCCGCACAAAGAATCCACTTTGTAGATATCCCCCCCCACAGAGCTTCCTTTTGTACAAATTCCCACAGAACACCCCCAATAAAATCCCCGTTGAGAACCTCCAATCAAAACGGGACAAAAAGGAAGAAAAAAGAGAGGCCTTACGAGGCAAGTCATCACAGAATCTGGAAATACAAGCCTGAGTAGTCTAAAAGTTTCGCCATTCGAATCAAATCAATGGCGGGACTTCGCAACAGAAATAGAGACGCAACAAAGCAATTGGGAACGATCAAGGTCACCGAACCGACCGTCATTTCCGAACTAACAATTGTTCTTTGTCTGAAAAGTTGAAACAGGTATAATCCAAGACAACCGTGCAAGAAGCAGGTGTCGCCCAAAGAAGAAGGTACACGGGTACAAGAAACATTTTGGCAATAAGGAATTCACTCAAAAGGTAAGTTCCCGCAAAACTCCCTTTTATCTTCTATTAAAACAAGAAAACTCAAAAAATAGATCGTGTAGTATTCTCGAACTTTATCCCCAGCCGATCAGCTTTAGGGTTTTAAAACCCTAAACTGAACTTTTTCCTTTCAGCCAGCATTAGGGTTTTAAACCCTAAACTGAGCTTTTTCCACGCAATCAGCATTAGGGTTTTTAAACCCTAAACTGAACTTTCCTTTTAGTCAGCATTAGGGTTTTAAACCCTAATCTGAACTTTTTCCTTTCAGCCAGCATTAGGGTTTTAAACCCTAAACTGAGCTTTTCCATGCAATCAGCATTAGGGTTTTAAACCCTAAACTGAATTTTCCTTTTAGTCAGCATTAGGGTTTTAAACCCTAAACTGAACTTTTTCCTTTCAGCCAGCATTAGGGTTTTAAACCCTAAACTGAGCTTTTCCATGCAATCAGCATTAGGGTTTTAAACCCTAAACTGAA
Source organism: Nicotiana sylvestris (assembly GCF_000393655.2). NCBI lineage: Eukaryota > Viridiplantae > Streptophyta > Magnoliopsida > Solanales > Solanaceae > Nicotiana > Nicotiana sylvestris. The sequence goes on along the minus strand of NC_091060.1, from coordinate 176,483,063 downwards.
TTTTCCTTTTAGTCAGCATTAGGGTTTTAAACCCTAAACTGAACTTTTTCCTTTCAGCCAGCATTAGGGTTTTAAACCCTAAACTGAGCTTTTCCATGCAATCAGCATTAGGGTTTTAAACCCTAAACTGAATTTTCCTTTTAGTCAGCATTAGGGTTTTAAACCCTAAACTGAACTTTTTCCTTTCAGCCAACATTAGGGTTTTAAACCCTAAACTAAGCTTTTCCATGCAATCATCATTAAGGTTTTAAACCCTAAACTGAATTTTCCTTTTAGTCAGCATTAGGGTTTTAAACCCTAAACTGAACTTTTTCCTTTCAGCCAGCATTAGGGTTTTAAACCCTAATCTGAACTTTTTCCTTTCAGCCAGCATTAGGGTTTTAAACCCTAAACTGAGCTTTTCCATGCAATCAGCATTAAGGTTTTAAACCCTAAACTGAATTTTCCTTTTAGTCAGCATTAGGGTTTTAAACCCTAAACTGAACTTTTTCCTTTCAGCCAGCATTAGGGTTTTAAACCCTAAACTGAGCTTTTCCATGCAATCAGTATTAGGGTTTTAAACCCTAAACTGAATTTTCCTTTTAGTCAGCATTAGGGTTTTAAACCCTAAACTGAACTTTTTCCACGCAATCAGCATTAGGGTTTTAAACCCTAAACTGAACTTTCCTTTTAGTCAGCATTAGGGTTTTAAACCCTAATCTGAACTTTTTCCTTTCAGCCAGCATTAGGGTTTTAAACCCTAAACTGAGCTTTTCCATGCAATCAGCATTAGGGTTTTAAACCCTAAACTGAATTTTCCTTTTAGTCAGCATTAGGGTTTTAAACCCTAAACTAAACTTTTTCCTTTCAGCCAGCATTAGGGTTTTAAACCCTAAACTGAGCTTTTCCATGCAATCAGCATTAGGGTTTTAAACCCTAAACTGAATTTTCCTTTTAGTCAGCATTAGGGTTTTAAACCCTAAACTGAACTTTTTCCTTTCAGCCAGCATTAGAGTTTTAAACTCTAAACTGAGCTTTTTCATGCAATCAGCATTAGGGTTTTAAACCCTAAACTGAATTTTCCTTTTAGTCAGCATTAGGGTTTTAAACCCTAAACTGAACTTTTTCCTTTCAGCCAGCATTAGGGTTTTAAACCCTAAACTGAGCTTTTCCATGCAATCAGCATTAGGGTTTTAAACCCTAAACTGAATTTTCCTTTTAGTCAGCATTAGGGTTTTAAACCCTAAACTGAACTTTTCCCTTTCAGCCAGCATTAGAGTTTTAAACTCTAAACTGAGCTTTTTCATGCAATCAGCGTTAGGGTTTTAAACCCTAAACTGAGCTTTTCCATATAATCAGCATTAGGGTTTTAAACCCTAAACTGAATTTTCCTTTTAGTCAGCGTTAGGGTTTTAAACCCTAAACTGAACTTTTCCCTTTCAGCCAGCATTAGAGTTTTAAAACTCTAAACTGAGCTTTTTTATGCAATCAGCATTAGGGTTTTAAACCCTAAACTGAATTTTTCATGCAATCAGCATTAGGGTTTTAAACCCTAAACTGAATTCTTCCTTTGTTCGGCGTTAGGGTTTTAAACCCTAAACTGAATTCTTCCTTTGTTCGGCGTTAGGGTTTTAAACCCTAAACTGAACCTTTCCCCAGCTAGTCGGTATTAGGGCTCCAACCCTGAACTGAGCATGCATATCCTCTTTTATCAATTTTATGAACTTCCTGGCGAATAATTAACGAAATTTTCCTAGTGAAACTGAGGCAGAAAATTTCGTTCGTTTGTTTTCTCCCGCAGGTCTGACCTCTAGCCACATAGATCGAAATGACCCACGAGATGACTCCCAGTTCGGAATCAAAGAAGAAAAAGAAAAAAAAAGAGAAGATGTCCCGAGACATCAGAGTAAATGGAAGGCAGATTGACTCCAACATTTGATTAAGGTTCTGATCCCTGCCAATCGCGTCTCACTCAGTATCCCGGAGATTAAACAAGTCGCTGCAACTCGCAAGCATCAAGATTCGGATCGGAGTCTACAAGCAGAATCAGCTAAGACCCAAGATCAAGTCGTAAAAGAATCATAGATAGGAATCTTGTAACTAGCAGTTGACATACATATAAGTAGTTAGCTCAGTTTCCAATTTTCGTTTGGTTGTAATAAGGCGGTCAGTGACGCAGCAGTGACAACAACAACAGCAGTAGCAGCAAGCATTGCAATCCCATGGTAGTCCCAGCTACCAAAATTTTCTCGAACTACATTGACCTGATTCCTGTTTAGCCCAGGATATGTAGGAAATCTTTGAAGCAAGATTCGGTCAGATCTTTCAAAAAACATGCTTCATACGGAGTGGTCCATAGGCAAAAATCGCTCACAAACGCTCACTTTATCTTTGCACGAAAACTCTTCGTGTTTCCGAACAAAGAGGGGCAGCTGTGAGCACGTGATTTTTGTTTCGCACGACAATCGCTCCAAAAGAAATAAAAAAATAATAATTGGCCCTGCTGTACAATTTTCGGATTTTCTGTGCGGCACTTTATTGATTTATTTGTGACTTTTGCCCATTTTTTTTTTATTTATTTATTTAAAACAAAATACAAAATGCGTGTCATGCATAATCTGAACCGCAACGTGTTTGTTTAAATAGAAAGGCATAAAACGGGCATCTTTGTCCGTGATTTTGTTTTGTTTGATTTTACTTGCTTTGAAATATTTTTAGTGTGTGTGCAAATAATTGTAGTGAGTGTGTATTTAATTTTTATTTTTGATTTTTTGCTTAGTTTTGTTTTTAAAATAAATAAGGAAAAGAGATAAAAAAAATAATAAAAAAAATAATAAAAGGAAGAAAAGAAAAGACCCCTTCCGGACTTGGGCCAATTTGTTAAAATTGGCCCAACAAACTCAGCCCAAAACCTAGGCCTACCCGGTCCAGACCACCTGATGCCCAGAGAATCCAAACGACGTCGTATTGACACAGGTTGATCTGGGCCGTTGATCTCAAATTGATCAACGGCCAAGATCAATTCCCCATAACCCACCAACAAACCCGACCCATCTTACCCGGACCGACCCCAACCCTTTACCCTTGAAACGACGTCGTTCCCTGTTAGCCAAAGGATCCTGGCCCTTCATCTCATCTCATCCAACGACCAGGATCCACTTGCTCACTAACTATATAAGCTCATAACACTACCCTGCCCCCCTATCCAAACCCCAGCCTTCGTCGTCTTCACCACAACCCCCAAACCCTAGAGCCGCCCTTGTATCCCCCACCATGAAAACCGGTGGCATGAACGCCGGTGACCTTCACCTTAACACCATAAAACCCCCTCACCACCCTGAACATAAACCTGTTGACCGCTTAATTCGAATCATCCCCTAGGTCCTCGAATCTTCTTTTGAAGATTCGAGTCAAAACTCGGTTTACACCAACCAACCCCAACTTCACACCAGACACTCCCCAGACCCTCCTCGTGACCAAACCATACTTGGTTTGGTCCGAATCTGATCAGGGAAGCATGAATCCCAGATCTGAGTTTTGGAACTTTGTAGTTCTTCATCACTGGTCCATGTCCGACCGAGCCACAGAGATTAAGGTCTAATGGACCTTAATCGAAGTGTTTCTCATCTGAGAAACACTTCGATTAAAGTCCGTTCAGCCTTAAGAAAGGTCTGTCCAAATCCGAGTCAAGGTTTTGATTTTTCAAGGTTTGAGGTGAGTCTTGCTTTCTTTTCTTCATTTCTGTTTGGTCCATGTGAGTGATTAAATGTCTGTTCATGTTTTGTTTCAATTTGTGTCTTTGAATTTTTACCAACTTCTGTTTGACCACTTTGCCTGAACCACTGTGTTTGTTTGAATCCCTCCTTTATTCTGATAATGCGTGTGTATATGCTGTGCGAATAATTGGGCTCCAAATGTTTGACTGATCAATTGGCTCCTCGAGTACCACTTTGTTTAGCCAGTACAATTCAAATCATGTGTCCTATACTTTGAATGTCTGATTTTTGGCTACGATTGTGTATGTTAATGCTAATATAGTCGAGTCGACATGTGTCGTCAATTAGTTTCAACTGCCTGAACAAAATAAATCAATTTGCTTCTGTTGAACATTTGCCTGAATCAATTAAGAACCAAGTTCAGTTACTTATAGTTGTTAATATGATTTCAGAAACCTGAGGCTTGATCTATAATTGAAATCTGAGTTGATGGCATGTGCACTTGTGCATAGCATGTGCATTGTGCACAGCCTGTTTTCCTGCATAAAAGGCTTTTGATTTTAAAAAATGGTTTGACAGCATATGATGTCAGATATATTCTACTGCCCATACTTGCTTTTAGTGAATAAAATAGGAAAGATAAGTCTGCCAGGGAATATTGATGGGGTTAATACTTAATTAGCTAAAGTGGAACTGAAAATGCAAGGCACATGGGAGGGGTATGGTGATAGTCTAAACAGGCTGTTAAAAGGGGTAAGGAAGGTTTATAAAAGGGGAGATCTGACTAAGATAGACAGACAGAATTAGGGGGGAAAAAGAAAAATACACACACGGGGAGGAGTTTTGAAAGAGAAAGCTTGAAATACATACAAAAAGATACAGACAGAAGAGAAATACATACACTGTGAGGATAGAAAAGAAAAAGAGAGAGTTGACAGAAATAGAAAGAGAGCAAGAAAGAGATAAAACAGATTAGGAAATCAGAAACTTGGTCTTGTTTGTCTGAAGCTCATCTATTGTCAATACGTTAGGCAGTGTTGCTTCTTCTAAATTTCAATCGAGATTGTTGTTAGTGTTTGTTGCATTTGGTATATCCCGGAATTGGATTGTCTGGAGTATTGTTGCCATCACACTGTGTGCTGTTTCATTTGGCTTTTTTTTCTCTTCTTCAACTCTAGTTCCACCTCGCAATAGAATCCTTTCTGTTGTGCTGTTCTGATTGCTGCTGCTATTCTGCTTACTGTTGCTGCTGCATTTCTGCCCTGCTGCTACTGCTAGTTCTGTTTCTTGCTGCTGCTGATTTCCCCATCTTTTTCTTCTTCTCCTTTGCATTTTCAGTGTTTCCAGGTACACATTTCAAATCCAACTTTGGTGTTAACTGTAACAATTCAAAAGCATGAAATGAAAGGAGTTCTTGAAGAAGATTTAGATATCTGTTTTGTAATGCTTGTGATATACTGACTTCAGTTGTATAAATTGATTAGTGTGATTCAGTAATGAAAGATTAGTTAGATAATACTCAATCAAGTTTAGCCTCTTGCATCTTAGTTTATAGTTGTTTGCTAGTACAAAATGTAATGATACAATACATAGAAGGCATGGAGAATTAGTATAGATTTTTGACTGGATTCCCGTTTAACTGAATGACATGCATAGAATAGAATATTTCCACCTTACACAAATGTTCCTTGTTCATTTTAGTTTTCTTTTATCATAACTCGCTAGGCAGCATATAGAAGCGCATTCACACCTCCGCAAGTAACGAGACATAGTAGTTAATTCCCTTAAATTCAGCTTCAATAAGTCTAGTTAAATTCAATTCAAGGAACGTTAGGACGCAAGTATAACATTGGGTCAATCTCGAACGTAATTTCTTTTGTCCAATTGAAGTATGTTTCACAAGTTATGACATCCCTCCACTTTGTAAATAATTAATCAGTAATTGATAAGAATCCGGATTAGGCAAAAGCATATAGTTTATATTAGCACGTCCCTTTTCTTTTAATTTTAGAGACGAACTTAATAGAAAGTATAGTCATTATAGGTTTATCCTTTAAAAATAATGAGACGAGCCTCGCCAAATAAAAATGCAAACTGCGGGGCCCTCAACAACTAATCATAATATTTAGAATTCAGGCTAGGCCGTTTAGTGAATCTCATGGCCTTCTCAAAAAATAATAACGCGTTAGACTCTTTAGGCGCGACTTAATTAAATCATATTCTTAAATTCGGGTGCGCATTGATGTGACCCAAATCCAAGTCTCAACGGAGTCAAAATGTGTTAACAACTACGGGTGCATTGACTGTGACGTGGTTTGAGATGCATTTTCACGACGTTGCAATTCTATAAAAATAAATGATAATAATAAAAGCGGTTTAAAACTTAATAAAAGTACATAAGACACAACATGTATTTAAATTAAATATTTAGTCATTATAACAATTTAAGCGACTGTGCTAGAACCACGGGATTCGAGGGTGCCTAACACCTTCCCTCGGGTCAACAGAATTCCTTACTTAGAATTTCTGGTTCGCATACTTCATTTGGAAAAGTCGGAAATTTCCTCGATTTGGGATTCAAGATAAACCGGTGACTTGGGACACCAAAAGCCAAACCTTTCCCAAGTGGCGACTCTGAATTAAATAAATAATCCCATTTCGAATATTGTCACTTAAATTGGAAAAACTCCACCCGCGCATCTTACCCCTCGGGGCGGGCGCGCAGCAAGGAGGTGTGACAGCTCTGGCGACTCTGCTGGGGAACGAACCCAGAATCTCTGGTTCAGGGTTCAAGAATTCGAGCTTAGAATAATTGTTATATTTAGCTTTATTATCTGATCTTTATTACATGTTTTTGCGTAACGTGCTAAATGTTGTCTTTTACCGCTTTGATATTATCTGAACTGTATATAAACTGTGCCGAAACCTTTCTCTTCTTACTTCCGGGGAGAAGCTCGCTGGTCGGGACTCCCTATTCTGTTAATGTCAATACCTAAAATAAGAAAGAGGACGGACAAGTTACAAAGCCGGACGATCTCGCGGGTCCCCGGTACGTAGCCCCCTCCTCGACTCGAGTTGTCCGCTCGGGTGCACAGTCTAGAACAAATACCCAGGTTACGAACCTAGAATAACTTGACTTCATGCCGGATCCCTAGTAGGAACGCTTATTTGCATCATGTTGCATTTGACTTAGGGGACTCAACACAGGGGTTGGGTCCGTCTAGGACAGGCAACCTGAAACGAAAAAGACCACCCTGCTGCATCCTATTTGTTTTGTGCATTTATTTGCTTCGGTTCCGCATGCTGACCGGTTTCTAAAAAAAAGGGGGAAAATAGCAGCGTAGGGAGATAATTACTTATTTTGGAAAAATAAAACCCATGTTCAAGTATTGTCAAAACCTCGCCGGAATTTTTTCTAAAGAAAAGAGAATAAAAAAACAAACAAAATTTGTCTTCTTAGTTTAAGTTATTAAAATATATATATATATAAAAAAATTTCTTTTTATCACTTCCAAAATCAAAAAAGAGAAGGTATTTTAAAAAGTAAAAAAAAAAATGGAAAATCCATAATTCAGAAAAATGTGTTGTTTCTTTAGTACCCCTTTTTATAAATTCAGACTAATGGTCCAAATATTGCCAAAAAAAAATATATTTTTCTTTAGTCTTTATCTTTTTTCAAAAATAATAAAAATACTTATTCTTGATTTCTAGGTTTATTCGATTTTCTCTATTCATGATATGCCCGAACTACGCCGGTTTGATTCTCACCGGATGTGAGATACGTAGGCAACCCTCGCCGGGTTCAACCCCCATTTTTCTAAATAGCTAAAAATCAATAAATAAATAAATAAATAAAAATGTGTCAAATTTTTAAAGAGTCGTAAATAAATCGGGTGACGCTGTTTTGTCGTAAATAGCCGAATGTTCCCGAAAGGGACGCCGAAAGGCTGACTTTGCATAAATAGCCACCTTTGGGTCTTGTTTAGCATTTTCATCCAGTAGACCCACACAGCCTTAAGATCTTCGTCCCCGAAATGTTTAAAGGCCGTGTTTTTAAACTCGATCCCCCTGTAAAAAAAAAAAAATTGAGTCAGTTCGTTTTTTTAAAATCACCTTAATAAATGTGCAGGATGAGCACAATGCAAAATGAACATTTTTCAATAATGACCAAAATCCCTGTCAAGTTACGGCTATGGTGGAATGATCTAGGTGTTGAAGGACAAAATGAGGTTACGAAATATCTGAAAGGTCTTGTGGGTCTGTTGGAAATCCAGCCTCGGGGAGATATCATAAGAGCTTTGGTTACCTATTGGGACCCGGCGCACAATGTTTTCCATTTCTCTGATTTTGAGCTCACCCCGACTTTGGAAGAAATGGCCGGATACATCGGGAATACTGAACTTCCGTTGAGGGAAAAATACTTGGTCGCCCCGAGAGTCGTCACGGTACATCGGTTCCTGGATTCATTGAAAATACCTAGAACAGTCCACAACCCGGATCTGGCAGCCGGATTTTGTTCTCCATGCTTCATATATGACAGGTACGGTCATGAGGGGGGATTCAACAATCCAATCAACAAACTGTGCAGCAAAGGAGTTCGTCAGAAGTGGGACAAGCACAGACGGGTAGCGTTCATGATAATGTTCCTGGGTCTTCTGTTATTTCCGAGGAAAGATGGAAACATTGATCTGAAGATATCTGGGGTCGTCAGCACTTTACTCACGCAAAGTGACAGTACTCTCGCGCCAATGGTGGTATCTGACATCTTTCGAGCTCTCACAGTTTGTAAAGCTGGGGGAAATTTCTTCGAAGGATGTAACTTGCTCCTACAGATATGGATGACCGAGCACCTCTGCCGTCATTCCGAGATTTTGAGCCACGGTTCCCCGGAAAAGACCTGCATAGAAGAATCCTACACGAGAACCAAAGAGATCATTTTGCCCAAAGGAGTCTTGGCATGGACTTCATTCTTTCAAGCTCTTACGGCCAGCCAAATACAATGGACGTTGGGATGGTTGCCTGTTGATGAGATCCTATATATGTCTGCAGCTAAAACTCATTTCTTGCTGATGGGGCTTAAGAGCATTCAACCTTACGCACCCTGCCGAGTTTTGAGACAGTTCGGAAGATGCCAGACGGTACCTCATGAGGAAGATCTTAGCGCTCAAGCAGTTGAGATAAGTCCTAACGGACAGTTCCCAGAAGCAAAGATTCGCCAAATCTGGAATGAGAGACAATATTTGAAATCAGATACTTGCGTGCGGGATCGAGCCAAAGGAGAAATTGCGCCAGGTTACCTTGCATGGTATAGAAAGGAACTCGAGCATGAGAGGCCAGCTAAGAGACCCCACGTCTGGAATTTCCCCGAGTCATCGCAAAGGCATTGGGATTGGTTAGCAAAGGAAAGAGGCTATTGTGCCGAAATCAGCAGGTTAAAACAACAAGTAGAAAGCATGAAATATGAACACAACATGCAAGTTGCTACCGATCTTGGAGAGCGGAACAGGTTAATTCAAGAAAATGAAATGCTCAGAGCCCAGATCAAACAGATAAGGGTGGATGCAGATAAACAGCCAAGGCGTCGATCAGACGAGCACCTGATAAAGAGGCTAAAAAGCGAAATCAGAGAATGGCAAGATGGTTTGGAGAAATCTGAAAACGTCATAGCAGAGCTCAAAGCGCAGTGGGATACGAGAACAGATAAGCATCGCAGATACCTGAACCAATTGGAAGGCGACCACGAGAAAACCGTTGCTAAGATAAAGAGAGAGATGGCTTCACTTGAGATCAAAGCAGTTAATCAGGCCAAGGATTTCCAAATTGAGAGCAGATACTGGTACGACTCAATAGCCCAGATGAAGTTGGAAGTACGGCGACTGAAGCATCAGCATGTGCAAGATGCTCAAGTCTTCAAGATATGCAGCGATCAGATAAAACGCCTGCTCGTAGAGAAGAAGCAAACCAGATATAGGATCAAGGCCATTGCCCATGCCATCACCAGACGATGCCTACGATGTGAGAACATGTCCAGCATTACCGTCCTCTCGGCAGTGATGGGTTATGTCAAACAGACTATGCACGAGCTGGAGCAACTTGAGAGGGATCTCATGCCTAGGACCGCGACAAGGCCGAACGATGCCCCGCGGACACCAATTTTCAAACCATAATGCATTCATAGGTCAAATCTGTATCCCCAGCAGAGTCGCCAGAGCTGTCACACCTCCTTGCTGCGCGCCCGCCCCGAGGGGTAAGATGCGCGGGTGGAGTTTTTCCAATTTAAGTGACAATATTCGAAATGGGATTATTTATTTAATTCAGAGTCGCCACTTGGGAAAGGTTTGGCTTTTGGTGTCCCAAGTCACCGGTTTATCTTGAATCCCAAATCGAGGAAATTTTCGACTTTTCCAAATGAAGTCTGCGAACCAGAAATTCTAAGTAAGGAATTCTGTTGACCCGAGGGAAGGTGTTAGGCACCCTCGAATCCCGTGGTTCTAGCACGGTCGCTTAAATTGTTATAATGGCTAAATATCTGATTTAAATACATGTTGTGTCTTATGTACTTTTATTAAGTTTAAAACCGCTTTTATTATTATCATTTATTTTTATAGAATTGCAACGTCGTGAAAATGCATCTCAAACCACGTGACAATCAATGCACCCGTAGTTGTTAACACATTTCGACTCCGTTGAGATTTGGAAGAGGCCGTGAAGGTTCATTAAACGACCAAATCCAAAGTCTAGTCAATGGTTATGTATTTTATTGAGGGCCCCGGCGGTTTGTGATTTATTTGGCGAGGCTCGTCTCATTTTTATTTTAAAGGATAAACCTATAGTGACTATATTTTCTATTAAGTTTGTCTCTAAAAATAAAAGAAAATCTCTTAATTATTTACATGCTGAAAACGTAACCTATTAGTTATTAGTTTACGGCTAATGCGATTGGAAAATTGCGATCGAGTTTGTACAAAGAAAAACTGCTTTCATTTTTATACTCTATTATTTACTAATGCTGGAACATGAGAGGGATACACAATAATATCAAAGCCGATTAACTATTCTTCAAGTAATTTAAACTAGCATTATTAGATGAAGAAATCATACATATGCAGCCTCATTACTCATTAATTAATCGACTACATTTTTATACAAAGAGAGGAAAATTAATATTCAAACACAGATCCAAACAAAAGAATTCAACAGGAACAGGAGCCTGATTAATATTTCATTTTTTCGCTTCAAGCCAAGAGTGTACAAATGTGTACCTGGAAACAGCAGTACAAGAACAAAAGAAGTAGGAGTCAGCAACAGTAATAACGCGGCAACAGCAGGTTCAGCAACACCGCAAAACCAGTAACAACCAGTAGAATAACCCAGTAACAGATTGAAAACTCAGCAGTGCAAAAGTACAATCGCAGTCAAAGCAGAAGAGAGAAAAGATACGAGATGCAGTAGTTTCTGACTTTTGAATAACACTCGAAGAAAAGCAAACAGAATTGTTCGAGTGAAAGTTCAAATTGTCTTTCTCTTTTACTATCACAAACTCTCTCAAGTATAAAAGTATGTCAACTCTCAAGTGTAAAAGAATCTGTCAACTCTCTCTAAAAATCCTCTCAATAATATTCAACTCTTTTTCTCTCCCCCAAAAATCCTTCTTAAAACTCTCTAGTCTTCTCCTCAATGTCAAGAAATGACTCTATATTTATAGCAAGACTTTGCCTTGAATTCCTAAACCCAAATTATTCCCCCAATGGCATGCTTTGTCCCACTATCAAATGTCTTCTTTATTTTAAAACTTTGTCCCCCATGCCTACATTAAATAAATGTCACATTACCAACCCATTACAATATGTCCCCCATGCCTACATTAAACAAGTGCAAGATTCCTCCCCATTATGTTTTGTCTTGTCCCCCATTATATTAAACAAGTACATCAAAAACCCCACCCCATTATATTTGTCCCCCATGCTTAACATAAAGAATCAAAATAATGTTCAATTACCAAACTACCCCTCCGACCTTATTGCAATTACAAATCTACCCCCGAATGCACTGCAATTTACCAAATTACCCCTCTGCTCTAAACAATCAATTAAATCATAACTTGACCAAAATATAGTCAAGATGACCAATTTCTCAACAAATCATATGAACATGATGAACAACACAAACTCCAAATTAATGGAAATAAATCAACCATATCGGGAACCAATCCTGGTTAATTTAGATCATTAATGGATGAACAAAGATACAACAATACCAACAACAATATGCATGATTCAAATTAAATCAACAAATCACAAACAAACATAAACTCACATTAAATCACTGGATTTAAACATGAACTTCAAACAAAGATGAACATGAATTAAATCTGTTTTTTAAGCAACAAACATGACGGATTCTAACGATTCAAACAACATTAACATTTTCTGGAAAATTCATAACAAACATGAAACAAATTGAAGAAATAATTAATTAAATTTCAATTTGAATCTAACAAACATTAAACTAACAAATATTCACTTAAACAACAACAAATATTCACTTGAACAACAGTACGAACATGAAATAAACATGAAAAACAATTAATTAATCTTTCATTTGGAATCTGAAAAATTAATTTAACAAACAACACATGAACATGAACTAAAAATTAATTCAAACGATAAACAAAACAAACATTTGCCGATTTTAGATTCGAAAATATCAAAACAAAGTACGGACAAAATAAAACTCAAAAATCTACTAACCGAATCGAACAATCATACATACGGACTGTTTCGGCGACCATCGACCAAAGCTCAACCAAACGACGACGAACAAATCTAAGAAGTCGACTGAAGCCGCGCCGGAGCAGCAGCAGCAGCAGCTGTCGCGGCAGAAGTGAAGGAACGAGGCAGCTGGGGTTCCGTTTGGTTACGTGACTGAGTTTGGACGACTGGCTCGAGCTTGGAACGTGAAGAAACAACAGCGGGGGGACTGGACGACGAAAGATAAAAGCAAAAGGAGCAGCTACGGCAGCCATGGATGACGCGAAACAGGAGCAGCTGGGTGCGTTCGCTCGTGAAGAAACCATGGACGACGAGCTGGAACAGATGCAACTCGCGTCCAAGTAAACACATGCAACTCAGCCATGAACGATGAAGCTGGAACGAGGTCGGGGGCAAAGACTGCCATGGACGTCGAGCTTCACACCCGAGCTTGACGTCGACGCAGCAGTCGCGGGGTTTGCTTGGACTCGAGGGAGGTGGAGCTTGTATGGTGCGGGTGTTGTTGATAGAGAGGCAGCCATGGGAGCTGCTCGTGCAGAAGGGGAGGTAGCCATGGATGGCTTGGGGTGTTTGGTGTTTTGGAGAAGAAGAAACCCAAAAATGGGGGCGGATGGTTTAGGTCCCTTTTTTAGGGTTTTTTGTTCTTTCTTTTTTTCTTTTGTTTTGTGTCTTTGAAATGTAAGATAGGGGTATTGGGTTATGGATTGGGTTAATGGGGCGGACCGGGTCGACCCATGTTGAGATGGACTGGGTCATGGAGAAGGTTGGACAAATGTTTGGGCCTGGGGTTGAATTTTGAAGAAGTGGCCCAATCCGATTTTTCTTTGTATTTTTGTTCTCTTTTCTTCTTTTATTTTCTAAAACTAAATTATAATAATACTTAAATTATTATTAAGAACTAAATTAAGTTATAAAAGCGCAAATTAACTCCCAATAACAATTAACGCACAATTAAGTAATAATTAAGCATAAAATTGTTCATTTGGACATTAAATGCTAAAAATGCAAAAGATGCCTATTTTTGTAATTTTTAATTTTTGTAAAACTAATTTAATTACTAACAATTGTAGAATGAAATCCTACATGCAAAATGCGACATATTTTTATATTTTTTATTAATTTAACAAATAAGCAAACACAGACAAATACAAATAATTATCCAAAAATATCACAAAAATACTCAAAATTGCACACCAAGGAAAATTATTTTATTTTGCATTTTCTGGGAGTATTTCTCATATAGGGCAAAAATCACGTGCTTACAGCGTTTCACTCGGTATCCCAAAGATTGAACAGGTCGCCGCAACTCGCAAGCATCAAGATTCGGATCAAAGTCTCCAAGCACAATCAGCTAAGACCCAAGATCAAGTCACAAAAGAATCATAGATAGGAATCTTGTAACTTGCAGTTGACATGCATATAAGTAGTTAGTTCAGTTTCCAATTTTCCTTTGGTTGTAATAAGGCGGTCAGTGACGCAGCAGTGACTACAGCAGCAGCAGTAACAGCAAGCATTGCAATCCCATGGTAGTCCCAGCTACCAAAACTTCTCGAACTACATTGACCTGATTCCTGTTTAGCCCAGGATATGTAGGAAATCTTTGAAGCAAGATTCGGTCAGATCTTTCAAAAAAACATGCTTCATACGGAGTAGTCCATAGGCAAAAATCGCTCATACACGCTCACTTTATCTTTGCACGAAAACTCTTCGTGTTTCCGAACAAAGAGGGGCAGCTGTGAGCACGTGATTTTTGTTTTGCGCGACAATCGCTCCAAAAGAATAAAAAAAATTTGGTCCTGCTGTACAATTTTCGGATTTCTGTACGGCACTTTGTTGATTTATTTGTAACTTTTGCCCATTTTTTTTTTATTTATTTACAAAAATGTGTGTGTCATGCATAATTCGAACCGTAATCCGGTCGTTAAATAGAAAATCATAAATAGGCATCTTCGTCCGTGATCTTGTTTTGGTTGATTTTACCTGTCTTGAAATATTTTAGTGTGTGTGCAAATAATTGTATTGAGTGTGTATTTAATTTTAATTTGATTTTTTGCTTAGTTTTATTTTTAAAATAAAGAAGAAAAAGAAATAAAATGATAATAAAAAAAAACCTTTTTCTTCGGACTTGGGCCAATTTTAAACAAATTGGCCCAACAAATTCAGCCCAAAACCCAGGCCTGCCCGGTCCAGACCAGTGGATGCCCAGGGTGTCTAAACGACACCGTTTTAATCCAGTGTGCTCTGGGTCGTTGATCTCAGATTGATCAACGGCCAAGATCACCTCCCCATAACCCACTAATGGCCCCGACCCGTTTCCACCCGGATCGACCCAAACCCTCTAAAAGATGAAACGACACCGTTTCTTTTGAGCTGAAGGATCCTGGCCCTTCATCACATCTCATCCAACGGCCAGGATCCGCCTACCCACTAACTATATAAGCTCATAATTTTACCCTGCCTCCCCTATCCGAACCCCAGCCTCGTCGTCTTCACCAGAATCCCCATCAAACCCTAGAGCCGCCCCTGTATCCTTCACCATGAAAACCGGCGGCACGGACGCCGGTGACCTCGCCCTTAACACCATAGAACCCCCGTGCCGTCCTGAACCCAAATCTACCAACCACACACCTCGAATCCTATCCCACCTTCTCGAATCTTCATTTGAAGATTCGAGTCGGAACCTAATCTACACCGATCTGCCTTAAATTCATACCAGACACTCCCCAGACCCCCCTCGTGACCAAACCATACTTGGTTTGGTCCGAATCTGATCAGGGAAGCATGAATCCCAGATCTGAGTTTTGGAACTTTGTGATTCTTCGTCACTGGTCCATATCCGTTCAACCGAAGAGATTAAGGTCTAATGGACTTTAATCAAAGTGTTTCTCATCTGAGAAACACTTCGATTAAAGTCCGTTCAGCCTTGAGAAAGGCCTGACCGAGTCCGAGTTAAGGTTTTGATTTTTCAAGGTTTAAGGTGAGTTCTTTCCTTTTCTTTATTTGTTTTGGTCCATCTGATTTATGGTGAAGGTCTGTTCATGTTTTGTTTGTGTCTCCGAATTTTATCAATTATGCCCTGTCCACCTTGCCCGAGCCTTTGTGTTTGATTTGTTTCTTTCTTCTACTTGTTACTGAACGTGTATATGTGTACGTGCTGTGCGAATAGTTGAGCTTCAAATTTGAGCTGATTAGCTGACCCCTCGAGTACAATTCTGCTTAGTCAGTATAATTCGAACCTTGTGTGATACTGTTAAATGTCTGATTTTGGCTACGATTGTATGTGTTATAACTAATATAGTCGAGTCGACATATGTCGTCAATTAGTTTCAACTGTCTGAACAAAAATAAATCGATTTGCTTCTGTTGAACATTGCCTGAATCAATTAAGAACCAAGTTCAGTTACTTATAGTTGTTAATATGATTTCAGAAACCTAAGGCTTGGTCTGTAATTGAAATCTGAGTTGATGGTATGTGCACTTGTGCACAGCATGTGCATTGTGCACAGCTTGTTTCCGACATAAAAGGGCTTTTGATTTAAAAATGGTTTGACAGCATATGCTGTCAGATATATTTTGCTGCAGATGTTTGCTTTTTAGTTAATAAAATGGGAAAGTTTAAGCCTGCCAAGGGAATGATGGAGGTTTAATACTTAATTAGCTAAAGTGGAACTGAAAAGAAGATGGCACATGGGAGGGGTTTTCTTTTAATCTATCAGGCTGAAAAAGGGGTAATGAAAAGGCTTATAAAAGAGAGGACCTGGAGATAAGAGAGGGGGGCATCTGATAATAGGGAGGGCAGATAGAGAGACACAGATAGAGAAGATAGAAAAAAAAAGATTAGAGGAGAGAAATACACACACTGTGAGGATATAAGAGAAAAAAAGAGAGTTGATAGAGAGACAGAGGGAGACCATACAGGGATAGAGAGAGACACTGAGAGGGAACATCTGAGAGTTCAAATTCTGAAAACAGGAACTGGAAAAGATTTCTTTTAATAACTTCAGTATAATTTCAAAACTGAAGATTGATTTTGGATTTTGGAAAGAAAGGAGATAGAGGGTGGATATACAGAAAGCAGAAAGTGTCTTTTTTGTTCCTGCTAATTGTTCGATTCCCAGTTTGTTTAACCTGTTTCAAATAAGTGTTGATTTCCCCTCAAGTATCAGCTAGGTTTCTCTTGTTTTGGTTCTTATTGGTTTGCCTTCTTTTGGAGTTGGACCGTTTGAATCCTGAGCCCACTTCTCTGCTGGTTGCTGTCATTTTTGTTGCCTCTGCCCATTGGCTATAACTGCATCTTGCACTGGGATTTTGTTTCTATTTGGTTACCTGCTGTTGCTGCTGCTATTTGGTTCCCTGCTGCTGCTGACCTTTCCATGTCATTCTCTTCTTCCTCTTTGCATTTCAGCATTCCAGGTACACATTTCAAATCCTATGTGGGTGTAAACTGTAACAGTTCGAAAGCATGAAATGAAAGGAATTCCAAGAAGTTTAAATGTCTGTCTGTAATGCTCATGGTCTATTGTTCTTTTCGTATGAATTGATCAGTGTGTAATTCAATAGTAAAAAATGCCAGTTAGTTAATGCTTAACTGAGTTTTAGCCTCTTGTATCTTAGTTTATAGTTGTTTGTTGATATGGGTTAAGTAATGGTGTGGTACGTAGGATGTACAAATATTTGACACAGTGACTGATCAGATTCTTGTTTTAGCTATAATGATATGCATAGGATAGGATACTTCCACCTTACACAATGATGTTCTGTTTTATTTTAGTTTCTTTCGTCAAAACCCGCTAGGCAGTATATAGGAGCGCGTTCGAACCCCCAGTGATAATAATGCTTAGTGGGTTAATTCCCTTAACCTAGCCTAAATGAGTCTAGTTTGAATTCAATTCAAGAGATGTTTTGGATATGAGCATAGCATTTGTCACGTAATTTCTTTGTCAAAGTAGAACATTTCTCATAAAAGTAGGACGTCTTTTACTTTACAAATAACTAATCAGAAATTGATAAGATTTAGGCCCAAAGCATATACTTGAATTGACATGTATCTTCTTTATTCTATTTTAGATTGAACATAGTTAGAAATGTAGCCACTTTAGGACATCCTTTTCTAAAATAGAGGCGAGCCTCGCCAAACAAAAATGCAAAATTGCGGGGCCCTCAACAACTAATCATAATATTTAGAATTCAGGCTAGGCCGTTTAGTGAATCTCATGGCCTTCTCAAAAAATAATAACGCGTTAGACTCTTTAGGCGCGGCTTAATTAAATCATATTCTTAAATTCGGGTGCACATTGATGTGACCCAAATCCAAATCTCAACGAAGTCAAAATGTGTTGACGATCACGGGCGCATTGATTGTGACGTGGTTCGAGATGCATTTTCACGACGTTGCAATTCTATAAAAATAAGTGATAATGATAAAAGCGGTTTAAACTTAATAAAAGCACGTAAGTCATAACATGTATTTAAATCAGATATTTAGCCATTATAACAATTTAAGCGACCGTGCTAGAACCACGGGATTCGAGGGTGCCTAACACCTTCCCTCGGGTCAACAGAATTCCTTACTTAGAATTTCTGGTTCGCAGACTTCATTTGGAAAAGTCGAAAATTTCCTCGATTTGGGATTCAAGATAAACCGGTGACTTGGGACACCAAAAGCCAAACCTTTCCCAAGTGGCGACTCTGAATTAAATAAATAATCCCATTTCGAATATTGTCACTTAAATTGGAAAAACTCCACCCGCGCATCTACCCTTCGGGGGCGGGCGCGCAAAAAGGAGGTGTGACAGGTCCAACCCCCAATTTGCTATTAGCCAAAAGCAAAAATAAATAAATAAAAAATGTGTCA
The DNA here is from genome assembly GCF_000393655.2 of Nicotiana sylvestris. Taxonomy (NCBI): domain Eukaryota; kingdom Viridiplantae; phylum Streptophyta; class Magnoliopsida; order Solanales; family Solanaceae; genus Nicotiana; species Nicotiana sylvestris. Next base: position 176,464,743 of record NC_091060.1, on the reverse strand, counting down.
AAATTTTAATTTGGTCATAAACAAGTCGGGCGGTGTCCAACCTCCCCTTTTGCTAATAATAATAAAAAAAAACATGTCAAAATTTGAATTTTGTCATAAAGAAGTCGGGTGACGCTGTTTTATCAATACATAGCCAAATGTTCCCGAAAGGGACGCCAGAAGGCTGACTTTGCATAAACAGCCACCTTTGGGTCATTTTTAAGACTTGGTCCAGTTGACCCCACAGCCTAAAAAATCTTCGTCCCCGAGGCGTTGAAAGGCCGTGTCTGCAATATTGAGTTTTCCCTTTTTGAAAAATGATAAAAAGAGTCATAAATAAATCGGGTGATGATGTTTGTCATAAATAGCCGAATGTTCCCGAAAGGGACGCCGGAAGGCTGACTTTGCATAAACAGCCACCTTTTGGGTCATGTTTAGGAGTTTGGTTTAGTTGACCCACACAGCCTTAAAAATCTTCGTCCCCGAGGCGCTGAAGGGCCGTGTTTGCAACACCAGGTTTTATTATAATTTTTAAAAAAAAACAAAGAGTCGGCGGTCAGGTGAATACCGTTTGAATTTTGTCATAATAAGCCGAGCCAGCTTCGACCGCGTCTTAAACCGTTCTTGCCGAAATAGCCTTAGAGTATCTTTCAACTGTCGAAAGGTTGTTTTCGTAAAAGAATGGACAAGTTTGTAAAGTGTCGAAATAATCCTCCCCGGCCTCAAAATTCATGTGAAATTTGGAAGGGGCCACATTTGCAAAAAATAACCATTTGGTTGCATTTGTCGAACAGAGAAAGGGAGCTGGAATTTTGTTTTTGAGTCTACCAATCTTTTGATTAGAACATGCGGGTTGTTTGATTTTCAAGTTTGCGAGTCATCTTTAAATCCTTGAAACCCAGTTTGTTTCAATATGAAAATTGGAAAAAAAATGTTCATTATTGTTTATCTTTTATTGGTCCGAACTATGCAAGGTCTGATTCATGCGGGGGCATGATACGTAGGCAATCTCCATAAGATTCGACCACAACAAAAAAATAAGAAAAATAAGAAAAAATTTTGAAAAAAGAGAAAAAAAAAGAGAAAAGAAAAAAAAATGAAAAAATCTAAAGAAAAAGAAAATACAAAATATAATAAAATACAGGGGTTCCCAAAGTACTTCAAAGGGGCAAATAAGCAAGCCGGGATGACGCATGTTGTTTGAAGCAAAGCATGTTAGAAACGGTTAACTGCCTAGGGGCATTGCATCCTCAATGTGTTGTTATCAAATCTTTTAAACTCTAAACGCTAACAAGTTTGTTGTTTTCCGAATCTCAAACAGTTAGTTGTTAAAGAATTCTGGCAACACACCCTTACCAAACTAGATCCAAAGGACCGATAACAACAAGCATGACTACTTCAGAGAATAGTACCGAGGAAGAAAGGCCGATGAGCCAGTTGTTAAAGGAAGCGATGGGAAAGATAGAAAGGATGGGACTAGAGATGAATGCAATGCAGCTAGCTCTAGCCAAAGCACAAAAGAGCCCTGAGCCATTGGGGCACATGCCGGAATACCCTCACTCCGGCCCTTCAACAAGCCTCCCAAATCCCCGTTACCATCAAGAAAGAAGCCCTCATGATTCCCAGGCTCCACCACCCCATCAACCTCTCCCCACACCCGATATTCCCACTTTTGTGGGACCCACACCAGCCCCCTTGCACAGAACGACCAGTGAGCCATTGTTTCAGGCTCACGATACGCAATACTATCCCCCTGAGCCTACATTCCATGCCCTCGAACCACATGCTTACAATCCACACTTGGAGGTACCGGCAGAGATCGAAAAGCCGGTTAAAGCCCCTGAACAGGATGAGGTGTTGAGAAAGTTCAAAAGCCTGGAGCAGTCCTTCAGGAACCTGCACGGTTTGGGCAACCAGGTCAGCGTAGCATACAAAGATCTATGCCCTTTCCCAGACGTCCAACTCCCGGCTGGGTTCAAGATGCCTAAGTTTGATTTATATGAAGGGCACGGTGATCCCATGGCACATTTGCGGGGATTCTGTAGCAAAATGAGAGGGGCAGGCGGCAAGGATGAGCTGCTAATAGCTTATTTCGGCCAGAGTCTGAGCGGATCTGCACTAGAATGGTATACCAGGCAGGATTCCAGTAGGTGGTATACTTGGGATGATCTGGCGCAGGCTTTCGCAGGTCATTTCTAGTACAATCTCGAGATAGTCCCTGACCGTCTCACATTGCTGAGGACTGGAAAGAAGCCTGGGGAAAGTTTTCATGAGTTTGGTTTCCGCTGGAGAGAACAAGCGGCCAGAGTTGATCCTCCCATGAAAGAGGGAGAAATGGTGGACTACTTCTTGCAAACACTTGATCCAACTTACTTTGGTCACTTGGTGACAACGGTTGGGAAATCCTTCAATGAAGTGGTAAAGATAGGGGTCATGATAGAGGAAGGCCTAAGGTCTGACAAAATCCTAAATTACTCAGCGCTCAAGGCGACGACCCAGGCTATTCAGAGCGGCGCGGGAGGTGCGCTCGAGGTCGCATCAGTCGAAGCAGGTACTGGGTCCAAATTCAGAGGTCCTTCCCCTCACTACCAGCTCAGGCCCAGTCATCCAAATTATCCACACACTCCATACAATATATATATATATATATATATATATATAACAACCCTACTACCCACCATCAGATCCACTCTTATTAGACCATCATGCCCAAGCCTGCCCCCGAGCTCTATATAATCCACCTCAGTATTATCCTCCGAACAAGGTCCGGTCGCGGGGTCAACCATCAGGTCACCCCCGCTGGCGAGAGCAAGCACCATGTAATGCATTCTTGCCTTCACAACGTTTTCAAGCACCCAACGACCCTAGAAAACAGGGGCATGGGGGAAAACAAAGGCAAGGAAACAATTTCACGCCAATTGGGGAGTCCTACGCAAGTTTGTTTGAAAAGCTAAAGCTTTCAGGACTGATTGAGCCGCTCCTTGGCTATACTCCAGACCCATATGCAAAAGGATTTGATCCTGCTGTACGATGCATGTATCACTCTAATGTCCAAGGACATAGCATTGAAGACTGTCGTTCTTTGAAAAAGGAAATAGAAAGAATGATTCAGGAAGGGGCAATTGTGATCGATGACAGTGACAGGGAGCACGCGAATCCTCTTGAGAACTTGTTGATTGATGTTGATAATACTGAAGTTGGGGATGGTCTTGGCAATGTTGATATAGAGCTCAATGGCTAAAATGTCATGCTTTGCAGTTGGAAGATACTCCATTTTGGGTCAGCCGGAGATGCCGTGCTTGGATAGTTGGAAAGACACTCCATTTTTGGTCAACCGGAGAGGATCTTTGATTGGTCTATTTTGTTGTCATTTCCGTTGTTCGGATTATTAGGATTGTAATTTGGATTTGTTTTGTGTCAATATCTTTCCGCCTATCTTTCCGTTTTGTCATAGCGGTTTGTTTAAGTTTTGTCTAGGTTGTTAGGATTTTATTCGGTTTGCTTTGTTTTTAAAAACCATTTGTTCAGTCCAATGCAAAAAATTCAGTCTTTGATTATTCCCAGTCATCTTTCTGTTTAGTCATTTTATCATTTTTTATTCAACGCCGATTCTAGTGACATGACATGCGCGCACAGTTTGGGCTTAGCATTTAAAGTTAATCATAAAACACCGAAAAGGTGATCAAACCATTTAAAGGAAATAAGAACGGTTTGAGATTATTCAGAGCCCGAGTCAGGTGGAATTGGGGCAAGTGAAACACAAAGAAAAACCGTTAAAAGCAAGATTCGCCAAATTGGCATGAGGGCCGTTCAAGATAATGAGAGTTAGAGTGTCGCCCAACGGTGCGTTAGAAGTGACAAATGAACAAACAGATGTTGAATATAATTGTCAAGTCCAGCACCATCAGAAGAGACTACAAATTTAAATTGTGTTGTTTGCACTTGACATATTTTGAAGACTGGAAGGACGAAGGCATTTTGTTCTGCTACCTAAACACTTTATCATTCGTTACCCCTTTTGAGCCTTGTTTATTTTTCTTTCATACCCCTCGTTCGGAATCAGTAGCAACGACTAGAAGATGCGAACATGGAAAATAAAAAAAATAAAAAAAAGAGAATAGCAAAACAACAAAAAAAACAAGCAAAAAAAAAGCAAAAGAAAAAGAAAAGAAAGATAAGAAATGAGTGAAAAGAAAGTCAAATGAAAAAAAGGAATGGAGAACTACGTTTGACCTGATTCCTCAAAGAGGATACGTAGGCGCTTCACGGCTCGGTCATAGTTTTGGAAAAATGAAAAAAAAATCAATCAAAATATCCCCAAGCAAGAAACTGGGGCAAAGGTTGCGTTTGTTGTAAATAAATCTAGTTACGAAGGTTGTAATTTTTTAACCCAGAATTTATTTTGAATTTTTGAGCCTTTTATATCCTTTCTTTCTAACCCTGTCCAAAACCCACATTACGGTCCAAAGAAAGACCTTCTGATCAGTCTTCAAAAGATGCCAAGTCAGACAAATGGGAGTCTCACCGGTGAGCATAACATTCTGTTCCACAGTAGAAAGGACTCTGATCCCCAGCAGAAAGAGTCATATCGGCGACACTCCAAACCCCCAGCTGGAAAGTGATACAAATGAGAGAGTCTTATCGGTGAAAACCTTCACAGGCACCATAAGGCGATGAAAGCTGAGAGAAGAACCAAAAAATGAGAGAGACTTGATAGTGAAAACCCTTCGGGCACTACAAGTCGAATAAGATTGAGAATCAGATGGGGAATCGCCAATTGAAGATCTCGAAAGATGATTAACGGCGGAGGACAGGCCGCATATGCATGTCATGACCATTAGAGTCGGTATCTGCGTTTGATAGGTTTTTTTATTTATAGTTTCTTTTGTTAAAAGGTCATCTTGTTCCTTTTGTCCTTTTATTCTGTTCCCTTTTATCTTTTTTCCTTTCATAGAAAAATCCCCAATAGAGTCTGTTTGGTCAGAACAAGTGTGAATTGACTTCAAAATAGGCCATCAGCTTTCCAAAATGAGATCTGACTAGTACATCCAAGTGGTATAGTCAGTAGGGAACAAACGCGAGGCCAGTGTCAAAAAGATATCCCCAGCAAAAGGGAATTGATAGAAGGATTGACAAGTGTCAAGAGGGATACCCTTGCCAAAATCAAAGGTTATAAACCTCAAGGCCAAAGCCCGTGGGCAAATCAAGGAGAGCAATGAGCATGATTTGGGAAATTCATACTAGACTAAAAGGTCGGGGAAATGCCAGTTTCCGAGCTATGTCACAAAAGAAGAGGGATATCCCCAGCAGGAAGGGATTGTCCCCAACAAATAATATCATCCCCAACAAGTTGTGGAGCGCAGAGCAAGGAAGGATAAAGGGAAAACCATCCCAGTAGGAGTATCACAACCAACCACCGCGTTTTAAACTAACAAATTTTGTTTGATTTGAGACAGGTAAAGGAAATGGCATTGATGCCAAAATGCATGCCGCAAGGGATATTATCAAACTGGGGTAGAAAATTTTCCTTTCATTTGGAAAATTTTCTGGGAGTCAAGTACCCATTCGGGGAAGAATAAAGATAATGCCAGTCTCAAGGGAAGTGGTCTTTAAACCAGTGTGCCCCCGACATAATAAGTTTCAATGGAGGAAGTTGTTCCCCAGCAAAGGAATCAGAATCCCCCAGCAATGTTATCCACGACAGCGTTATCCCCGGCTGATAACATTTTATCCCCCAGCAGGTAAGTAATAATCCCCAGCAAGTTTTGGGGTAAGACATTTTCAAGTTTTAAAAAGATATTTTGGGTTCATCCGCCATCGAATAGGATATGTTGGGTTCATCCGCCCTCAAATAGGATATGTCGGGTTCATCCGCCCTCAAACAGGATATGTCGGGTTCATCCGCCCTCAAATAGGATATGTCGGGTTCATCCGCCCTCAAACAGGATATTTTGGTTTCATCCGCCCTCGAATAGGATATTTTGGGTCATCCGCCCTCGAATAGGATAGTTTGGGTTCATCCGCCCTCAAAATAGGATATGTCGAGTTCATCCGCCCTCAAAATAGGATATGTCGGGTTCATCCGCCCTCAAATAGGATATGTTGAGTTCATCCACCCTCAAATAGGATATGTTGGGTTCATCCGCCCTCAAAACAGGATATGTTGGGTTCATCCGCCCTCAAATAGGATATGTCGGGTTCATCCGCCCTCAAATAGGATGTTATTTTCAAAATTATTGATGAAGACAGGCGCCCACCTTAATAACGAGAGGAATACATTTCGGTCTTTTCATTTATGTTCTAGGTCACCCACCAGTATAATGCGGGAATACATTTCTATCTTTTTATTTCTGTACCAGGCGCCCACCTGTATAACGAGAGGAATACATTTCAGTCTTTTCATTCCAAGTGTTGAAGTTGGGAGCCCGCCCATAGAATAGAGGCATACATTTCATGTCTTAACCAGGCGCCCACCTGAATAACGAGAGGAATACTTTTATGTCTTAGTTTGACCAGGCACCCACCTGAATAACGACAGGAATACTTTTATGTCTTTAACATTAGGCTCCCACCTGTCTAACAAGGGAATACACTCCACGTCTTTACCCATAGGAGATGCATTTCCTCCTAAGTTTGTTTTAGTTTCACCCATAGGAGATGCATTTCCTCCTAAGTTTGTTTTAGTTTCACCCATAGGAGATGCATTTCCTCCTAAGTTTGTTTTTTACTCATAGGAGATGCATTTCCTCCTAAGTTTGTTTTAGTTTCACCCATAGGAGATGCATTTCCTCCTAAGTTTGTTTTAGTTTTACCCATAGGAGATGCATTTCCTCCTAAAGTTGGTTTTAGTTTCACCCATAGGAGATGCATTTCCTCCTGGATTTGTTTTAGTTTCACCCATAGGAGATGCATTTCCTCCTAAGTTTGTTTATGTTTTTACCCATAGGAGATGTATTTCCTCCTAAAATTTATTTTTACCCATAGGAGATGCATTTCCTCCTAAGTTTATTTCACCCAATAGGAGACGCACTTCCTAAGAATAGTTGTACCAATAGGAGACGCACTTCCTAAGTTCAGTTTTACCATAGGAGACGCACTTCTTAAGTTCATTTTACCCAATAGGAGACGCACTTCCTAAGCTTATTTCACCCAATAGGAGACGCACTTCCTAAGTTTAGTTGTACCAATAGGAGACGCACTTCCTAGATCCATTGTACCAATAGGAGACGCACTTCCTAAGAAGTTTCACCATAGGAGACGCACTTCCTAAGTTAGTTTCACCAACAGGAGACGCACTTCCTAAGAAAGTTTCACCAGTAGGAGACGCACTTCCTAAGAAAGTTTCACCAATAGGAGACGCACTTCCTAAGCAAGTTTTACCAGTAGGAGACGCACTTCCTAAGATAAGTTTCACCCAGAGGAGACGCACTTCCTAAAAATAATTTCACCAATAGGAGACGCACTTCCTAAAAATAATTTCACCAATAGGAGACGCACTTCCTAAGGAGACGCACTTCCTAAGCAAGTTTCACCAATAGGAGACACACTTCCTAAGAAAGTTTCACCAATAGGAGACGCACTTCCTAAGCAAGTTTTACCAGTAGGAGACGCACTTCCTAAGATAAGTTTCACCAGTAGGAGACGCACTTCCTAAGTAAGTTTCACCAAGAGGATACGCACTTCCTAAGATAAGTTTCACCAGTAGGAGACGCACTTCCTAAGTTAATTTCACCAGTAGGAGACGCACTTCCTAAGTTAATTTCACCAATAGGAGACGCACATCCTAAGTTCAGTTTTACCAATAGGAGACGCACATCCTAAGTTCAGTTTCACCAATAGGAGACGCACTTCCTAAATCCATTGTACCAATAGGAGACGCACTTCCTAAAAAAATTTCACCAATAGGAGACACACTTCCTAAGTTCAGTTTTACCATAGGAGACGCACTTCCTAAGAATAGTTCACCAATAGGAGACGCACTTCCTAAAGTTCAGTTTTACCATAGGAGACGCACTTCCTAAAGTTCAGTTTTACCATAGGAGACGCACTTCCTAAGTTTAGTTTCGCCCATAGGAGACGCACTTCCTAAGTTTACTTTTATCCCATAGGAGACGCACTTCCTAAACTATTTTCATTCATAGGAGACACACTTCCTAGTTCAAAATCATTAAGTTTATTGTACCAATAGGAGACGCACTTCCTAAGTTTATTGTACCCAATAGGAGACGCACTTCCTTAAGTTTAGTTTTGCCCATAGGAGACGCACTTCCTAAGTTTACTTTCATGCACAGGAAACACACTTCCTGAATTAAGTTTTCATTATTAGGAGACACACTTCCTAGTTTGGTTCGCTCAGGTTATACTTTTGCTTTAGGAGGCGCACTTCCTAGTTTGGCTTTTTAGATTATATTTTATTTCAGGAGACGCACTTCCGGAATTGATATTTCGCCCTTAGGAGATGCACTTCCTAGTTTGATTCATTTAAGTTCGACCATAGGAGATGCACTTCCTAGTCTAGTTTTTTGAAGTTTACCCGTAGGAGACGCACTTCCTAATCAAGGGCTTTCAAGTTTTTAGGAGACGCACTTCCTAAATCGAGATTTTATTCCTAGGAGACGCACTTCCTAGTTCTAATCACTGAAGTTTTCACCCTTAGGAGACACACTTCCTAGTTTAGCTCATTCCGATTCAATCATAGAAGACGCACTTTCTAGTTTGAGTCAATGAGGTTTTTATTTTAGCAGACACATTTGCTAGCAAGAGTTTTGGTTTTACTCATAGGAGATGCACATCCTAGCCTAGTCTTGAGTTTACTCTCATCATTGCATCAGTATTGTAAGTGAGTTACAATTTTGCTAACGACTCACAAATCTTCCCAGTACAAACTGGGTTAGGAAATTTTGTTTGTTTTGTTTGTTTTGGTTGTCAGGGACCCGCCTGTAGAACTGAGTTTGTGGTATGTCAAAGATCGAAGAAGTCAGGAGTCCGCCTGTAGAACGGAGGAACATTTTTCAAGATCAAGCAGTGACCCACTGGAAAGTAGAAGGTTACAACAGAAATCCCCAGCATTCAATCCAAGTTAGAAGCTTGCCTCAAGAATGCGAATCGATAGTCTGGGATGATCAACAGAAGTTGGTCACAAAAACAAAAACAAGAAAAAAAAAAAGAGAAAAAAAGAAAAAGAAAAAGAACCCAAATTACGGAAGTGGAGAACAAATGTGGTCTGCTCAAGAACTAGCACCTACAACTAGCAAGTATCAAGGTTCAAATCCAAAGTCTGTATGAAGCACCATTCAAGACTCAAGACCAAGTTTCAGAAGACTTAAAGATAGGAATCCTTGTAACTAGTAGCTGATAGGCTTAGTTAGTCTTTTTCAGTTTTCATTTTTGTTGTAATGACAGGACCACGGACCGGAACCTCAACGGAACGGCACCTCGATCGGCTCTTCACCTCGGTACACTTTACCATCTCTCTCATTTCCGAACTACACGTGGCCTGATTCCTGTATAACCAAGGATATGTAGGCAGCTCAGATACCAGGGCTCGGTCACATTCCCTTCCTTTCCTTAGTGTAGTCCGTCCAAGTAATGGTCGGGTCAAAAACATGTCTAGTCGTTCTTTGTCGGAAAACTCTTCGTGTTTCCAGTCAAAGAGGGGCAGCTGTAGACACCGGATTTTTGACCCTCCCCGAGAATTTTCACATTTTTAGCGTGAATATGTGAAATTGGGTCTAGTATAGCTATTTTTACTATTTTTACTTTATTTCGTTGCAAAAAGAAAAATTACAAAAAATATATATATAAATTTTAGTTTATGTATTTCTCATAAGCTTGAAAAATACAAAAAAAATAGTACCTTATTTTGTACTTTACATAATTTCGAAAATTACCAAAAAATGTAGTTCTAATAATGTTTTATAGTTATTTTAACTATGAAAAATACAAAAAATATTACTTCATATTTTATCTTAATATTTAAAAAAAAACGAAAATTACAAAAAAATAGTTTTATTAATATTTTGTAGCTATTTTAAATCTTGAAAAATATTTAAAAAGATATAGTTTTGTTTAAATACTAGTCTTATTTTTGGTAGTTATCTTGCTTACATAGGACTAGTTAAGCAACGTTTTCTTATTCTCAGATCCAGGCAAAAGAATAATATTCGGGTTCAAACTACCCGGTTTTAGGCCTAATTTTCGGACCTAGCCCATAATAAACCGAGTCCACGGCACATGGGGAACCCCACCACGCGTGGGGGACATAAACCTTGAACCCCACCACGCATGGGGCTCATTTTGTCTTGGCCAAAGCCACAAATACACGGACAAGAGATTGAAAGGGGGTTTGGAAATTTTTTTGGGGAGATCACTGTTGATCTTCTTCCTCTTTTGGAAAGAACAAACCTAAAAAACCCTACTGTAAAAAGCTACCAGCCCAACTCCATCACCATCGTCAACCACCCGTCCCCTCCAAAACTCCAACGCCATAACCGTCGTCACCCGAACACCACGTCCAAACGACCACCGGCTCCGACGACACCATCTCCCTCGTCGTCTCGAAAACCAGTCCATCAAACCTCCATCCATAACCCAGCCCGACGAGTAGCAGCAACGTCGTCACTGTCCAAACACCACCTCCATCAACAAACCTTCAGCTCCCATCACCACCATCACCCTCGTTCCCACCGTGAAACCACCATAAACAAACCCTACTCACTCCGTCAACAACCTCACGTCCGAAACCGCCCAAAACCACTGCCTAAAACCAGCACCACGACCAACAGCCCCCCTCTTGTCGTCAAACAACCAGCTGCCTCACGACCATCGACTGTCCAAAACCAACGCTATAACCATCGTCACCATAACCGGCTCCCTCCGTCGACCCTACTGTCAATCACTATCCCAAAACCTCTAACAAAACCACCCTCGACACAGTCCAAACACCACCCTCCCTCACGTCGGACCCCAGCTCCTCGACCTCACGTCCAGTGACCATCCGAACTACTAGCCCACGACGACTTCTTCTCCTTCGTCGTAACAAAGAAAAACAGTCCGGCGACCCTCCAGTAAATCCGACCATCGCTGCTTTCCGTTCAGCCCCCTCATGTCCAAATGACCACCTGGAAAAACCAGTCCCAGCCGTGACTCATTTTTTGTCCGTTTGTGTTCGAGTTTCCGGCGCGAGTTATTTAGTCCGAGCTCTGACGACCTTCTCTACGGTTTCCCGTTCGAGGTTATCCGTCGAGGTCAATGTTGAGGGTTGGTCCATGGCTCTATCCGTCTCTGTCTGTCCAGGTTAGTAAACTTCAAGCATTAGACGAGGAAATGTTACGGAATGTTCAAAAAATGCAATATAGAAATTGGTATGGTAATTTTCTGCCCATGTTTCGCCGTATGCATTTTGTTCATTTTTGCGTTGTGTTATTCTTGTTTCTTTGATGTCATTTAATCAAGTTGGGCTAGTTGTTCTATGACACAAGTTTGACGTTAATTTGTTCGTGGTCATTGTCTCAGTTTATTTGGACAAAATTAGTATTAGTACCTGTTGTTACTACGCCCGAAACACTCATTCACTTAACTTCTTTTATTAAATCTTGACAAGTTATGAGATTGTAGTTGTAAAGAAGCCGTAAGGTTTAGTATTGTTAAAGGCGTAAAAATGGCATCCTTTTAAAATATAAAAATAAAAATAAATAATAAAAAAAAAAACGGGACAAGCTTCGCCAAAAATAAAAAATGTACAGATTGCGGAACCCTCACAAAAATATATGCATTAAATACTTAGATTCCGGGACGGGCCGTTTAGCAAATTTCACGGCCCTACCCAAAATAATAATGCGCTAGTTGCTTTAGGCGCGCCTTTAATAATGTTATCTCCCTAAACTCGGGTGCACATTTATGTGACCCAAATCCAAATCTCAACGGGATCGAAATACGCCTCTAATCACGGGCACATTGATTGTGGCGTGGCCCGAGATGCATTTCCATGACGTTGCAAATTCCTTTAAAAAAATAAGAATGAGATGAGCCTCGCCGAATAAAAATACAAATTGCGGGGCCCTCAGTAAATACTTGTTTTAAATTACTTAGAATTCAGGAGGGCCGCTTAGCGAATTTCGTGGCCTTCCCAAAATAATAGCGCGATAGTCTCTTTAGGCGCGTGTTTAATAATTTACTTTCTTAAACATGGGTGTGCATTTCATGCGACCCAAATCCCAATCCCAAAACATCAATAAATGTGTTCCGGATTATGGGTGCATTTCATGTGACGCAGTCCAAAGACGTGTTTTAAATGATGTTCACATTCTTTTAAAATAATAATTATAAAAGCGGTAAAAAGTTAAAATTTGCACAATAGTTCATATTCATATAAAATCAGATAATCAAGCCAAATATAACAGTTGAGCGACCCTGCTAGAACCACGGAACTCGGGAATGCCTAACACCTTCTCCCGGGTTAACAGAATTCCTTATCCGGATTTCTGGTACGCAGACTGTTCTTTTCCTCGATTCGGGATTAAAATTGGTGACTTGGGACACCCTAAATCTCCCAAGTGGCGACTCTGAAATAAATAAACCAATCTCGTTTCGATTGTCCTTTAATTGGAAAAACTCCCCTGCGCCCCCGCGGGTGCGTAAAAAGGAGGTGTGACAGCGGCGTGCAACCCGATCAATTTATCTCATCGACGACGCTCACTAGGGGTTTGCAGACTCCGGAAGGGCTCCTACAGCCCAAGCGCTATATCGTTGCGGCGTGCAACCCGATCCATATACATATATATATATATATACATATACATATATATATATATATATATATATATATACATATATATATATATATATATATATATATATATACATATATATATATATATATATATACACACACACACACACATATATATATATATATATGTGTGTGTGTGTGTGTATATATATATATATACGTATATACACATACATACATACACACACACACACACACACATATATATATTGCTGCGGCGTGCAGCCCGATCCATAAATATATAATCCTCACAACCAGGCCCTCGGCCTCTCTCAGTCATTAACCTTACAATCAGACTATCGGTCTATCTCGGTCATCAAGCTCACAATCAGACCCTTGGTCTATCTCAGTCATCAATCTCACAATCACTCGGGCCATCAGTAAATCAGGGAACTCAGCCTAAACAGTTTTCACATTTTACGAAGTAAAGTGATAAAATCAGATTTAAACGATAACAGGTAAAACATGGCTGAGGATATGCTTTCAAAACAAATAGAGTGAGGAAAAATAGTAAAAATTCCTCTAAGGGTCTCAACAGGTCGGCACAAGGCCCCAAATATGGTATACAGCCCAAAATATAATATAAATCTCTAAAATATAGAATATCATAAGATTTCAAATAAAATACGCGACTTAACAGTCGTACGGGACGGACCAAGTCACAATCCCCAATAGTGCACGACTCCACGCTCTGACGCACGCTCGTCATCTAGCATGTGCGTCACCTCAAAGTAGCACAACAATATGAAATCCGGGGTTTCAAACTCTCAGGATAGCATTTACAATCATTACTTACCTCGATCCGGTCAAAACTCTAGCCCGCGATGCCTTTGCCCTCACAAATCGACCTCCGGATGCTCCAAGTCTAGACACAATCAGTACATAACCATTAGAATATGCTAAGGGAACGAAGCCCACTCGAAAATATTAAATTTACATCAAAATTTCCAAAATTGCTCAAACCTGGCCCCCAGGCCCACGTCTCGGAATCCGACGAAATTAACATCAATGGAATCCTCATCCTCTCACGAGTCTATACATACCAAGAACATCAAAATCGGAAGTCAATTTCCCCCTCAAATTCCCAATTTACACTCTCCAAATTCAAGCCCTGATTCCCCAATTTTAGGCTTTAATTTCCACATATTTCATGATTAAACAAGTAAGATTCAGCATAGGATCGAGTATAGAGTTCAAAAATCTTACCTCTAAGTGTTTCCCTTCGATTCGCTCTTCAATCCTTCTCAAAAGCTCCAAAAATTGCTCAACAATGGAGAAAATAGACCAAAAATTGCAAAACTCACTTTTTAAACATTCTGCCCCAGGTAAAATTACCTTCTTCGCGAACGCGACCGGCCTCTCGCATTCGCATAGACAAAATTCACTGCCTCTCCACTTTTTCGTTCATGAACGCGGACAACTCCACGCGAATGCGATGCTTTGCCATACCAGGCTTTCGCAAATGTGATGCAACTCTTGCGAACGCATAGCACATGGGCCTGGGGTGCCCAATGACCTTACTCCTTTACGCGAACGCGACCCCAGTCTTGCGTCCACGATGCACATGAATCCTCCACCTTCACGTTTGTCTTCTCATCCTCGCAAACGCGTAGAACAAAATATCATAACATAAAAACACCCTTCGCGAACGCGAAGAACAAATTGTCTGCAACACAAAACCAGCAAAAACTGCCAAGTCCAAAGTTCAAAATTGATCCGTTTAACCATCTGAAACTCACCCGAGGCCCTCAGAACCTCAACCAAACATGCCAACACATCCCATAACCTCATTCAAACTTGTTCCAATCTTCGGAATGCTCAAAACAACATAAAAACACCAAAATTACATCGGATTCAAGCTTAAGAATTAGAACTTCCAAATTACGCTTTTGATCAAAAACCCAACCAAACCACGTCCGAATGACCTAAAATTTTGTACACATATCAAAAATGACACAACGGAGCTACTGCAACTTCTGAAATTCCATTCCGACCCCTATATCAAAATCTCACATATCAACTGGAAAATGCCAAAATCTCAATTTTGCCAATTCAAGCCTAAACCTTCCACGTGCTTCCAAAATGCATTCCGATCACACTCCTAAGTCCCAAATCACCTAACGGAGCTAACCAAATCATAAAAATTTCGATCTGAGATCGTATGCAAACAAGTCAAATCTTGGTCAAACCTTTCAAATTTCAAGCTTTAAACTGAGAACTGTTCTTCCAAATTCATTCTGATTACCCTGAAAACCAAAACCAACGATTTACATAAGTCATAATACATCACATGGGGCAAGTCATGCCCGTGAGCTGGTGAGCAAAGATCAAAAGCTTAAAATGTTCGGTCGGGTCTTTACATCCTCCCCTACTTAAACATATGTTCGTCCTCGAACATGCCCAGAGTTGTTCCAAAAGCCAACCAATCGCTGAATAACCTTACCATGCATACACCCGGGGGTGATCCCACGTCACCATAACTCATATAGGTCCGATAATACAACGTGACTGAAATTTCACAATCCATCCTAGCCCATTAACCTTAGAACCACATTTGCACTTCTGAAATCATCTACAAGATCAAAATCTCATATTTACACTCTGAATAAGCCCGAACTAGCTTTAATAACCCATACCTGCAACCTCAGGTGCAACACATGATATACCACATAGCTCAAACACTTGTAGTGATAACTTCTAATCACAACAGCTGCACACAACAACCGAATATCGGTAGAAAACCTCTTATCAACTAAAGTCTCATTCCAACACTTTCATATACTGCCAATGATAAATAAAATACGTAGTAAGCCATAACCATTTCTCAGATCAACCATTTATGAAGCCACTTCTCCTTTGGCAAAGACCATAGCAAATTTTTGAGTCGAACCTCGATATTATCCTTCCAACATACTGAAATCGAATCTGTTTGTATTCATTAAAGACCCCAACAATCTCATCTAATACAACACAATTACTCTGGTAACATGACACATCAATACAGGCTGAAGCCGCAACTTATGCAATCCGTGCACCAATAAGCAAAAATCCGAACATACTCAAATCATGAAAATGACTCAAATGAAAGAGTTGTACCACAAGCTCACCACCACACATAATGCTGAGAATACATCACACATCATAGAAACAGAACATATAAATCTAACCCGCAGGATCATACCTTCACATAGCTTCGCTCCAATGCGCGACCTCATCCAAACACTAGTCCACATGAAACACCTCAAGTCACTATGCTCAAAATCGACAACCATGCACAATATGATGTTTAAAACCAAAGCAATCATCATAACCACCGCGAAGCAATTGACATAACATTACACATACCCGAAGGGGCACAACCGATATGCCACCCGCCGAGCAATACCCAATACTCTTCCCGCTCGACTTCCACTATGAAACCCCAATGGAACTGTACCACATGTGCCTATAACCAACAAATCATAACGCCTCACAACCCAGAAAAGTAACTCATAGATCACCTCCGAACACTAATAGCCCCATAACAATTGAATCAACACATCCCTCATAAATGGCAACTCGAAGTCAACAAAGCCGTCTCGATGCAGAACATACATCCCTATAGGTATACCAATGAACCGCACATCAACTCTAGTTATCCACAACAGATAAATAACCCTACGAAGGTTCACAATGATTGAATCGTAGCACATACTATTGTATGACTAACTTACCTGCATCTGTGTCGTCCACAACTACGAGCTAACCTGTATATGAGAACTTCCAATCTCCAAGTCCAAAACGCATACGAATTACCATAACCGATCCCAATTCCACCGCTCATATATATAACACACCTTTAGTACTCAATCATCTCATGAGAGGTACACCTATAATCCTTCTAAGCTACCAAGCAAACTCGAATATCATCCGTCGATTAGAAATTATAGTGCCACAATACCCATAAAGCATCCATAACTCAAACACATCGCCCTTTCTAAAATGTATACCCTCATCAAGCCACACCAATCAGTGATCTCATTTATCTAGTCATCTGAAGTTGTCCATGCTATCTAAGAATTTGTGACCTCCCTTTCAAACATGAATCGTGTCCTTACACATGCAAATCTCAATCCTACACAACATACCGCATAAATTGTACCATCCTAGGATAACCATGAGAACTTCATATCCCTTCCGAGCCATTAGCAACTATGTACCCAACTAACCAAGAACTTTCCATTGATCCCATCTAGAAGAGAACCACTATACATCCCATGCTCCTCACGCCAATAGGAAAAATATACCTCTCTGACTGTGGTGGAAGCCATCTAGAGCTCTCCGAATTCCATGTGCACAAATCTAAATCGTCAGGACTGAGTCCTTCTAACTCAGCCGAGCTACGCATGCCACTAAAACCCAAGAGCATTCCCGCGAAATACCCATAGAAATTTATTACCTCGTAAGCATCCAAAGAATTAATCATATCCTTACCATACCGATTCGGCCTACTACCAAACTATCCCATCTATCCAAGTTTCCTTTTGATTTACCTTTAACTTGATACTCCTTCTTACTATAACACTACAATTCCTCAAACTTAAGAGCAACACGTTCAAAATGCTTACCCTGAAGAGACTTCCTACGAATCCAAAGCCATTACCTTCACCTTTTTGATACTGATATATAGAATCCCATAATTGATATAGAAATACCACAAGTCTTGACATCTTAAAATGAAAACTCAGTTTCTAGCCACATATACAACTAGAGAATACCCAATTGTTACATGCAAAATTTTGAACATATTAGAACCATTCTCGAGAGTCATTTACTCTATTCAAACTGCAATTAGCCTGATCAAACGAACAGAACCACCCGTGCCTCAATAACACTCCGACACCGCAGAGTGTAACCTCATCCTAGAACAACCAAGCAACTTCCTGCTCTATGCACCAAGCATCCTTTACCAATAATAACTCAAGACATTCTATGATTTTCATACAGCTATGAAGAATAACATAACCTTTTCCTTTACCCGATCCATCCTTGGTCTCAAATCTTTGTAAGCCATAACTGATTCACCCGAACGCCTCAAACTGGAATCAACATAGCACATAACTGTGCAATCAACTAATCAATAGCAGACTCCCCCACTTGGCTCGAAGCCATAAATCGAAACACATGCAATAACTCATAACGCATATACCCTGCCATAATGCCATAGCGAGATTAAACTCGATCCTTCATAAGCTCGTGAAACACAAACCATCTGGTATTTCAATTCTTATACAAATCTCGCATTCACTCTTGTAACAGTTGAACCCACTCTCTTAAGCGACCCAAATTTAAATTGCAACACATATATTACACTTGTAAATGAGATCTCCTAACAGACAACATAAGGATCACACAACCTTAGAACACTCCGCAGGAGATAACCCATCTTCTTTGCCTCCAACTAACATTTCTGTATACCTTCCGCCGTCATAAACATTACGTAGTCACTTAGTCTTCCTGAGTCTGAAATCATACCTCAACGTGAAATTTACTTCACTCCCAACTAGGAAACATGAAAAGATTCTTCACACGCCCATAGCTCGGGGCTATACCTCAAATCAAGATAAACATCAAGTACCTAATAGTTCTTCCATCCTCCAGCAGACCCTTCTGGTTGCTTCCAAATCATATGAATATATCTCGTAGTTATAACATACTCATCGCATAGCCATACAGCCATCACTTCTACTAATAGGGACACTACCTAACATATAAGTTCAAAAACACATGCTCACACAATCAGCACCTCGGTGCTCAAGCTATAGGCAAAAATCCGGCCTCGAGTCCTCCAGACTGGCCCAACATCAACACACAGAGATCTCATCTCGCCCCTAGCTTAGGGAATCACAAGCCATCGATGCACATCTGATACTGAGCGCTCATACGCGCATACAAACACGTGGAAGGAATTCAAAGAGTTACCTTTCAAGCTGAATCAAGGGCGTACGATAAGAATTCAAGAATGTGAAGTTTTTCCTAAAGGTTCTGCAACCTCTCGAGGATAAATATATATGTCTCCGTATCGATCTGCGAGACTCTACTAAACCTGCTCATGACTCGTGAGACCTATGTAACCTAGGCTCTAATACCAACTTATCACGACCCAAAACTCAGACCTGGTCATGATGACGCTTCTCGTGAAGATAAGGCTAGCCGACACAACACCCATGTTAACCCTTTAATCATTAAGAGTCATTTTTAAGTCTTTAATTAAACAAATATTTCATAATATAAGTCTGAATAAACAGTGCGGAAATAACATACAAGCCCGACATCAGGGTGTCACTAGTCATGAGCATCTATTACAACTGTCTAACTACCTTAAGACCAACATGGTCGGGAAAAGTCACAATTTATACATAAGGAAGAATAAAGAGGAAGAAAACAGAGCCGTGATCGCCAGGCAGCTACCTTGCTAACTCCGATGAAACTGCCACCAAGCTCAGAAATACCTAAATTTGCACACAAGGTGCAGGGAGTAATGTGAGTACTCCAACCCAGTAAGTAATAAAATTAAATAAAGTTTGTCACGACCCGGATCTCCCACCCTCGGGAGTCGTGATGGCGCCTACTCGTAGAAGCTAGGCAAGCCACGAAATATGGAAAATTCAATATCTTTCATTTTTAGCCTTTTAACCAATTAAATTAACAGGTGATCAACATCTACATAATAGAGGAAAATGAAATTAAGCGGAAGACTTAGACAAATATAATGCCAAAACAGTACGAAAATGCCAACATGAACCTCTACCTAGAAACTGGTATCACAAAATCTACGGACTATCTAAGAATGCTACATACAAATATTTGGAAAAGAAATACAGTTTGTATCAGATACAAGTGATAATAGAACATAATAATAGATAGGAGAGAATGTCGGGCCTGCGGACGCCTGCAGGACTACTTCGAGATCTGTGTGGACTGAAGGCTGACTCCCCAAGTGTTATTGTCCCAGTGCTGCTCCGGTATCTGCACAGAGTGCAGAGTGTAGCATCAGCACAACCAACCCTATGTGTTGGTAAGTGTCTAGCTTAACCCCGGTGAGGTAGTGACGAGGCTAGGACCAGACTCCAGATAAACTTGTGCAGTTATATATGTATATATATATATATATACAACGGAAAGGTAAACGAGAACAACAATTAAAGGTGGGAAGGGGAGCATGCTTCGGGGAAATAACAGGTAAAACAGAATCTCAATAGAATTATAAGGAAACCAAGATCCAACTTTTAACAAGGATAAGAAAACAAAACAAAGGCAGATTTCACTTTCGATTCACTTCTTGTTGCAGGCGTGCAACCCGATCCCATTTCTCATATCTTGTGGCAGGCATGCCACCCGCTCCCATTTGATGTATCTCGTGGTAGACGTACCACCCGCTCCCATTTCGTGTATCTTGTGGTAGGCATACCACCCACTCCCATTTTATTAAATCTTGTGGTAGGCGTATCACTCGCTCCCATTTCATTAAATCTTGTGGTAGGCGTACCACCCGCTTCCATTTCATTAAATCTTGTGGTAGGTGTACCACCCGCTCCCATTCGCAAGCCAACAAAAATCACAATGAATCCCGATAAGGGAACAAAAGCAACATAATAACTTCCCGGCAAGGGAACAATGATATTTTAACAATATCCCGTCAAGGGAACAATACTATCAAACAAATATCCCGTCAAGGGAGAATCAGCTATAACCAATCTTAACTCAACTCTTACTCAGCTCAATTAACACCAATACGCAATCGTAAAAAAATTCCACGAAAATAACTAAATCCTTGCTCAATATCGAGAATCATCAATTAAAGCATCCGTAGTATAATTTAAGAACACAACAACTATCAATTTAAAACTCACGGTCATGCTCGATATCAATGTATAGATACTCGTCACTATGCCTATATGTCGTACTCAACAAGAAGCAATTCGAAAATAGGACACGACTCTTAATCTCTCAAGCTAAGGTTAGATCGGATACTTACCTCGAACTTTCACGGCCAACTTAAGCCTCAAACACCACTTTTGCTTTCGAATTCGGCTCCAAATCAATCGTATCTATACATAACTGACTTAATAACATCAATAAATGCTAAACAATCCAATTCCAATGCTTAATTATAGCTTTCTAATCATTCTTCCCAAAAATCCAAAAATCGACCCCGGGCCCACTTGGTCAAAACACAAGGTTCGAACCAAAACTCGATCACCCATTCACCCACGAGCCCGAATATATAATTAGTTCCAGAATTCAACCCCAAAACGAGGTCTAAATCACAAATAATCAAAAAGCCCTAACTCTACCCAAATCCCTAATTTTCTACCCTTAATCACTTGTTTTTAGGCCCATAATCTAATAGATGTTGATGAAAATGGAAGAAAACAAGTTAAAGATTACTTACCTAAGAGATTATGGTGAGGAAATGCTTCAAAAATCGCCTAAGAGCTTTGGAGAAGAAGCGGTTTGTGAAAATTTATGAAAATCTCGTAAGTGTTCTGTTTTGGAGACTTAAAATAACTGGCCGAAATTACTCATCGCGTTGGCGACAAGTCCATCGCGTTCGCGATGGGTTAGGCTTGATAAGTCTTCGCGTTCGCGGAAGACGGCTCGCGTTCGCGAAAGAGAAACTCCTCGAGCCTCGCGTTCGCGTCCAATGGGTCGCGTTCGCGTAGATAAAATGCCCCACCCCCTGCCCAGGCTCACTAGCCATCGCGTTTGCGAAGGGTATCCCTCCTTAGCCCCGCGTTCGCGACTCCAGCATCGCGTTCGCGAAGAAGAAACCTGGCACCTAGGATATTTGCCTTATGCGTTCGTGAGAGGGACCACGCAAACGCGAAGGGTAAAATCTCTATGCACTGAACAGCAAAAACCTGCAACTTTTCTCAAGTCAAAAACCTCCCGAAACACATTCGAAACACACCCGAGCCCTCAGGGCTCCTAGCCAAACATACGTACTAACTCAATGACATTATACGAACTTATCTGTGCGATCAAATCACCAAAATAACCTCAATAACAACGAATTAAACCTCAAAATCAAAGAATTTTTTCAAACTTCTTAAAACATCAACTTTGGCAATTTAGATCTGAATCATGTCAAATGACATCCGTTTTTCACCAAATTCTACAAAAATGTCTTAAATAATATATAAGGCCTGTACCGGGTGCCGGAACTAAAATACGGGCCCGATACCATCATGTTCTAATCAAATCTCATTTGAAATTCCTTTAAACAATTTTAGAAAATAACTTTCTTTAAAAAATTATTTCTCGGGCTTGGGACCTCGGAATCCGATTCCGGGCATACGCCCAAGTCCCATATTCTTCTACGGACCCTCTGGAACCATCAAATTATGGGTCCGGGCCCGTTTACCCAAAACGTTGACCAAAATCAAATTTATTCATTTTATAGTCAAAACTTATCATTTATCACAGCTTTTCACATTTACGCTTTCCGGCTATGCGCACTCAAATTGAGGTGACACTAAATAAGAGTTTTAAGGCCTCGGAAATACAGTATTCAATTAAAAGTAAGTGATGACCTTTTGAGTTATCACAAAGTCTGAGCAGTAAGAAACGATGAATCCACATTATGATAACTCAGTAAGCACAACAAGCTTTCAAATCAGAATACGAGTCAATCGTCTCATTTAAAATCGAGCTTTTGGTAAAAATCATTTGAAGATGCTTTCCAATAGTTTCAATAGAAGTTCAATACAATTTATAATTAAAGATATGAAAATTGTAATCGGCTCATCGAGCAAAACATAGTTCATATACAACCCCTCAGGCAAAACAGGAATCATAAACACCTTATAACATAAAAGTCTCAGTGAAAATAACAAAACCAAATCAGTGATTAAATTCTGAATATCTCATAAAAACTCCAGCTTAAATGAAAGTTGTTTAAAAATATTTATTTAACATTTTCAACAAAGGCTCAGTATAAAGATGAGTGGTAATAACAATTTCATAAAAATAAGCCCCTGGGGCAAGCCTCTCAGTCACTCGAGACTCAACTCTCATCAATCAGCGCTCGCACTCAGCACCCACACTCAGTAAGTACCATATAGTAACCATTGCGGCGCGCAGCCTGATTCATATATCGCTGCGGCGTGCAGCCCAATCCATTTATCTCGTCGACGGTGCTCACTGGGGTGTGCATACTCCGGAGGGGCTCCTACAGCCCAAGCGCTATATCGCTGTGGCGTGCAGCCAGATACATATATTTATATATATATATATATATATATATATATATATATATATATATATATATATATATATATATTGTTGCGGCGTGCAACCCGATCCATAAATATATAATCCTCACAACCCGACCCTCGACCTCTCTCAGTCATTAACCTCACAATCAGACTCTCGGTCTATCTCAGTCATCAACCTCACAATCAGACCCTCGGTCTATCTCAGTCATCAACCTCACAATCAGACCCTCGGTCTATCTCAGTCATCAACCTCACAATCAGACCCTCGGTCTATCTCAGTCCTCAATTTCACTATCACTCGGGCCATCAGTAAATCAGGGAACTCAGTCCAAATAGTTTTCACATTTTACAAAGTAAAGTGATAAAACCAGATTTAAACGATAACAGGTAAAACATGACTCAGGATATGCTTTCAAAATAAATAGAGTGAGGGAAAATAGTAAAAATGTCCTTAAGGGTCTCAACAGGTCGACACAAGACCCCAAGCATGGCATACAGCCCAAAATATAATATAAATCTCTAAAATATAGAATATCATAAGATTTCAAATCAAATACGCGACTTAACAGCCGTACGGGACGGACCAAGTCACAATACCCAATGTTGTATGACTCCACGCTCGTCATCTAGTGTGTGTGTCACCTCAAAGAAGCATAACAATGTGAAATTCGGGGTTTCAAACCCTCAGGACAGCATTTACAATCATTACTTACCTCGATCCGGTCAAAACTCTAGCCCGCGATGCCTTTGCCCTCACGAATTGACCTCCGGATGCTCCAAGTCTAGCCACAATC
Organism: Nicotiana sylvestris; assembly: GCF_000393655.2. Lineage (NCBI taxonomy): Eukaryota > Viridiplantae > Streptophyta > Magnoliopsida > Solanales > Solanaceae > Nicotiana > Nicotiana sylvestris. The sequence continues at coordinate 176,440,921 of NC_091060.1, read as the reverse complement.
AGTACATAAGCATTAGAATATGCTAAGGGAACGAAGCCCACTCGAAAATATTCAATTTACATAAAAATTCCCGAAATTGCTCAAACCCGGCTCCCGGGCCCATGTCTTGTAATCCAACGAAATTAAAATCAATGGAATCCTCATCCTCTCACGAGTCTATACATACAAAGAACATAAAAATCGGACCTCAATTGCCCCCTCAAATTCCCAATTTACACTTTTCAAATTCAAGCCTTAATTCCCCAATTTTAGGCTTTAATTTCCACATATTTCATGATTAAACAAGTAAGAATCAGCATATGATCGAGTATAGAGTTCAAAAATCTTACCTCCAAGTGTTTCCCTTCGATTCCCTCTTCAATCCCTCTCAAAATCTCCAAAAATTGTTCAACAATAGAGAAAATAGACCAAAAATCGAGAAACTCACTTTTTAAACATTCTGCCCCAGGTAAAATTACCTTCTTCACGAACGCGACCGGCCTCTCGCGTTCGTGTAGACCAAATTCACTGCCTCTCCACTTTTCCCTTCGCGAACGCGGACAACTCCACGCGAACGTGATGCTTCGCCATACCAGGCTTTCGCGAACGCGATGCAACTCTCGCGAACGCATAACACATGGGCCTGGGGTACCAAACGACCTTACTCCTCTACGCGAACGCGACCCCAGTCTCACGTCCGCGATGCACATGAATCCTCCACCTTCGCGTTCGCGTTCTCATCCTCGCGAACGCGTAGAACAAAATATCATCACACAAAAACACCCTTCGCGAACGCGAGTCCCTGACCGCGAACGCGAGTCCCTGACCGCGAACGCGAAGAACAAATTGCCTGCAACACAAAACCAGCAAAAACTGCCAAGTCTAAAGTCCAAAATTGATCCGTTTAACCATCCGAAACTCACACGAGGCCCTCGGGACCTCAACCAAACATGTCAACACATCCCATAACCTTATTCAAACTTGTTCCAACCTTTGGAACGCTCAAAACAACATAAAAACATTAAAATCACATCTGATTCAAGCTTAAGAATTTCAAGAACTTTCAAATTACGCTTTTGATAAAAAACCCAACCAAACAACATCCGAATGACCTGAAATTTTGCACACACGTCACAAATGACACAACGGAGCTACTGCAACTTCCAGAATTCCATTCCGACCCCTTTATCAAAATCTCACCTATCAACCGGAAAACGCCAAAATCTCAATTTCGCCAATTCAAGCCAAAACCTTCCACGGACCTCCAAAATGCATTCTGATCACGCTCCTAAGTCCTAAATCACCTAACGAAACTAACCAAATCATAAAAATTCCGATCTGAGATCACATACAAACAAGTCAAAACTTGGTCAAACCTTTCAAATTTCAAGCTTCAAACTGAGAACTATTCTTCCAAATTCATTCTGATTACCCTGAAAACCAAAACCAACGATTTACATAAGTCATAATACATCACACGGGGCAAGTCATGCCCGTGAACTGGCGAGAAAAGTGCAAAAGCTCAAAACGATCGGTCGTGTCGTTACACTTGGCTTAACCACAATGCACACGTTATTCCTTTAATAGATATCGACACGCCGTATCTTTAGAAAAATCTTATTTACTATCTTCCCATTTAAATTAAAAAGAAATTTTACCTTTCATTTTAAAGTAAATGTTAATATATATTTCGTCCTAAATTGCCTGATGGCTTTATAATAGCTTGTCACTTTGTTTAACCACAATGCAAACATTATTTCTTTAACAGTTATATAGATTCAAATTATATTATTTTAATTCAAAATTTCTTATTTTTCAATTTAATATATTTATTACATTTATTTTTACAGTGTAAAACTTGATTTGACAGAATATTAATCTTATAAAATTATGAACTAATATATTTTTCTTTTAATAAATATTAGCTTTTATTTTCTTATTAGTATGCAGAAATATAATAAATCTATACAAAATCAAAGGATACACATCATATAGTAATCAAATAAATTATTGTCCCTTATTTATTTTTTATTAAACTATCAAGTATTTAGTATTATTTATTTACTAATGTGATTTTTATAATCTTGTCAATTGACTTAATATTTTGATACTACTTCTCTTTTAATATAACATGGATATATATTTTCTTACTCTAGAAATATTTTTATTTTTAAAACTTATGTTATACTGTTCAAAATTCTTCAATTGTCTAAATTTATCAATAATATTTTTGAGAGTTATTTATTTATATTTTGTTTTTTAATTAATTTAAAATATAACTATCATAAAATTATCCTTATCCCCCTCCTTTCATCATTTTTTTCTACTATAATATTTGATTAATTTTCTCAATTTGTAAGTTATTGATAATTTAAATAATGTAATATTTTTTTTTTACTAAATTAAATAATGTATCTTTAGAAAAATCTTATTTACTATCTTCCCTTTTAAATTTAAAAAAAAATGTCTTACCTTTCAATTTAAATTAAATGTTATTATACATATTGTACTGGGTTGTCGTTGTTGTTGTTGTTGTTGTTGTTGTTGTTGTTGTTGTTGTTGTTGTTGTTATACATATTGTCCTAAATTGCCAAATGGTTTTACAATAGTTTGCCACTTTGCTTAACCACAATGAAAACATTATTTCTTTAATAGATATATAGATTCAAATTATTTTATTTTATTCAAAATTTCTTATTTTTCACTTTAATATATTTATTGCATTTATTTTTACAGTGTAAAACTTGATTTGAACTACTTAAGAAGAGACGTGGATTTGGATTAAAGATTACGCGTTAATTAATTTTCCTCCTTCTTTCCACTAATTATTAAAGGGAAGTAGGCAAATCAAAATTTGAATTAATTTGTTTCCATTTTGATTTCAGTAATTAATCATCTCTTGTTCTAAGTTTGTCAAGTGGCTTCTTAATAGTTAGTCACTTGGCTTAACCACAATGCAAACTTATATATATAGATAGATAGATAGATTAGCAATATGCGCTTATATTTAGCTTGTTCAGTCACTATGTCACATTCACGAATTATGTTATTTGTTGACTTAAGTTAATTATTTATTTGCAAAGTTTGTATATTTCTGGGACAAACTTTCAAAGCATGGTATTTTTTTGAAACGAACTTTGATTTTAGAATTGTTATCTTCTTCTTAGAGATGCAATATTTCATCTATTATAAATTTTTCTTGTGATCTTCCAACAGAGTACTCTACTATTTATAAATTAGAATTATTTTAATATATTTGACTAATATAATAACAATTTTGCAAGAAGTAAAAGTTTTTGACATTATTTTTAATTTCAAACAAGAATGGTAACCATAATAGATTGATCATTCATAAAAACTTATATTTTATTCGTTCATCTATAGTTATTTCTTTAATATCTTCTTTCTATATGTAGTATTATATACATGTCATGTATTATAAACTTGACAAACACGTGTAATACACGTGTCGAGAAACTATATATATATTGGTGTAGTATTCTTAACTTTAAATTATCTTTACAGAAAAACAAAATAAAAAAAGAATCAAAATGATGGACAAGAAAAACAAGGTGTTGCCACCTCACTCTTTTTGCTTTGGATTTTTCTATGCACACATGCACTGTAAGGTAATAACGAGCGCATTTGAGAGGCCTCACGTAAGAGGTGGTTCAAGGGGCAGGCTAGTAAAACATTTGTTTTAGGCCCCCTTAATTTTGGGGTCTCAAAAATAATTGTAAATTTTCTATCTTATTTTTGCTTAGACAATATTGAAGTTTATACAAACTCCTTATAAAAGTAGAAATAAAGATTGTCTATTTTTAATAATAGAAATATTTTAGAACTTTGACTTAAGATACTCAAATTTTCGTATTGGTAAATAATATTTTTTACAATAAGATCCATGGTAACACATTGTAAATACGTGGCTAACATCTTAGTAACTTTAATTTTCTTACCAATATAAATATGAGTATTACGTATTATATTTTGTAACATAACTAAATTACAGACAAAAAGAAAAGAAAAAAACAAAGTAAATATTAGTATTATATTTTGTAAGATAACTACAGTATAAACAAAATAAAAAAGAAAAAAAGGCCTCTTATTAAAATTAGACTTTAGGTCACGAATTTTATTGAGACGTCCTTGCACACAACTCCCATATTTCTTGGAGCAGCACTTTTAGGAATATTATGTCTTACCATACAAGGCAAGAAAATAGCAAAAAAGGAGGGAAAGCCAAAATACCAAAAAAAATAAAAAAATCTTGCACACAGTGATACACTTTAACCGCACACAGTTACTCAGACCCTCACTGGTACTCGTCCTCATAGAATGAGACACATAAACTCTACACTCTATATAGTCAGAGTTTCATCACCCGGAAAAAACAGAAAAAAGAAAAAAATGTTGCTTCTTCTTTGGATCAAGTTTCATGTCTCCATAGTGGTATGTATTCCATTCTGGTAGAGGCAAGATTGTTCAAAATTTTTCTTTGAGTTTCAGTTCTAATTTTCTGTTTGCTTTAATTTCAGGCCGTCAATCTTCGATATTCAGTTGTTAGACAACATTTTGCGATAATAAGTAAAATTCCTGAGACGAGACTTGTTTTGCGACCAAAGTAAGTCAACATTTTGTGACAATAGTCTGATTTATATTTGCTTCTCAAAAGAAACAACATGCCTTTTTACCTTTTTGTTTTCTTTCATTTGTGTCCTCCGTTGCAAAGTGAATCTGGCATATTTATGCTGTAAAAGAAGCTCAAATGGATCTTTTTTGAGTATTGGCTTTTCATCTTCAAACTGTTTTCTCCTATTTTTTTTTTATTTTTTTTTTACCAAAGTGAGGAAGAAGGGCATGGAGAGGTTGAAGATAAAAAAAATCATGCTCTATTTTTTTCATTCTACTGCTAGTGCTCCTAAGTCTGGGATACAGGAAGGCACTTGTTGGTATTACTAATTAGCGTCCTCATTTTCATATTTGTGTTCTTTCCTCATTCCTTATTGGCTCCAACCCAGAGCAAGATGTCATGATTTAAGTTTTATGTCAATTGCTAAAAATAGTTATCGATATAAACCTTGCTTGTTGGGATCAGTTGTCTCTTTCAGCGAAGGAGTCTGTTCATTATGTTGGGACATTGTTTGTTCTGCATATTTCATTTTAAATTTCAAGATGCTATGTTGTCATCCAGTACGTGTGTATTGTTGGAGAAAAGATCTCTGATGTATCAGAAAGTATTTTATTTTTATAGATGGTTTCAGATCTTAGAGATTGACTATGTTTTCTCTTTTTTATTGCTAGATTTAGTTCTTTATGGATAAAGCTTGTTAGAGTTATGAACTTCTCTTCTCTTTTTATTTATTTAATTCTTTCTCTTTCATGTTCTTTTAGTATTACTTAGGTGATTAATTTTATACTTCAGTGTATGTGTACAGTATGCCAAAATCATTTGATTGTTTATTGAAATCAGTGAGATGCCACTCAAACTACTGTTTCTTGACTTTGAGAATCTACCAATCTCTGATTCTTGAAGTAAAGGTGTATAAAAGATTTTTTTGGCTTTCTTACCCTCTCTTCCCATGCTTGTCCTAAGACATATTGCACTAAGAATTGACATTGGCAATAACTTATAGAAAAAGAATTGAATTTGACGATATCAATGAATCACTCTTCTATGCCCTCTTAACTATTTTTAAGTTTTTTGATTTATATTGTCCGCCCTATAACTGAAAAAAAGGAGCACGGCGAAAAGCCAACCTGATTTTTTTTTATTCGTTTGACGAGGGAAGACCTTAAGTACTGAATTAATTTAATTACACCTATATCGCGAAAAAGAGCTGCTCTAGCTTTAGCGCGCACCCTTTCTCCTATGAGGAAAGTGACTCTTTCCGATTCATGTCTGGCCCTTCCTGGATCTGGATCACAGTATACCGGCGACTTTGTCCTTGAATTCATTCTATTTCATATCCACCGATCCGTGGAAGAGACCAAGGAAGAGTAAGATAGATTTAGGGCCGGCAGGCGGGTCTAGAATAGATTCCCCAACGGGTCCTGACTTTTCAACAACAGAGGCGAAAACTTACTCTTTCAAGTCAAAGTCAAAGTCGGGTAGACTAAGATGGAGTTTATTTTACAGTTGTTCCAGGGATATGGGTATAGAGTGAATTCTATTCACTCTTTATGAAGTTCCGTGCACTCCTTATATCATAAAGAAAAAAGTCAGTATGGTGCCCCGGTAGACGCGCAGACCGAGTGAGTTTCCGCCGATCCCGATCCAGATGTGCCAAAGATTGAGGACTATGAGGGTACGGTGCTATCCTTGTACTTTGTTTGTTGCACATGGCCTAATGTACACTTGCCCCCTTTTTCTCACTCTTTTGGTGGTTTGTCAATTTGAATCTATTTTCTTTATGCTACCGAAAGACGGAAAGGGGAACCGACTCGTTCCTTCCTTGCGTTTTATTTGCCAAGTCTTTAAAATATATATATGTACCTTACAAGTTACCTCATTAATCGTTAATGCATAAGTTTGGTTATGTTTGTTTGTGCTTAATTAAACTTTTTGTCTTCCTAATGAGCATGGATAACTAGTACAATTCCTTTTCATTTACTGTTTATTTTTTTCTTCTCAATATTTTGACTAGATGGAATGAAGTTGCTTGCTGATAAAATTGTTAAGTTCGGATTTGGTGAGAAGGTTGTGTAAATACCATACTTTACAAGTTGTTTGTGTACCACGGTGCTTATGGCATAGGTGGCATAGTTGGTGTTTCTTACCGTAGTTATCACACATTGGATAGCAATAACAAGCAGTTTGGTAGGATAGACGCACACTTGGATGCTCTGAAAGATCAGATTAGCATAGGGGTGGGCATTCGGTCGGTTCGGTTCGGTTTGAATAAATTCGGTTCGGTTATTCGGTTTTCGGTTTTGTAAATATGATAACCGAAACCGAACTGAAATAAGTTCAGTTCAGTTCGGTTTTTTAAATTTCAGTTCGGTTAATTTTGGGTCGGTTTTCGGTTTGAACATTATCATATTGGGCTGGGCTTATTCTGCTTAATAATTGGACTAATTTGTTGGTTGTTTCCAAAATTTTGGACTTTTTGAATGTGTTAAGTCATAACTCATAAATATGTTCTTTTCAGTGTAAGCCTGGATTTTTGAACTGTGGATGAGATGACCGAAAAAGGAGCAATTCATCAATTAAACATAACCAAAGGATGCTGCTAATTACACGGTTTACACCTCTACTTGGTCCATACAAGATCCCACAATCATACAAACAAATATAAACTAGGGAGTAGGGAGTAGTTAGTAGTTACAACCAAAAGAGCACTACATTACAGAACCAAAAAACCAAAATAGCTATGCTGCTTTGCTGCCACTGGTTACAAGTTACAACCATGGCCCATGAGAGAACAAAAAACTTAGAATCTATGCTACTTTGCTGCCATTGTTTAGTACAAGCATATTACATAACCAAAAGAGTAATCCAAAAGTTAGAAAGTTTTCATGCTGCTGAACAGCTGAAGTCTCAAAACCAGAGAAATAATTACATTAAGTAGCATGAAACAAGTGAAGTCTATTTACTATAGCATCACTTCCATCTAGGCGCCATGATCAAACCTTTGCAACAAAAGACATAATTATAGGTCAAAAACACAATTGATTTATAATAAAGTATATCAATGTTATATCTTCAAATATACAGAAGGCTATCAACTTACCAGTTACCACGCATGGTACATGTTGCAACTATATGTCAATAATAGTTGAATCTTTTGCACTATCAGCCAGATCTAAGAAAAATATAGAAGAAAACTTTGTCATGCATCATCAGTGTTAAGTAAACTATTTGTAATATAATAAAGGAAAGACACAAAATAATTACCAAGTTCTAGTTGTTCTAGATACTCCAAGTCTTCCTCAACTTTAATAGGAATAGGTTCACTTCTAAGCCAATCTTGAAGACAAATAAGAGATTGCACCAGTTTAGGCGTCAACGAACTCCTGAACGAGTCAAGAATGCGACCTCCCGTGCTGAATGCACATTCAGATGCAACACTTGAAATAGGAATGGCTAATACATCACGAGCCATCTCCACAAGAATGGGAAATCTAGGCTCATTGATTTTCCACCACTTTAAGATTTTAAAGTCATCTGTTTCAGGCTCAAGATCTTCAGCAAGATATCTTTCTAACTCTGATTTAGTACCTAAACCTCCGGTCACTTCCTTATGTTTCTCAAATTCTAATTTTGTTCTCATTGTTCCTCTTTTTAAAAAGCTACCATAACCACTGACAGTAGTTGTTGTGTTTCCAGATGAAGCAGATGATGTTCCTATTGAATTTTTTTTAACATAATAATCAAACAAAGAATCCATATAATTTTTCACCTCTAAAATCAATTCTTTCCCTTTGTTTTCTCCAAACATCCTCACAATTGCAAAAGGAACATATTCAAGCTTGTTACGGGGATCCAAAATTGATGCAATAAAGATCATCTTGTTCATTTTTTCAGGTTCACCCCAATACTTGACAAATTTTTCTTTCATTTTTTTTGCCATTTCTTTCAAACTAGTATCTTCATGTTCCATCCACTCTTTCAATATAAGATCAAGCTCACAAATTTCAACAAAATGCACATTGGAAGTGACATAAATAGAACCAGAAACCCTCAAAGTAAGCAAATAAAAAGCTTCAAGAAATTTTACCATTGTTCTCACATTATCCCAGTCAACACTTGTGAGATCACCTGCACTAGTTCTATCTTCACAAACATAGGTACGAAGATGATGCAACAATCCAATATCAAAGAAACTATATTTGTCAAAGGCAAGCTCAAATTGTTGTGTTGTGTCTAACATCATGTATGTAGAGTTCCATCGAGTTGAAACGTCTAAGCATAATGATCTCTTAGAAGTTAACTTTTGAGATTCACAACATTCTTTAAACTTTCTAATCCTAGCGGGAGATTGTCTAATGTATCTCACAGCTTGTCTAACTCTCTTGATAGAAACACCAATTTCTTTCAACCCATCTTGTACAATGAGATTAAGTATGTGAGCCATACATCTAACATGCAGGTGTTTACCATTCATTATATTAGTTCCCCAGGTAGTCAATTGTTTAGACACTTCTCTTACTGTGACATCATTGGAACTAGCATTATCTACAGTTATAGTAAATACATTTTCCAACCCCCAATCAAGCAAACAATTAGTAATTACCGATGCCATATCATCACCCTTATGACTAGAGATAGGACAAAAGTTTATTATCCTTTTATGCAATTTCCAATCTCTGTCAATAAAGTGAGCAGTAAGACACATATAGTTTATTCTTTGTATAGAAGTCCAAGTATCTGTTGTAAGACAGATTTTAGGACGTGCTTCATTGAAGGAATTCTTCAAACTATGTCTTTGTTCACAATAAAGTTCATAACAATCTCTTGTCAATGTTCTACGAGAAGGAATTTGAAATTGAGGCATTGTGACTCCCATAAACTTCTTAAATCCTTCCTTTTCAACAAAACTAAATGGCAGTTCATCCAAAATTATCATTTGAGCTAAAGCTTTCCTACTAAGTGCTTGATCAAATTTCCAAGTGGTAAGCACCCCTTCATTTGCCCCATTTGAAGCTAGTAGAAAACTGATTTGTGTTTGACTATTATCCATGATACGGGGCATTTTGGGACACTTAATGAGATGATTGTTCATTGATGTAGTACCATTACCTTTCGTAGCAGCAGCATAAGTTTTTTGACAGTAGTTACATTTTGCTCTTTTAGCTCCACTAGGATCATCATATTTCTCAAAATGTTTCCAAGCATCAGATCTAGGTTGCATCACTTTCCTTTTCTTTGGAGCTTCATCAGGACTGCCTGGACTGAGACCTTCAGTATTAGGTAAGCTATCATTCGAACCCCCACCTTCGCAGGTTTCGCTTACCCTACTTTCATTTTCTTCCATCTACAAAAAAGAATAAAAAAATAACAATAAAATACTGAGCAGTGATACAAACATAACAATAAAATACTGAACAATACGATGGTGATGAAATTGATGCAATGTTGCATCAAACACAAGTACACAACTCTCAGTGAGTATGACCCATGTAATGTAATGAGTATGACCTTGCTTAAAAAAAATTACTGACCAGTGAGCTTTTCTTGTTTTAATAACAAGTTAGAACCTCTCAACAAAAAAGAATTACTTCCATTTTCTTCCATCTACAAAAAAGAATAAAAAAATAACAATAAAATACTGAGCAGTGATACAAACATAACAATAAAATACTGAACAATACGATGGTGATGAAATTGATGCAATGTTGCATCAAACACAAGTACACAACTCTCAGTGAGTATGACCCATGTAATGTAATGAGTATGACCTTGCTTAAAAAAAATTACTGACCAGTGAGCTTTTCTTGTTTTAATAACAAGTTAGAACCTCTCAACAACACTAAAATCAACAAATATTACAAGAAAATGGACATCACATTCAAGAGTCAAGACTCAAGACTTCTTTCTATGTTGCATGCATCTTTAAGTCTTTAAATACTAACTTTTCACAGGAAAAAAATAAAAAATAAACTGAAACGCGAGAAAGAAGAGAAGATCGGCGAGGGTCGAGGAGTAGAGAACACAAAAAAAGAAGAAATGAGCGAAATATAACAAAAATTAACCTTACCTTCCACAAGAAATTTGACGACAATGATAGATCCCTAGCGTATTTGGGAAAACCACCACTCCACCAGTTTATCAATGGAAGCCCTAGCATATTTGGGGAATTGGGGGGGAGGAACTGCCGAACTGAGAAGTGAGAAGTGAAGTGAGAAGAGAAGGGAGAAATAAAAGCCCTAACTGCCTAAGAAAGTAAGAATGGGAAAAGAAAAGGAGATGATCAGCTGATGCCTGATGGGCAATTGGGTATTTGGGTTTGGGATGGGCTGATTTTAATGGAAGAGCTGAATTCGGTTGGGACTTGGGCTGATTTCAATGGAACTTAAAATTGGGCTTAGGCCTATATAGCCTATAAAGAATCCATGTAGTATTAGTTCGGTTTTTCGGTTAACCGAAAAATATAAATCAATAACCGACAACCGAACCGAAAAACTGAATTTTAAAAATTTTAATTTGAAACCGATCGAAAAAACCGAATAACCGAAACCGAAATTTTAAAAAAATTGGTTCGGTCTGTTTTTCCGGTTCAAACTGATATATGCCCACCCCTAGATTAGCATGTAAGTTTATGATTTTTTTTTTTCACTTCATATTTTTTACCTATACTCGATATTGAATAATATTAATGACAGACAACAAAATTTTATGAGTAAAAAAACCATTTTGGAATTTGAAGCTGTCTCTTATCTGGTCCCACTTGGTAAAAATATGGGTAAAAAATTTCCAAAAACTTACAAGGTATGGTATTCCATATGATTTTTTAACATTTTCTTATTTGTCCATTTAATTTGATCACATAATATAATACTCTTATGTTTTTCAGGGGCTAGCTCTTCGAGAGAAAGAGAACACAAAAAAGAAGGCAAAGGGGAAGAAAAGACCAATGGATTTGAGGGAGAAAAAGAATACGAAAAAGAAGGCAAAGGAGAAGAAAAGACCAATGGATTTGTTGATGCTATGAAAAGATGGTTTCCCTTGCCTTGGGGATACCATTAAATTAAATTAGATGGTTGAGATTAGAGCACATAGTCATAGTCATTCGACCATGTTCAAATTTTACTTCTTACTATTAAAGGTGTCCTTCGAATGTAGTTTAATTCAAAGTGCTGACCTTTTGTGAATGAACACTCTCTCCAAATTTTCTCGTTTATGAGTTATGTTATTAATTTGACTGTGAGTATATGAAAGCAGATGCTTATTAACAAGCAGATGCTAGAGAAAATCAGGCTCAAATTTAGCAATCATCGTAACTTAAGCAATATCCAGCTTTTGCTTGGGAAACTTGATCCAAGATCCATCGGTCCCTTTGTGGGCTTTCTTGCATGCAGTGGATTCTCATACTTGAGTCTCTGTTCAAATTCAAGTAAGATTAAGTTGTAATACTCTTAATTAAATAAAAAAGCACTTGACAAATTGTTCGGAACTATGTAATTAGGAAGTAAAGAATAGAAAGTAAATGAAGGAAATGGGCAATGAGATAACTAATAATATAATTCAATTAGGTTAATTACACTGACTTACACTCTCATCTATAACACCCACGTCCCACTGTTATGACTTGGTATTCTCATTTCAAATTATTAAACAACTAACGTTTGAAAAAGAAAATAACTAACTAAAATTAATACTCTATACAACTTCAACATTTCTACTGCTTCATATCTAACATTTGGAGACAACATGCCACTACCTTAACCTGTAGAGACACTCTAACACACCTCCCCCCCCCCCTCCCAACCTCCACATCCAGGCTGTGCATCCTAGATTATGGGTTCGGTTATAATACCATGTTAAAACGGTTCTTCAACCGCAAATCTAACTCGAGAGGTAAAAATTGTTTAATAAAACAGAAGGAGACAACACCGTACATTCTTAACAAGCATGGTGCACTCAAACATGTAGAGAGATACCATAAGCTTGAATTAAAAAAGGAAAATCATAAATTGCATTAAACATTAAAAGAGAAAATCTACCTACAAAGTTGTAAATTCCTACTGAGAGGATCTTCATGAAATACAGGAGAGAAAAGTATGAAAATGAAAATACTAACCAGAGGTTGAAAATTAGGGGAAAGGAAAAGAGAGCAAGGAAGTGCACCAGTATCCAAACAAATAGAAGTAATCATAAAATGCGTTAAACTTGGAAATCAAGACTTCAACATAAAAAAGGGAGCAGACTTAGAATAGATCAGATGGCTATACCAGGACAATTTCATTTGCATCTACATATTCAACAAAGATATCAAGTTCATATAACAAAGTTTGGCCAATATCATCAGCTAATTCTAAATTCATTAAAATTGCTATCAAAAGTTCTAAACACAACAAAAGAACAAGGTGGGCAACTAAAAGAATAACCAGCCCTGCAAAAGTGGCATTAATAAATTTTCCATCAGTGCATATAGCTAAAATCCTCGTACATCTCAGAAGCTCTTGTGCAGTAAAACTCAATTCTAACACCTACGATTTTAGTCGTTGTTAGCACATCTCCTAAGGCGTAAGGTAAACTCCATCAAAGATTTTATGATCAACAGTTGTAATTCCTAATCTTACAAACAGATTTAGAAAGAGAACTGGACTATATCTTACATCGACGTGCTATTACACTTCACTACTGGTGCGGCATATCTACCAATATGAGGTTTACCAATTGTATTTAGTTTCCAGTTTTTAAACACAAGTTCATGTAGAATTGAATGTTCTTTTGCCATGACTAAAAATAGAATATGCATGTGCAGATGCAGTTAAGAAACCACTTACATAACCAAGAGACCAACAGTTGAATTTAATTTGGTCTAAATATGAATATTTTTTCACAATCGAAACCATCAGTAGATCAATTACACCCCCTAACATCATCTGGTTGAGCAGATGGAACGTTAACTTTAAGGAGGCAATAGCCTAATCAGTCTAATAATTCATCTTAGCCAATATATGTGGCAAATAAAGTCTGATACATAACTCTGACATCTAGCAAAATCACCTATCATGACTTCTTCAAATCCATGATCATTTTTTGTCATATTGGCAAATTGCTTGACACTCAGCCAAAAGGTGCTGACGTTCCAAGATCCCTTTTCCACGACCTTCAATCCAGTAATAGCCAAAAACAGTCTAAATAAGTTCACATACATATTCCTAGTCAACCATGATTTACCGATCTAATAGTCCAGAGTAACAATTACAGACAACGCTAATAGAACTTTATAGGAAACAAGAATACTGCTTAGGCTATTCCTTGAAAGAAACAACAATGTGTTAGCGGTAAAAAATGATTGATTAAATTCCACAAGTGTTAGGTCAATAGTCATGCCTCTTATGACTGATGTATACTCTCGTGTCATTAGAGTAATCTTACCACAAATGCAGAAGGATAACTATAAAAGGCAACCAAAATAATTGAAGTAACATAACTGCGTTACTTACCTTTGAATTTTTTTATTCACATAGCATTTATATTCTCATTGAGTTTCTTTTAGTACCATTGTTTGCCACCAAACTGACATAAAACAGTCAATGAAAAGAAGCATGTGCAAAATCAGTCCAAAGGAAAAGCTAAAGAAATCAAGAAATTCTACAATTGCCTTCAACAAAATTCAACAATACCTCATTGCAGAGCGCTCTTATCTCTAAAACGTCACAACCTCTCAGAGAACTTTCTTTGACACAATCTGAAGACAACCAAGAAATTTGGACATGCATAAGTAGAATCAATTAAGAGAAGAGCAAAAGAACAGGTAGTTCTAGAATAGTCATAAGAAATTTCTATACCTTCTACGCGGAAAATATAATACGGAGTATATGGAATTCGAAAAGGGCAGAGGAAAAATTTCAGGAAAAAAAATAATCAGAATCCAGGAAGAAGATGATGTAAGAGAGGGAAAAAGAGCGCTATGGGAAACCACAACGTACGATCCACAACGTACGATTCTAGAAATATGGATACGAAGAAAGAAGAGAAGATTCAAAACACGTCGTTCAAAAAGTATACGTGTGAAAACCAATTTGGAAAAAACAGCCCTCACTATGCACCGTACGATTTTATCCTTGGACGACCAAATTGTGCATTTCAACGCTCAAACTCCAGATTTTATTGGACCATCATCCACAAGATCTTGAACCTCACTGTATTGAATCCCACGGCACAAGAATAAAATCTATCATCAAATTTTTAATTATGGCATAACCAAAGATATGAGGCAAGCTTGCTCTGGATTACTGTAAGTTTAAAAAAATCACCAAAATCACATTTCTAAACTTACAAAATTTATTTTGTGTGCCTTGGGTATGACATCATCACTTTGTAGAGTTGTATAGCTCATTCATGGCTGCAAAAATAAAGTATATTTAGGTATAAAATGGTAACTAAGTTATGCTAGAGCCCAATACATCTTTAAAATAAAGACTATCTTTCATGTTTCTTACTTTTCTTAATTTTTTCTCCTTCATGCATTTCAATTCAACATTCTGCAAAAAAAGGAAAGCAGCAATCCTGGTCATAAACAAATCTATATATAACATTTTTATACCAAATGCACTAAAGTAAAATTTGCTATATAAACAAAATATCAATTAATAGCGAGTCAGTCATAAATAATTTTGGATTTTGCTAGGTACGACCAATGGTCACTATGTAGTATTTTGGGCTATTTTCTATATATAACCAAACATTTGTTGAGTAACAGATTAAACTCTGTTTTTTTTCTTTCATTCAAGCATTATCCTATTTCTATGTAGAACTTACAAGTCACAACTAAGAAGTTACTTATAGAAAATTAAGCTCTTTCACATACCTATTACCTGTACCATGTCAGTGATAGTCATACTATCCTTCTTCCTTTTGTTAGAGCAGATTCTTTAACACATGAAGGATATGGAAAGAATATTATATCAGTTCATTTTCTCACATTCATCGTAAGTATAAGAGTTACCTGACAGTTGAAGTGTGAAGAAATGCACAGAACAATAGAAGAAGCACCAGAAACACATAGAAGAATATAAGCCCCTGAGGTTGCAGTTTTCTTCCAAAATTACCAGCTGTTTTTCGATTGTTATACCTGTAAGAAAAGCCGCTAGAAATTACTTGTATTTACAAAATTAAATTGTATTCCATTACAACAAAGGAGGCCATGCATAAATAGAGGCCACTATAAGAGTGAAAATACAAAGCAGCAACATGCAAAGATCGAAAATACCAAATTGAACTCATCTGACCGATTTTAACTTATATTAAGTCAGAACCCCTATATCTAAACCAACAAAATAGGATTAGTTGTTTGTGATTGTAGAAAAAACTGTTAACCTACCCTGATAAAAAAATATTTGAAGGTATGCGCTAGGAATCGACATTCTTTGAAGTATTCTGCAAATGGATGATAATGTTTCACTTAATTAAATCCTAATTCCTGATTGCATGTACAAGATTCAGTGAAGAAAAAAGTTAAATAATAACTCTGTCAATCTAAAAAGACCAATTCACAGATATAAACAATAAAATAAAATTCATATTATTATCAAAGTTCAAGGGAAAAATATCAATATTGACGATGGAATCCATGGTGACTCTACTTCCAGGACAAAGCTCTACACGACTCTACTTCCAAGAGAAAGCTCTACACCATGGTGCCGAAGGAATCGATGGAAATGAATCTATGGAGAGGAAGAACGGAGATTCAAGCCGCTTCCGAGAAAGCGAAAGTGAAGCGTGAAAGGAAAAGTGAAGAAAAGCAAAAAGACTTGGACGCTAGCTGTCCCACAAGGGCTATAACTGAGAATCAAAATATAAAAGCACCCTTGAAAACCAAAAATATTTCGAGATTGTCCTTCGTCGTACCTAAGGGCTTCACTTATTATATAGTTACTAGATGGCTGGTGCCCGCGCTGTGCACGGGCATATGCTCGACAGTATTGTATGTATTGTTTGCACAGCTACAGCCCAACATAGGAGGTTCAGGCGCCAGCTTTCTACTTCTATGAAGTAAATTATTGAAGGAAACTTTGATTTTGTTTCAGGTGTCCATATTTCATATTTCACACATCTATTCCCGGGCCTCTTGCCAAAGGGAAATGTGGAAATGTGTTGTTTTGCCTCAAAATTTCCCACACTTATTGATGAATATCAATTCACTTCCTGAAGGAAGACAAAAAATAAAGTAGCAAAGTGCAAAACAATCTTTAGATCCAGGAAAAGTATAATCCATTGAATGCAATGAATCACATGATGACTGCAATTTCAGATCATGGACACTAACTTGTAAATCTTTTTCATTCTTTAGCAAATAAAATCCATCTCTACCCCAAAATGAGCTTTTTAATTCATAGTACAACACATGCAATGTTATTGGAGTATCTAAAACAGTAACGCCGACTCTAAAACAAACTGACTTTGCCTGCCTCATTTTTGTGCTCTTCTAGAGTTGTGATCATCCAACCCAAGGCTCAAGAGTTCAATCTCATTTTCGCAATTTGCAATCCCTTTCTCTACAGTCAGTTTGGCATATCATAACAACTCCTGCAATCCAAGAGTTTAATCTCATTTTCGAAATCTGCTATCCCTTTCTCTACAGTCAGTTTGGCATATCATAACAACTCCTGCATGGCTTTAAACCAATATACAGTAAGTACCATATTCATAATCAAAAAGTTTGTAGAAAAATAAAGAAACTAAAGGAAATTAAACAATCTTAACCCCAGCTTCTTTGACTACTGTATGGAAATAGAATTTCAGAAATGGAACTAATGCCGGAGCACCCTTTTCAGGCATAATATCACTTGTTTAATTCAACATTAAGCGAAAGATTCCACTCAATAGCATATGAAATATGAGAAAAAATAAATACAAACCTGGTCAATCCAGGGGTAGAAACCTTCCTTCAACTCATCACTCATGCATGCCTTGGAAACAGTGGATCACCTTTTCAATTCTGGAAATTTTGCAAGAATTATATGGAAGAAATATGGTGGCTATGTAGGCATCCAAACTGAGAACATGCCTCTGAGGTTGCTTCTTATGAAATGGTGGATGCTGAAAACTAATAATACTGTGCAAAAACTCATCCTAGATACTCTTCCCATCATCATTTGCTGGAATCTTTAGAAGAACAGATGTAGTGCCAAGTATGGGGCCAAAAACTCTTCCCTTACTAGAGTCCTCTACTCAGTCAATTCAGACATCAACCTACTCCTAAGATCCAACTACCCAGACCTCCAATGGCCTTTTAATTGGGGGGAACTTTACCCCTTCATTGAAAACCTTCAGCACCACATTACCATAACTCAAGTCACATGGAGCAAGCCAGACAATGGATTTGTCAAAATCAATTCAGATGGAAGTGCAATGACAAATCCTGGTAAGATTGGAGGGGGTGTCATCATCAGGAACCAAAATGGTCACTTCATTCATGCAATGGCTATTCCATTGGGGGAGGGTACCAACAATTATGCTGAAACTGAAGCAGCCAGAATAGGAGTTCAGTGGTGTTTGGATAGTGGATTTCCAAGAATTCATTTGGAAGCAGATTCTGCACTCCTAGTAAATTGGTAGGAAAATGACCTTCCATGGGTTTTAAGTGAGAAGATCTCTCAACTCAGGCTCCTATGCTCTCTCTTTGAGGATTTCAAGGTTACTCATGTTTATAGAGAAGCAAATTGCCCGGCTGATTCCCTTTCAAAACTCAGTCATGAACTCACTTTACCAACTCATTTCACCAATGCTGCATCATTACCATCCCATATCAGAGGTCAAATAGTCCAAGACCAATTGAGTACCCCAGTCTCCAGACACAAGAAAACTAACAGGCTGCTGGTACCACCTCAACATGCAAGTCCTCTCTCCACATCTAATGGTTATGGTTGAAGCAATATCAAAGAAGGAGGCCCATCCCAACAACTAAAGGAGATGGTCAGACAGGAAGCTTTCACTAACTCTGTTTTCTTTTTTGCAGGTCCATCTCTTTTATGAACTCACCAGTCCTTTGTTGATATTCCAAGGGGTGGTATCAGCACTTGTGCTCACTCCTCTGAAATTACAACAAAAGAATGATGAAGATCATAAAGAGAAGCAGGATTCCTCCTATACCATTCATCACAATAGACCACCAGATTTTCACCACCAACACAAAAAACCTTTTCAAAAAGAGGAAAAAAACCTGAAACAAATGCAATTCCTATGTGCACCTCTTCTGGTATTCCTTCCCCTCCCCAACAATGCTTCTAGAACCCACAAGAACCTAGGAGCACCCCCCTTCTGTTGGCAATGCAATTCTGCACACCACCCTGAACCTCTCAAATACAGCTTTCTCTGTTTTGCAGGTTCATCCTCATGGCCACCACTCATCCAATTGATACACTTCCTAGGAGTGGTATTAATATCATTGATGTTCATTCTCCTGGAAGTAGATCAGTTGGCTCTCACAACTCATTCCAACAGTAGCATCAAATTACCAAAAAACAGTAGCATCAACCCACAGATGCAATCAGGAACACTCACCTCTCCCATAAGGAACTTAACAGATACAAACACAGAAAATTCAAAGCTTTTTGTAGCTGAAACCTTTAGGAGCTCAGCTGAATCCAACCTTCTGCCCTCTTTACCACTTCAACATCTCCAAGGGTATTATTCATGAATCCCTCTCACCTGAAACCCTTTACACTCAAAGCAACATTCAAGCACCTAACTTTAGTCTACACAAGAACCTAAAGATAGGTACCATCCTCCATAAATCAGGGGTCCCAATTCCCCCCCTTGCCCCCAGATTCAACACTCAGTCAGTGGTATCAGCATTCTTATGCTCGTTCTGCTGAAAATGCATCAGTTGATCCAAATCTCTTCACCAACTTCCTTATACACCCTTTGGGTCTTTCAACCTTGGATACAACACTCAGCATATATCACAACCATGAGGCCATCAGTTCTCAGAACTCAGGCAAAGTCTCAGAAGCAGTTGCAGTTCCAGAAGCAGATGCAGCCACAGCATTTCACCACCAATGCAGCCATCCCTGTCCAAGACACTCTGCCCAGTTCAAAATTTATCAACTGGACAACTGAAGCAAGACCTGAGCCACCATTTTGCTCACTCTTTTCTGTCAGAATCAGCAGACAGCGGCAGCCCAGTGCATCCACTCTTGGAGCCTTTTTGACAGTTATCTTCCACTTGGCTTTCTTGGTTTACAATGCTAAAGCAAAGTGGAAGATAGCCCCTACCAAGGATCTTGATCAGGCATCATTCCTGTTAGGACATTTCTACATGTATAGATGTAGAACTTGTTGTATAAGGAAGAACCTTTCCAACTTTTTTGCATAGATTTAGGTTTACTTATGCTAGTCTGTATAGTTGACCTAGGTTATTCTCAGCTTGATTTTGTATATCTGATTACCTACCACTTAGGGGTAGATAATTGGAACCTCATGTTAGGTCTAACCCATCACAGCATACAGGTGTCATTTGGATGTCAATGTTGGACAAACAAATGCCCTTTCATCTTATTTCTGGAGGTTAGGTTTTATGTCCCCCTCCAATGTTGTACTTTATATTATATATATGAAAATCAACCCTAGGCACAATGCCTAGTGGATTCCAAAAAAAAAAAAAAAATCTCATCACTCATCAGCATAGCAGTAGAACATATAAAAACTCGTATCCTGTCCTCTGCCTTTTTCTGCCAATCTTTCTATCCTCTAGAGTTAAAGTATCCATATAAATACAGAAAAACAAAAACAGATTTAGGTCATGGACATTGTAAAACACGTCTTCAGGGTTGTTTCATACGAAAACTAATGACTGTGAAGAAGGTTATAGTTTTTACCATATTCTATTAGCTTGATCCAGAAGTAGATAGCACCTCCTCAAGGTTCTTTCATATGAAAAGTAATGAAAATGAATGTAGGAAAAGATATTAATAAATTCTATCAGAGAATATCAATTCTACTGCAAAAGAACCCTGCCACTTGCATACCACATCTTACCTTTGCAGTGACCTTTGTTTTATTACTTTTTTAACAAACTGATGCAAATATCATTTGTTGAAACTACGCGTAACATGAGAAAATGCATATACCAAATTTAGCAGCAAGGTAAGAGAATAAGCAATTTTTCACAAGAAAGCAATAAAACCAAAATATCATTACACCAAATATAGTAGTAATTTTCTAACCAAAATAATAGGATATGATTTCTACTGTAATTGGGATTGTAATAGTGTACCAGCAAATAATAGATATAAGTCAGGTACAGCAGACTCTGGAGGGAAAACATGAGAAGATCAACTTGATGAATCTCGATGACTCTTAAACTTGTGTGCCTTAGTAATAAGCAAAATCCCCAAAAACAAGCAGGTTATATATCTCGTAAAGCTACTCTAAACAACATAATTACAATATATATATATATATATATATATATATATATATATAGAGAGAGAGAGAGAGAGAGAGAGAGTTAGTTAGGTTCATTCTTCAGAATATGTCTTGCCTCACCGATACTTAATTACCTACATCACATTTTTGATTAACAGAAGTACAGCAAATGAGTTTAATCCTTTAGTATTAGATGGTCAAACTATGAACCAAGAGCAACGAAGACAACTGCAAAGAGCCAACAGACTAAAGATTAAATTGGCAATTAAGGAAAAAAATTAGCATTTCATTTTTATAATATAATTTAGAGATAGATCACACACAAGTATGTCTCCTTAAGTTTTTCATAGTATGTTCTTTTTGTTGACCGACCACCTCCGCAGTTACTATTGAGATGAGGGCGGACTACATCTTATTTCTCAGGAGATGATACAAAGAAGTAAAGCACATCATGCTCGAAATCAATATTTTTATAATGAGAATCTGAAACATCATAAATACTCTGTGACAGAATAACATCTAATGTTTAAACTTGCTTCAGGTGAAAGAGGACACACTACACATTGATCAAATTTTGGAAACTGTTGGAAAATTCAAGGTGAATGCAAAGGGTGGGAAAATAAAATAATCTCTGGAAGGTCGCTAGACATCAAAAGGACTGAATACTTTGTTTGCCTATTGATTTGGTCTAACTTATGACATGAAGTCTTATGCAATGTCACTGCTCAAGACATTAATGACACAATAAATCAGTACTGTTTTGCTATCTTATCGCCAAATAACATAGATCACTACTATGCAAAACAATTATAGTGTGTACTTCATAATTCTAAAAGGCCATATCTTGAACCTGGTGAGCTAAACAAAGAAATCGAGTAGGACATAGCTATAACCAAGTAAGACTTCTGATCTTATATGATCTAAAACATTTGTAAGCTAATAGGCTCAATTATAGACAATTCAACGCATCTCAACATAAAAATAGGAGCTTTTCACATCAACCCAAAGTTCCAAAAGTTAATTTTCAATTTAGTTCAAAAGAGACAATCATGTAAAATAAAATGAATTGTACTCAATCGCTTGTAGCTATTCTTCTATATTTATTTTGAAGAATAATTTTGCTGTGTAAATCGTATTGTAAACATCTCGATCATATGGGAAAAGTTAGTAGTTTACTACCTTGTAGATAGAATCACCTCATCTATTTCGTTGCTCTCTTCTTTAAAGTGTGCACCAACATTAAAATCGGCACAGAGATAAAACAAAGCAGCAATATTATTGCTTACCTTCTTGGAATCATTCTGGAAGATACTGAAGGTTGCAGGCATACATTTGACAACATTGATGAATTTGAGCAACCCACTTGGTGCTATGGAAAGACAAAGAAAAACCTTAGTTAATTGGATAAGAACATAACTCAAACTACTTCGGCATCAACTATACTTCTACAATTTTCTTAACTACCAAATAGTTTTCTTAGTCTCCGTATCAATATACTCAAAGTATCCATAACCATAATTAGAAGTGAATTCTCACAAGGAAAATGCAACTAAATTGAAAGTTTAATTCTCCCCCCCTCCCCCCCCCCAAAAAAAAAAAAAAAGGATAAAGAGAACCATGTATGCATCAACTAAGAAAAGTATATTCACAAATAAAGCTAAATGAACACATAGGAAAAGACAAGAATCTAACAATAACTTCTTCCTTTTTCCTCTGCTTAGGTTATTCCAATTTGCTTAAAAAAACAACCTGAATCTAGAAATACCCAATTCGAGAAATCAACTAAAAACACAAACTAAAGCAATTTTCTCACTTGAAAAGCAAGCAGAATTCAAAGCCAAAACAATACATATAATAATTCTTCCTTAGAGTGGTCCAACTCATAAACGCCGAACGATATCTACTGCTTCCTGATTGATAACTTTATCCCATAAACCATCATATGCAATGATTAAGAACTCCAATTCATGATTAAGTCCAAGAACCTAGTCTCATATTCTGATGTAGCCCATTGTTTAAGACACTGATCTCCAATACCTCTTGATACAGCAAGAGATCCCTGAATTCTCCAAATGCCGCAACAACAATCTACCTAGCCACCCTACACAACACAAACCACGTATTGATCAGACTATTCAGAATTTCAGATTTATCAAAGAGTCAAATTTGTGTAAAAAATAGCTACACGATCAGGTCATTTAAAAGGTAAGTGCAAGTAATTATATTCATTGTCCTGCTGTTGTGAGCAGAGGAGGGGTTGCTGAACATTGACTTCTCATCATAGGCCTTCAAGAGAAAAATTGTTGTCTGCTTACCACGAAACTCATTGCAAGAAAACAATTAGAGTAAACACATATAGAACTACCTAGTACAAGCATTCATTGAAAAGGAAGGGTGAAATCTTGAGCTTACGTCTTCTCAATACTTAGTGAAAATGCTCCTTGCAAAAGAAAACTGAAAGAAAAACAGCCAAAGTTATCCTAGAAAAAACGCAGTAGATCAACAGATCAATCAGAAGTCAGACGACGCCTCCTTTCATAATCTACATCCCTTGTCCTTGGCCGTAAAAATGCAACAGTACCAAATACATCAAAAAATTAAAGGAAACATCTTAACTCCCGGTCTTTATCTCACGCCATAGCTAACACATACAGTGCAAGAAAATAATTTGATAAAAGATCAGAGAAGATCAGACCCCCAAAATTTATTTTGAACACATGCATGGTAGGAAAACGCAAACAAGGTGCCCATTTTCCTACTATTTAGTAGTGAGTAAACTGAAAAGCGACAAGATAAATCCATTATCTTAAAAAAAGAAACCCAAATCAGAAGTTGGATTTCTTTGATTACTGAATTGAATATTAACTAATTAATTAACGATAGATAAACTGTGGGTCAGTTTTGAAGTATTAAGAATATTTTGTCTAGAGACTTAAGTGAGAGAGAATGCTCCAGAGACAAAAGCACAAATTAAACTTACTGATGGAGGAAATGGTGATGGGTTTTGGATGTTGAAGTTGAACAAAGTTATCCCACTGTAACGCAACGAACCAAGTCAAGTTCAAGCATAAATCCACTTGCATGTTACAGAAGTTGGAAGAATCACCAAGAAAAAATAGGACTAAATTGTTTCCAGCCACCACCATGGAAGGAAGAAAAAGACCGCAGAAGCGAAGAGATGAAAATAACAATTGTCTACAGAAGAAATTAGAATATACGTACGATTCGACTGGGAATTTGTACAATTAACACGTGGAAAGTTACAAAATCAAAAGTAATACCATAATACCCTTCGTCATACCTACTACTTTCACTTATTATATAAAAAAAAACTAGATGGATTCTGCCCGTGCATAATGTTAGACCCCTAACTCTTGACAACGGACGAGGCACGGCTGTGGCAAGGATTTAGCGTGATGGCCTCGCTATATTGGCCTATGTGCAGGCGAAACAATTATGCGGGACAATGCCGAAGACATTGTCATGTGGGCTGTCAGGAACAAGTATTGGTCGAGGTCTTTGGAACGACAAGATATGCCTGGCAAAGGCTTGAGAAGGCAGCAAGGACTAATTGGGGCGGCATGGCACGACATGCGCGCCAAAGTCAGTAAACTAATTGGGGCGGCATGGTACGACATGCGCACCAAAAATGGGCACGAGCATGACTGTTGAGAACAAGTATTGACAAATGTCTTTGGAACGACAAGACATGACAAAGGCTTGAGAAAACAGTGTGGCAAGTGAAAGGCGGTATTGCAGAACATGCGCGCCAAGGTCGAGGATACGGGCACTTCGGGTTGTGGTAGTGTCAAATGCAGACGAGGCAAGGTAAAGCGTGGGCAAGGCAAGTTGAAGGGCAAAAACGTGGGCAAAAGTTGTGAACAAGTGTGCTGGATGTGTGCTGGAGTGTGCCAGTGCAAGGGCAAAGTGTGATGGGCACTTGCTGAAGCTGGTAGTGCTGGAATGGGCCCGCTAAGTGGAAAGCTGATGCTGAAGAGGGCCATTTCGTGGATAGTGCTCCAGAAAATAGGGCATAGTGCTTCAGTCATTATTGTTTAGTGATGTTTGTTTATAGCTATTGTAATTGTCCTTTTGTAAAGGTGGTCCCCCATGTAAAAATGCCCTTTGTAATCTGCTATGTGACAGATACTGCTAGACAACAAGTGTTCATGTGCTGTCAAGTGTCAAAGGCAGCCTATGTGCTATAAATAGATGCCTTTGGCCTTAGTCAGTGTATCAAGAGATGGGTCAGATATCTCGAGAGAGATATAGGGTCGAAACAAGAAAGAAACGGGAGGGTTTCTGAGTGTTTCAAATGAGGGCTAAGATTGGGCATTGGGCAGATCTTAGTGGATCCAGATATAGGATCAAAACAAGAAAGAAACGAGAGGGTTTCTGAGTGTTTCAAACGGGGGCTAAGGTTGGGCATTAGGCAGATCTTAGTGTGGCATAAGAGCGACTTGTGTTCTTTGCCAAAGTGAGGCTGTGATCGGATTGTGATCATAGTCAGATTCTTTATATTATACTGTAAATAATATAAAGGTTGAGATTTTCCCGTATTTGATTGTCTCTTTGCAATTGTTGTCAAAGTCGTCTAAGTAAAAGCTTGCTGAAAATTTAGCAAGGTGTTGGACAGGCTGAAGGCCAAGTTAGGGGGCGAAACTTGGCTGCCGCGCGGGGCACGGTTTTCGTAGGCGGAAAACGGCCCCGCGACAAACTGGTATCAGAACTGGTGAAGCGATTGACGTTAAGTTTTGCTTTGAGAACTGAAATCAAAGCAAGGCAATTTCGTGGAAGTGGCAAGACGACCAGTGGCAGACATCGTATTGCAATTTGAAAACATGGCTGGTGGCACAAATGCTGAACTCCGCCAAAGAGTGGAGCAGTTAGAAGCACTTATGGGGCAGGCTCTTGAGGAAGGCACCGATTCTTCTATTCTTGCTAGAATGGCACGACTGGAGGCAGATTATGCAGCGAGGCATGAAACTACGCTGGCATAAATGGCCTTAGTGCGCAAGGAGAACGAAGAAATGCAGAGGGAAGTGGTTCAACTTCGAATGGCATTACTGAATATTGCCCCTAGAAGCGATGAACGTCCCAGAGTAAGGGTTCCTGAGCCAAAGTCCTATAGTGGTGCGAGAAGTGCCAAAGAACTGGAAAATTTCTTGTGGGATATAGAACAGTATTTCCAGGCTGCACGTGTACAAGATGATGAAAAGGTGACCAATACGCCTATGTATTTGACAAATGATGCAAAGGTGTGGTGGCGCACACGAGTTGCAGAAGGGGAAAGTGCTGGACTGCCCAAGATCAGAACTTGGGAGATGTTGAAGAAGGAACTAAAATCTCAGTTCCTTCCAACTAATTCGTCATGGATGGCAAGGGACGAACTACGTCACTTGAAAAAAGTGGCACGGTTAGGGAGTATGTCAAGGAATTCTCATCCCTGATGCTAAATGTGGGTAATATGGCTGAGGAAGACAAGCTGCATTACTTCATGAGCGGATTGAAAGGATGGGCGCAACTAGAGTTGAGAAGGCAGAATGTTCAAAGCCTCTCTACTACTATTGCGGCGGCTGACGCCTTGGTTGACCTCAATTTGAGGCATGATCCTGTTGAATCTTCGCATTCAAAGTCTGATGCAAGGCAGGAAAAGACGAGGGAATGGAAGAAAAATGGGAAAGGCCAAGCTCCCGAGGACGAATGGGGTGCCAAGAAGGGAAGGCAGATGGAGACTTCCTATGGCAAAGAAAGAAGCAACAAATTCGATGGCTGTTTCACTTGTGGTGGACCGTATTTGAAGAGGGACTGTCCGGTGCAAGCAAAGGTGAACGCTATGCTGGCTGCCGAGAAGCGAAATCAAATGGCGGGGGCAAATGCCATTGTGGCAGATGCTGAAGAAACTAATGGGGATGTGTTTGTCAACAACCCCTTGGGGCTTTTCAAATAGGACGGATCGACGAGGACGTCGATTTCAAAGGGTGCGGGTAGTTTGTTAGACCCCTAACTATTGACAACGGACGAGGCACGGCTGTGGCAAGGATTTAGCGTGATGGCCTTGCTATATTGGCCTATGTGCGGGCGAACAATCATGCGGGACAATGCGGAAGACATTGTCATGTGGGCTGTCAGGAACAAGTATTGGCTAAGGTCTTTGGAACGACAAGATATGCTTGGCAAAGGCTTGAGAAGGCAGCAAGGACTAATTGGGGCAGCATGGCACGACATGCACGCCAAAGTCAGTAAACTAATTGGGGCGGCATGGTACGGCATGCGCACCAAAAATGCGCACGAGCATGACTGTTGAGAACAAGTATTGGCAAATGTCTTTGGAACGACAAGATATGACAAAGGCTTGAGAAAACAATGTGGCAAGTGAAAGGCGGCATTGCAGAACATGCGCGCCAAGGTCGAGAATACGGGCACTTCGGGTTATGGCAGTGTCAAATGCAGACGAGGAAAGGTAAAGCGTGGGAAAGGCAAGCTGAAGGGCAAAAACGTGGGCAAAAGTTGTGAACAAGTGTGCTGGATATGTGCTGGAGTGTGCCAGTGCATGGGCAAAGTGTGATGGCCACTTGCTGAAGCTGGTAGTGCTGGAATGGGCCCGCTAAGTGGAAAGCTGATGCTGAAGAGGGCCATTTCGTGGATAGTGCTCCAGAAAACAGGGCATAGTGCTTCAGTCATTATTGTTTAGTGTTGTTTGTTTATAGCTATTGTAATTGCCTTTTTGTAAAGCTGGTCCCCCATGTAAAAATGCCCCTTGTAATCTGCTATGTGACAGATATTGCTAGACAACAAGTGTCCATGTGCTATCAAGTGTCAAAGGCAGCATATATGCTATAAATAGATGCCTTTGGCCTTATTCAGTGTATCCAGAGATGGGTCAGATATCTCGAGAGAGATATAGGGTCGAAACAAGAAAGAAACGGGAGGGTTTCTGAGTGTTTCAAACGGGGGCTAAGATTGGGCATTGGGCAGATCTTAGTGTATCCAGATATAGGATCGAAACAAGAAAGAAACGAGAGGGTTTCTGAGTGTTTCAAACGGG
The DNA here is from genome assembly GCF_000393655.2 of Nicotiana sylvestris. NCBI lineage: Eukaryota > Viridiplantae > Streptophyta > Magnoliopsida > Solanales > Solanaceae > Nicotiana > Nicotiana sylvestris. The sequence continues at coordinate 176,412,848 of NC_091060.1, read as the reverse complement.
GGCTAAGGTTGGGCATTGGGCAGATCTTAGTGTGGCATAAGAGTGACTTGTGTTCTTTGCCAAAGTGGGGCTGTGATCGAACTGTGATCATAGTCAGATTCCTTATATTATACTGTAAATAATATAAAGGTTGGAATTTTTCCATATTTGATTGTCTCTTTGCAATTGCTGTCAAAGTCGTCTAAGTAAAAGCTTGCTGAAAATTTAGCAAGGTGTTGGACAGGCTGAAGGCCAAGTTAGGGGGCAGAACTTGGCTGCCGCGCGGGGCACGGTTTTCGTAGGTGGAAAACGGCCCCGCGACATATAGCACGGGCCCAATACTGTAAAATATGAAATTACTATTTATGATTAATTTGTTTTGATATGAAATTGCATAGGAGGGACAGAAGTTGAGATATTATTGAAGTGACAGACTATTCACATCCATGAGAATACTAAATATACATATATAAACATATTATTTTTTACATATCAACAAAAAGAGATGCATTTGAAGTGACATAGTATTCACATCCATGAGAATACTAAATATACATATATAAACATATTGTTATTTACATATCAACAAAAAGAGATGCACTTTACTTCGAAAGTGGCATAATATTTACATCCACGAGAGTATCTATATTCACAAAAGGTGATTCTTTGTCCATACAGTAATTGTTCTTCTTCTTTGTAGTGCATCAAAAGTACTGACATCTGCAAAATCACAGGAAAATTACCTAGTTTTAGTACCTATATAACATAATGAATTAAGTTTTAGGGTAATATGAATGCAACTGATTTTTTCTAAAGCACTTTTTCAGTATGGGATGATGCCTCCCTACAAGATTAACATAAGTAGGCCTTCTGTTATACCATTATTGATCAAACAATCCTTAATGATACAATATCCTAAGGCAAAGCACGTTAATTTTTTATTTAAGAACAAACTCCTTTAATAAAAAGATAATGAAACACACAAACACACCCAAAAAAGAGAAGCAACAAAATTTAGAGTCATCATCTTATAGCCCTATTAATTAATTTCAATTGTAATGCAAATCACATCGTGATTCAACAAGTAGACTATAGACAAATTCCATCTTTTAAGTCTTCTGATTTTCAGAAGTATAAGCAAAGAAAATACCGATCGTGATGTGTTTGACCAATCATAGTGCCCATCTCTATCTTGCAACTATGACCAATGCAGTTGTTTCAATACTTAAGTCTTTGGGGGAAGACCCATCAAGGAAAGAGATTGTAGGTACTCCATATCGTTTCTTGAAGTGGTCACATTTACTTCATTTTCAAGGTGTTGTGCATTTAGGTTATTACTCTTAAAATGGACTTAATTCCATTGGAAGAAGTGAATTGCAGTCAATCATACATTTTCAGATGTTGGGTAGAATGAGGCGTGCCACAAGTTGAATATGAGGTTTTTTTATGGCCACTCCTAGCATGTTCAATAGTTTAAGAAAATGACGATGTTCAACTGTTGAAAAGACTTTTTTCATATTTTGTCTTTATTAAAAAGCATTCTTAGTAATGAGGAAGACATGGTGAATTTTTCTTAAATCATTCTATATTGACATGTTAATAAACCATGAAGAATGAGTTAATTAAGTAATATAGGAGATGGAGTAGTATAATAGACAGATACTAAATAGGTAAACTAACCTAATATCACAGTAGCAAAAGATTAGGTTTAACCGTAGGCAAAAAGCAGCAACATAACTATGGCTTTAACCGCATCCAATAAAGCAGCAAAATGCCTTCAAATGCATCCCAAAACAGCAGCAAAATGTGGCTTCAGCTTCAACTAAGAGAGTAAGTGAAATTAAGTAAATATGTTGTACATCGATTAAAATTGCTAGAACGTTCCAAGAGAAAATTAAATAATGCTAAGGGGTGCAAAAACAAGTGTATGTAGGAACTACACATGTGTTGATCTGTTTTTTTAGAACTATCATATTAATTACATCTTAAAATTAATTATATGATTAGATGAAAGAACAACAAATTAATTAAAAAGTTCAAATACCTTACAAATACTTTATCAAAGGAGGAGTCTTTATTTCCAAGCCCCGCTTGTAGTAGGAAGCATTGCCTTTGTTAGTTGTCTCTTGAGCTTCTCTTCCCTCCAAGCCAAGGCGTTCAATTTTGCGTTTGCTCCCCTTGGCAACATCCATCATGGTTGGTGGGAACTCTTGGTGGATCTCATTGTCTTTGTTCATGTAAGATAAAATGGACAACTTTTGCAATGTATCATGATATTTTGTAAATAATTTTTTCATTTGAATTTTGAATATCTTTTCACTCAATTGTTTCTGCACATCCGCAAGAGGTAAAATTTGTTTCTGGGAGGACTAAATTGATTAGTTATGCATCAAAAGAGGGTCATTTTGGCATTTGTATGTTTTTGAAGCTAATAGTAATATGAAATATGTACCTTCACATGGTAGGTGTCATAAATTTCTTCTGAGCTGAGGCATAACATTTTCTCGGCAGGTTTGTCCGAAATAATGGCTGTTCCAAAACCACTACTGTCTCTAACAGTGACTTCAAATTGACATCTGTTATAATGTATAGCAAATATTTGGTTAGATGAATAAAAATAAAATAACTGTAAACTCTAAAGAGTTATTAGTCATATAGAAGAATCTAGTAGCATTTATACCTTGGAATTAGATGAGTGGATCGCTGACAGTTTGTACAATAAATTGTCCTCCGAGAGAAAGATCTCGTGAACAATTGCTTACAGTCAGAACAAGCTAACACACAAAATCGTTGGTTCTCATTTGGCAGAGAAAGTTCAGCTTCGACATAAAATACATGTCCCTATATAATTCAAGAATGCCACATGTTTTTTTTGTGACTACAAAAAATATTTAAATTTCGATAGAATAATATAATTTATATTGTTCTTACTTGAGGTTGTGCTTGGATATTGAAAATAGCTATGATTTTATCCTCAAAGGGAACCACCATAACAAAGCCTGTGGAAGATGTACTCTTTAGTTTGTACGCATTAAGCATTGGTTCAATTGTTTTGGCCCTACAAGGTAGATAAAATCTAAAAAATTTGTTCTTGTATATATTAATGCATTATATCAACAATATGCTTCTACAGATGCATAATTCACAAAGAAATAAATGCATAATACCATGACTTCAACTCAACAGCTTGTGGGTAAGGAGGATTGAAATAGATTGTTGTACTAAATTTGTTCGACAACCCACTGAATTTGTTCGATGATCCTACATGCATTCAAATATTAAAATTTGATTTCATTGTTTGATATTTGAAAACGAAAAAGGTAAAATCATGTAAGTACTAATACCTGATGATGATCTACCAATTTTTCTAGCAAGAATAACTGGGTATTCATTCAGTTGTTTCAAAAGTTTATTCCCATAAAGATCAATGAAATCTTTCCAGAGTGTGAATTTTGTTGTGTTTTTCATGTAAACAATGAATAGAAGATGTTCAAATACTATATTGAAGCCACATAAAGAAAATACAATATTTGCTACCAGGCTCTCCCATGGGAACTTGTAAAATGATTCTCAAACCCAAAACTTGAAGCATATAGAAGAAATATGAAATGAGCATGAGATGACAACAATTCATAATATTGATGATTTATAGTCTGATATAATTGGTCATTAGTTTCAACCAACATACTGTTGTAGCAAGGAAGTCAAGTAAATGTAACTAAAAGTAATAGCTAAATGTGAACTTGGACGATAAAATAAACCTCAAATGTAAGACATTCTTTATTTACAAGGTAATGTAAATTCAGAAGACACAAAAACTGAAAAAGTAAAATACCTGCCATATAAATAAATTCTCCCAAATATTTAAGTTGCAAAAACAAAAGAAGTCAAGTGCTCAGGGAAACAAATAATGAAATATTTTACTTTGCAATCACATAAATCAAGCATTCCAAGTTACATCACATATACTTTAAGCTTAGGAGGTTAATATGAAATTGTGAACAATAACAAATATCTAGCTTAGACAAAAAAATGATGGCCACATATTTCAATAAAAGGAAGCCCTGTTTCCCTAAGAAAAATTTTGGCACTATGAAAATATAAGACGGAAGTTACACCTTTAGTCTGGTTAAGGTAATGTACGAAGTCACAACCTAATGGCTAAGATGTTCTTTTTCACACATTGCATTTTCAAGAATCCCAATAAAGCCACTATCCTGAGTTTTAGCTTCAAGCTTTCGTTTCTATGTGTGCTTGATTTAACAAGAACCATATTACAAGAGTGCGAGTGCTTCACCCTCTTACCACTCAGCAGTACTACAATATGGAAATATAATCTCAAACTAAAATGCTGCAAAAACAACATCATAGTTGAATCACATGCAATCTTTTTTTTGCCACAAAAAGAGAAAACCAACAGCTACAACCGAAAAAGGAGAGGTGGTTGAAGAATCACTATTTGATTCTGCTATTATTCGAGTGCAAGATGACTGAAACGAAACCTACCGTTGATGTCATTCCGGTTATGTCCAAAATTACGGAGAATAAGTTCATGGGTTCCAATTACATGGATTGGAGTAAGACGATCCGTCTCTATTTGCGGAGCATCGACAAAGAGAACCACTTGGTTGATGATCCACCCAAGGATGAGACTAAATCAGTCTGGTTAAAGGAGGATGCAAAATTGTTTCTCCAAATCAAGAATTCGATGCACAGTGAGGTAAATGATCTAGTTTCTCATTGTGATTATGTGAAGGATCTAATGGATTATTTAGATTTTTTGTACTCTGGCAAAGGAAACTTGTCTCGCATGTATGATGTGTGCCAGGCATTTTACCATCCATCCATGCAAGATCGCTCTCTCACCACTTACTTCTCAGAGTTTAAGAAGGTGTATGATGAACTTAATATTATATTGTCGTTTAGTCCAGATGTGAAGGTACAACAGTCTCAGCGTGAACAACTGGCGGTCATGAGTTTCCTTTCTGGTCTTTCTCCCGAATTTGAAGGGGCCAAATTGCAGATTTTATCTAGGACTGCTATCTCTTCCTTGAAAGAGGCCTTTACAAGAGTGTTGCGTACTGAAAAGTCTCATCCAGGTCCGACAGCCACGATCGATAGTGGTGTTCTGCTTAGCCGCGTCCAAAAGAATATGAGTCATAGTAATCGCAATCGGAGTAGCTATAGTCGAGACCTAAAGCAAGGGGAAGTTGAATGTTTTTATTGTCATGAGCTCGGTCATACCATACGTTATTGTGTGAAGCTTCAGAATAAGAACAAAAGATCTCAGTATGCCAACATCGCCACTTCCGAGACTATTTCACCATCTCAGACATCATCTCCTCCTATCAATACTATCTCCGAGTCAGGTAAAACCACTAAGTGTCTCCTCTCTTCGTCATCCAAATGGGTCATTGATTCTGGTGCCACAGATCATATGACAGGTAACTCTAAACTCTTTTCCACTTTTCAGTCACATACCCAATGTTCCACAGTTACTTTAGCCGATGGGTCTACCTCATATGTTTTAGGGTCTGGCACTGTTAACCCAACATCTTCTCTTTCCCTTAGTTCCGTCTTAAATTTGCCTGATTTTTCTTTCAATCTAATATCTGTCAGTAAACTTACTCGTACTCTAAATTGTTGTGTCTCATTTTTTTCCAATTTTTGTCTTTTTCAGGATCTTACGACGAAGCAGATTATTGGTAAAGGTTCTGAGTCTGGGGGTCTCTATGTTCTTGAATCACAGGTGCCGAAATCCATTTCTTGTTCAACTGTGTTGTCTCCCTTTGATGTACACTGTTAATTGGGTCATCCATCCTTGTCTAGTTTGAAGAAGTTATATCCTCAGTTTTGGAGTATTTCCTCTTTAGATTGTGAGTCATGTCAGTTTACTAAACACCATCGCCTTCCTAAAGTTTCTAGAGTCAATAAATGGTCCGATTTACCTTTTGAGTTAGTTCACACCGATGTTTGGGGTCCATGTCCTATTATCTCTAAAACTGGTTTTAGATATTTTGTTACCTTTGTGGATTATCATTCTCGTGTTACTTGGTTATATTTAATGAAAAATCGTTCGGAGTTGTTTTCAATATTTTGTGCTTTTTGTGCTGAAATAAAAACTCATTTTAATGTTTCCGTTCATAATTTAAGGAGTGACAAGGCAAAAGAATATTTTTCAGATTTGTTTAAAGATTATATGGTTACAAATGGTATTCTACATCAATCTTCTTGTGTTGACACCCCTTCTCAAAATAGGGTTGCGGAACGAAAAAATAGACATCTTCTTGAAGTAGGCCGAGCACTCCTCTTTCAAATGAAAGTGCCAAAATATTTTTGGGCTGATGCCGTCTCTACAGCTTGTTTTTTAATAAATCGTATGCCATCTTCTGTACTTCATGGTAATATTCCTTACAACATTCTTTTTTCCTCTAAGCCATTATTTCCTATTGAACCCCAAATATTTGGTTGTACTTGTTTTGTTCGTGATGTTCGTCCACAGGTAACTAAATTAGATCCAAAGGCCCTTAAGTGTGTGTTCTTAGGGTACTCACGTCTTCAGAAAGGTTATCGGTGTTATTCTCCAGATCTCAAAAGGTACTTAGTGTCTGCCGATGTCACATTCCATGAAAATTATCTGTTCTTTTCTTCATATGTTTATAACAGTCCTACAGAAGAAGATGATACTTTAGTCTACACTGTCACACATCCAGTTAGTTCTCCAACACCTCTTCCTCAGTCACCCGTTTCCCTCGATCGACCATCCGAGCAACCACCTGTTCTTCGTGTGTATACCAGGCGACAACAAACCTCAGAACCCGATCCTTTACCTACTTCTGCTTCGTCGGTAGATCCAACCTCCTGTGTTTCAGATCCTAGTTTAGATCTTCCTATTGCCATTCACAAAGGTACACGACAATGTACTTATCCTATTTCTTCTTTTGTGTCTTATGACCATTTGTCTACTTCTTCTAGCTCATTTATTGCATCATTAGATTCTGCTAGGATACCTAAAACTGTTCGTGAAGCATTGTCCCACACAGGTTGGCATGATTCAATGATAGAAGAGATGATGGCTTTAGATGATAATGGTACTTGGGAGTTGGCCGATCTGCCCACTAACAAAAAGGCTATTGGGTGCAAGTGGGTAATTGCTGTTAAGTTTAACTCCGATGGGACAGTAGCTCGCCTTAAGGCACGCCTTGTTGCAAAAGGGTATGCACATACCTATGGAGTCGACTATTTGGATACTTTTCCCCGGTCGCCAAGTTAGCTTCTGTTCGATTATTTATTTCCATGGCAGCTACTTATGATTGGCCTCTGCATCAGCTTGATATAAAGAATGCTTTTCTACATGGAGATTTTCAGGAAGAAGTATATATGGAGCAACCACCTGGGTTTGTTGCTCAGGGGGAGTGTGGAAAGGTATGTCGTCTTCGAAAATCTCTTTATGGGCTGAAACAGAGTCCCCGTGCTTGGTTTGGCAGATTTAGTGAGGCTGTTCTAGAATATGGGATGAAGAAAAGCAATTGCGATCATACGGTGTTTTATAAAAAGTCTGATGATGGTATTCTTTTATTGGTAGTATATGTTGATGACATCGTTATTACTGGAAGTGATATTACAGGAATTTCAACTCTAAAGTCTTTCCTTCACACTCAATTTCAGACGAAAGATTTAGGGCAACTAAAGTATTTTTTGGGAGTTGAAGTTACACGGAGCAAGAAAGGCATCTTCTTGTCCCAAAGGAAATATACTCTTGACTTGTTAGCTGAAACTGGAAAGTTGGGATCTAAACCATGCAGCATGCCAATGGTTCCTAACACACAACTCGTGAAAGAAGACGGTGAGTTATTCGAAGATCCAGAGAAATATAGGAGATTGGTTGGGAAACTGAACTCTCTTACAGTAACTCGTCCCGATATCGCATACTCTGTCAGCATTGTGATTCAGTTTATGTCTTCCCCAATAGTCAGGCATTGGGCGGCTCTGGAGCAGATTCTTTGTTATCTAAAGGGATGTCCAGGACGGGGTCTAGTATATAAGAATAATGAACACACTAACATTGAGTGTTTCACAGATGCGGATTGGGCAGGGTCAAAAGCCGATAGGAGATCCACGACAGGATATTGCGTTTTTGTTGGTGGAAACTTGATTTCGTGGAAGAGTAAGAAACAAAATGTCATATCTCGATCTAGTGCGGAAGCAGAATACAGATCTATGGCATAATCTGTGTGTGAGGTTGTATGGGTACATCAACTATTAAGTGAAGTTGGCTTCCAAACTACATTGCCAGCAAAGTTGTGGTGTGATAATCAAGCTGCTCTTCATATCTCCTCTAATCCTGTATTTCACGAAAGGACTAAGCACATTGAAATAGATTGTCACTTTGTTCGTGAAAAGATTCAACAAAAGCTCATCTCTACAGGTCATGTTAGAACTGGAGATCAATTGGGAGACATTTTCACAAAAGCTTTGAATAGAGCTCGAGTTGAATATATCTGTAACAAGTTGGGCATGATCAATATATATGCTCCAACTTGAGGGGGAGTGTTGACATACAAGTTGTCTAGCACATGTATACACATGTACTACATCATAGCTAGCACATGTATATGAGTTGTATAGTAGGTGTAATACAAGTTGTGTAGCACATGTATACACATGTACTACATCATAGCTAGCACATGTATATGAGTTGTATAGTAGGTGTAATTAGGTGTATGACAACTAATAGATTAGGTGAATTAGTATTATAAATAGGCCTTGTAATCTTCTCTTCTAGATATGAAATATAGAACTTCTTTGGTTTCTAACAAAGTCTAAGATCATAATCTGAAATATAGTTTTGCATCATCAGATAAAGTTTAAAATAATAAAATAAGAATGAATATATCAAGTGTCAACATGTCATCCAAGTACTATGTACACAAAGCTCTAGTGTGTTGATTTGTGTCTTAAACAAATCTTAAGGTCGATTACACCCTAGAGTAGTGTCATTTAACCAAAAAAACAAAAGTATAACTTCTAACGGAAAAAGTAAAAGTGATATCTCCAAAATGCTAAATCTTGCGAACAACTTTTATCTTTTACAAGGAAAGTTGTGATGCATATGCATTACACATATCCTGAGATAAGAATATAACTTATGAAGAGGAACCATTGAGAAAAACCCAAGAAATCTAACAACAAAAAAGAAACCATATCATCCACCCCAAAGAGGGGTTCTTAATATTAGCTGCATTATTAGCTTCAACTGTCTGTTCGGCAACAAGCCAACAACTTCACTCGTGCAAAACAGATAGCTCTCTAAACCTCTTGCTCATCCAAAGTAACATAAACAAAAATCAAGTAAGAGTAATTGAATTATTAAGTAAGAGTAATTGAATTTGAGATGCTACTATCATTCTTAAGAAGAAATCTAGGAAACATTTACACATCTTTTCAAATAAAGGCATGGAAGAAAAATGGTGAATAATAAGACGTAGAGAGGGGATACAACCTTATGTTTCGCGAAAGCAGGACTACGAAGATTCCTCTCTCACTGCAGCTCTTTGTCCCTTCCCTCCCCTGATATACCCCTATTATTTCAAAATGTATTTTACAAGTTAAGAAAATAACAAACTATCTGGATATTAGTAGCGGTCGACCATCGTAATGGACCCAAAATAAATGCGTCCATCAAGAATGAAATGCATGGAGTAAAAAGAATGTAGATACTACCATCATATTTCCTCTCTGATTTTATAAAGTAAGGATACTAACCACTTAAAATATCATTCCGGCTCATTAGCGGAAACATAAGTGACCAAGAATCATTGCTCATTTTAAATGCAAGTGCAATATTTAATATAAAGAGCTTCACATTTTGGTTCACTCGACTCTCCTATCTTGAGTAACATTATGAGAAACTTAGCCATGTGGTTCAATTTAAGGCATGCCCCTTTTTTTTGGTGGCAGCTAGCTTAGTAGAATCTCTATTCTCAAAATAGAATAACGTTTTTTTGGTACAGTGCACAAATCATGTGTGTGCATTCATTGGCATGTGAAACTCGATTACAAGGAATATTGGAGAGTGAAGATTACTATAACAAACTTCAATTACCGAATGAATTATACACAATGGAACTTATACACAATGAAACTTAGTTGTCCAACATCTAAACTTCGATAACCTCACTATGTCATTCAGCTTTAATTACAAATCAGTGACTCCTTATGGAGCTATTAGTAAGTCCTCAATCTGATTGTAAATACTCTGACCTTTAGTTGCTATTATTTCATTTGTGAATCAGATAAAGTAACAGTTTCTCTGTCCGGATGATAATATTCTCGCTGTAGCTTTTTTCATATAGAGTAAGAAAAGTTGAAGTAATTCATGTTTATCTATTATCTCTTTATGAAAGAAGAAGGCTTTGTAGGAGTTGTTTGAAGGCACCTAAAGTTGGAAGGTAATTTTGGAGAGAAAACATCTAGTTTTAGAATGTGAGTATTTGTGGGATATACTAAAAAGGATCTACTTCTACTTTTGTTATTTAAGCTACAACTGACATTACTTTGGGTTGTTACTGCACTCAAATTTTTGATACCTGAATATACCTAGAGGATCAGTTGAGATTTTGAAAATGATATGACTAACCTTATTGATGTTTTTGCAGATGACACTATTATGCTAAGGGGTGTGAAATTCTACAATGATCTATTCATGCAGTGGGAGCTGATTCATCGGCTGGAAGATTACATAAGAACTTTGAGCTTCAAAAATTTGTAAATATGGAATGAGGGTAAATGCATTGTAAAGAACGAATTCACACATATCTATCAATTCCCTTTGTCTAACATTTAAACTTTTCCTAAGTAAGAGCTTAAGTTCCCTCTTTATTCAATTTGAATCTCCCTTTAAACATAGTCGTTATCATATATTCTGGACTTTCCAGAGCACAAACTCAATTCTGATTCCTAATAGTATCGGGCTTTCGTCTAATCTAAATTTCATACCACACATCATAATTTCTGCTAATAAGATGTAAAACTCCATCCAAACTCATGTACAGCTAGATAGAAGAGCCATATCAACAATATTTGTATACATGTGGTCATTATTTATATTTTTTATTTTTTTGTGAGGTCGAAGGAAATTGATCTTTGTCTAGTGAGATATAGATAACTATAATTTAAAAGAATTTCTAGTGGTAGGGGTACGATTTCCTTCCTATAGCAATGTAAGGAATAGAAAATATTTTTTTCCCTGTTGTTCTTTCTATTCGTGCAATTCATATGGTACTTTATCTTATAATCATGTTAACTTTTATTCATGATTGATTTAACTTTCGTTTATCATTAAGACTACAAGGATCTAAAAAGGAGCCTAAAATTGGAATAAGAAAAATAGAGATGAAAGTAAACATTATAAAATATCTAGAAGAGCTTTTCAAAAACTCTTCACGAAATCCATAAGCAGGTCATTTAGATCTAAAGGAGGAGGTGAAAGACGAATGCTAGAGTACTGAAAATTGATGTTATATTTATTCTCAAATATAGAGCTTCCTTCTTACACTTGGATAACTCATGAACCATCAATTTGCTTTACGGTTCATTTCTGCACACCATCTGCAGGAGGTTGTCTTTTTATAGCTTTCGACCACTGTGGATTGTGTCGTAAGCAATAGCAAAATACAAGCTTAATAATCAGGAGATTCCTCCAAAGATATCAAAATCTAGACTAAATCAACTATAAAAGAATTATATTTAAGTAGTCAACCAGATAATGTAAATATAGTGAAGTTAGAATGAATTCTCTGACCAAATCAAAAGAGCAGAATGAGCACAGATGATGCACACAATCCACCCAATAGCAATCAGTGGCGGAGTCCGAATTTTGAATAAGGGGATTCAAAAAAATGTAAGAATGTCATAAATAAGATATGAACTTATGTCAAGGAGGCTCAATGGTTGGTATATACAAAGAAATTTGTTTTTATCCTTTTTTCAAATTGTAACTTTCCACCTGAGGGGATTCAATTGAACCCCTTCACCAAAGGTAGCTACACCCATCAGTGGGATTAACCATTGCGCAAGACCAGGGTAAGCGCATGAAATTTCAACAAGGTCAAACTCAAATCCAATTCTCTCTTGGACGGCAACTACTCTGAAGGTTTCAGCAAAATAGGTATCTACATCTAATTTTTTTTTTGATTTGCACCAGGTGTCTGAGTCTCTATGAGACCCGACTAATCCCGGGGGTGCGCAGGCCCTCGACAAGGAGTTTCCTGAAAGTGCACCACGGTTAATTCAGGTTTTACCTAGTCCGATGGCCCTCGAAAATTATTTGCACCTATTGGGTTTCGAACTTGAGACCTTGAAAGGGACCAAACCCCAAGGCTCAAGTCAATTGCCACCAGGCCAACCCCTGAGAGTTTATCTACATCTAAAATCAATGATAAGAAATTTCTAATTAGTCAAATAATTAAATTACAATGCATCATGTGAGGCTCTGACTAAATCAACGGAACAAAGTGGATGTAGATGATTCATAGAACAATAAATTAGTTCACATATAAACCATTAGGTAGTAGTTAAAAGTTGCCGAGCCCGCTGCGGTCCATTAACGCAGCCACATAAATCTAAAGAAGGAGAAGAAATACGAAGAGTACTCACCTTTCAGTCACCAGACAGAAAGATAGCAGAAAAGTGAAGCTGCAAAAAAAAGGTGGAAACCCAAGCAAAACAGAGGCTGTTTCACAATTTATTGGGCGATATCAGCTAACCAGTGCGGTAAATTATCCGAAATAATGTTGAGGTTAAAGAGCAAATTTGCAGAAGCAAGGGGTACCAAAGTAAACAAACTTCAAGAGATAATGTTAATTGCAGATACCCACCAAAAACGTAGGTGGTGCAGAGAGAGAAGAACAGGTCACAACGCCAAAAGCAAGAACCAGTTTATCTTCCACGTCGGAAACGGAGGAGACGACGAAAAGGCGCGAGTACCCAAGAGAGAGAAACAGAGCACGGAGGAAAAGGAAAAGAATTCAGTGATTTTGCGTCCACAAAATCGGCTGTGTAAGACATGACAAAAAGACCAAAATAACCCCAAATTTTGATACAAAAAAGGGAGTTTGTTGTAATTGCAAAAGCGGGACGACGAAAAGCACCTTAACTCCCGCTTCTATATATACTAGTGTGAAATGGCCCGTGCTAAGCCCGGGCCCAAACCTAATAAATTAGTAATTTATATATTATTTTATGGAAGGAGTAGATAAACTTTTCATAGTGTACTCTGATTAGTGTGTGAAGTTGAAATGACATGCATGAGTAATGAGTAATGAGTAATGAGTTACAGGTACTCATTGTGATGATCATGCTATGCACAACCCCAAGCTCAGAGTCAAAAACATAGTTTGATATCTAATTATGTCGTTTATAGACATATATGCTTGTGGAAATAACATTTGACTATGTTGTAACTGACTTATATATGGCAAAAAAAGGTCGAAAGAGGAAGTACTGGATCATTTGGAGAAAATCTATCGAATATATTAGAGTTAGCTGTTTTCCAGCTGATAATTTTGTAAAATGATCAACAAACCTTATGAAGTAATATTATACAGGAATCATGCTTAGCTACAAATGCCTTGGACAGTAGAAAATGAGGAGTTTTCATCTCCCATTCACTAATGAAATTTTCTTGACTAACATATATAGACGATAACCATTAACGCTTACATTAAACAATACATCGATATACACATTTCAAACTTCTTTGCATATCTCTCTACTCCTCACACCTCTAAGATCTACACCCCCTTATATTAATGGTGCAATTTACCTAGGCCTAAGTATAAACAAAAATCTTAGTATTTCTCATGCCACAATGCCAGCAAAGCATATTTAAGCTTCATAAATAAGTTTGTCCATGTCTTGCACCATCCAGAAGTCCTTACATTATGTGCTAAGATGAACTGACAAAGCATAATTGAGAGGGAAGGGAAGACCAAAGTAAAAGTTGTCATCTTCAATTTCCTATTTTTCGGAGCAACATGAAGCAAACTCATAGTGACAGTAAGAAGCTCAACAGAAAAAGATAATCAACCAACGTAATAGGACATCTTCTTCCTCCCTCTTGTCACGAAATAAAAGGGCAAAAGAAAAAGAGACATAACAGAAAATATTTGGTGCTCTAAAAGATCCAATTATGTACCTGCAATTTTGGGGAACTAATCTAGAGTTACAGACTACAATAGAACCTATCAGCGCGACCAATTAACAGTAAGGATTATTGCGTTCAAGCAAGTCATAAGAACCTTTGGCAGCAACCTAATTAACACAATGATGAACCTACTATAGTCTATCTACTTTTGAGTTTGTAACCAAATAGAGGCAATTCATGGATAGTTCCCTCCACTGTAAGTCTAAATTAATACGCTGGTCTTGAATTCAATAATGAGCCAAGAAGAATTCATCCTGAGGCCCGAGCTTCATAGCCTATCTTCATCAAGCAACCTAGTCTATATTGGTTTATTGTTTTCTAAAAACCTTACTTGATCACTCATTTTTTTTGTTTTTCAATTACTGGTGCTCATCTTGAAGATTTAAATGAATGATCTTTACATGAAATAAAAAAGTTGTCACTTTTTCCTGCCAATTGTTCATAAACAAGCAAAATAAATACTCTAATAGATAGTCGAACATACTATTAACATTTGGGAAAGAACACTATAACAAGCGTATAAAAACTTTCACAACTTCTAAAAGCACTTTTTCATTAAATTTTGACTTCTAATAGAAGTATAAAACACAATTGATGTTTATTGAGTTAGTCATGCTGAGTAAGAGCAAAAAAATTGAACTCCTGTACTTATAGCAAAGTTTAAAACATAGACTAACTCAATAATTAGGAGCGAATGAATTTAGAACTAACAGTGTATGCGCCACAAGTATTTCATGTACCATTTAACCCTTTAATTTCTATATTTTAACGCTACTAATTATCAAGAACTTAATCATAAAAACACCTATAACTTTATCTTGTGTTCAGAAAGTGCATACACCATCAATCAGAACTCTCCAACCCCTTAGCTAGTATTGGTTACTTCTCAATATTCAAAAAAACCTTCATGAATTCTTTGCATCTACTCCTTTAGTTATAGTTCCTTAAACAAATTGCACCTTCTTATCATCTGGATCACAGATCTGATGAAGCCAATATGGCAACATATCAGTAATTGTTATTTACAGTTGATGAATCTGAAACTAAGATACAGAACGAAGTTACCACTATATATCTTCAAGATTATATTTCTTGAATCGAGAGGGTCTTTTAGAAGTGGAAATACCTACCATTCATATCGACATAAAAATATCTTAGAAGATATCAAATAGAAGAACAATATAACTACCAAAACAAGAAAACTGAGTATGATTAGAGGTAGAATTTGAATAACCTTAAACTTCTCCCCTAGCTCTTCGATTTGTTTTTATCATGGAATAAATTTCATAGGTTATCATCCCCATCATCTCCTTATCAGTGCCTTCTTCTTTAACTACAGCTGGCAGGAAGAAAAAGATTCTAACATACATGTATAAAACTACAACGAAATATTAACAGTATGATCAAAGCACGGAGGGGGAGAGAGCAGCTAGCAATATAACCTTTTGGTTTCTGAAAAATATTCAAGAGTATCACAAAAATGGATAATAACCTTTTGGCTCTTGCAATTGCTTCTGTCAATCCTTGAACATGTTATTTTGTTCACTCCAAAATTGTTTTGTTTTATGCAGAATACACAGTTATTCTTCACGCTAGATTGTTACTCATATGTAAATGATTAATATAGGTACTTGATTTTAGCTTGATAAATTGATTTCTCATCTTTTTATGCAGCATGATGTATCGATTCCCTGTTATGAGGAAACTTGCACTTAAAGATTATGGATTGAGTAGCTTACCCTTCGTCATAATGAAAAACCTGGTTAACCCCTTCTTGCTGGAACCAAATGTATCATATTTCATCCTGAATTGTTGCTTTTTTGTCTAAAGTCACACTGCCTTAGCCTTTTTTAAGAAAGGCAACGAAAGTCACAGCGGTCTTTGAGTTTTGTAAACAGGGAAAGATTTATATTACTCTATGTAACATATCAGATTTCATAATCATATTTTCAAAGATAAAATTTAAGCTAAAATATTAGGGGTACTTAATGAGAAGGTTATCATCATATTTGACCACTACATATTCACAAGGAGCAAAACTGCAATAATTTATGAATAACTTGTAATTGCCCAACACCAATCCCCACCACCATTTTTGACTCACCAGAAATCTATCTATCTGTTTTATCAGAGTGAGGCTTTGGAGAATGAACATTTACATCTTTATAAGTTCCTTCTTCATTCCCATTTTGCTAGTATTTTTTTATGATTAAAATGATTACCATCAAATTGGTCTCAAGATGTAGCTAATATTCATTTACACAGACAGAACTAAACAACATTCTTCTCTAAAACTACATGTAAAAGGATTGAGTGAGATTCACTTAGATAAGATCTCAATGAAGCAGGTATCACTTTAAAATACAATACTTTTGGACAATCTTATTCTCAATATTCAAAGCTATTTTTCACACAGCTCACACTGTTGATAAATTAAACTGGATAGGATTTTGATGTTTGAGTTTTATCCCGTCACAACACGAAAATGGTAAAGCTTCTTATTTTCTTCTCAGCTTGATATGTTTAGCTATCGGATCAATATCCTAGTCAAACACACATATTCTTCAAGGAAATGAATTAGGATATCTAAGATTACTCACAAATCAGAATTTGTAATTCCTAAAAAGAGGATTTACAAATCTAAAGCAAGCTAAGTTTATTTTTAAATCACTACGAAATTTCAATTACTCACACTCATGTGGAATGAGTATTAGAAAACTTAGCACACCTCAAGTAGTGCCTTCTCTTAGGTTGAAAGCAGTAACCAGACCTACGAAAAAGCAGAGTTAGAGAATACCAAAGAGATTTAGAATACCTGGGAGAGTACCTCTTCGACAATAATTGCGGCCGCTACTACCACTACAAGATTATATTTTAAACATTAGAGAGTTATAGACATCTCAAGCAAGCAGAAATATGTCAATCCTTATAGACGTTCAAAAAGGATAAACACATAAATCATGACTACCAGAGAAGCTATTTCAATATCTTGACATCTATCTTTATGAATGACTTAAGAATGCCAAGAATATAGAAAATGTATCATTATCGAAAACACACAGCTGTCAATTAATAAGGTGCAACACATTTCAGCACTTAATTCCTAAATTTCGAGATAGAAAGTAAAGAAATTTACCGAAGAACTCCCAAATTTTAACTCAATATCTAACATTGACTGAGGAATCCATTGGAAGGAAAACTGAATCTTGGAAATTTAATAATTTGTACCACCGAATTTGGATGAGACGAATGTTGTTAGAGAAGACTACAAGATAAAGCTGAAATTGTAGAGACAAATTGACATGGGAAGAAGAGATGCGTACAAAAAGGGCACAAAGGTAATTATGTGCCCAGCTTTAAGCGCATCGGACACGCGGCGCATTCTTGAATCAGATCTTTTGTCGATTAATCTCAAAGTTCAGCCTATATAGCGGATCAGTCAACCAATTATATAGCCCATATATGAATATCTATTTTTACCCCGGGAAGCAGGACGACGAAAAGCGCCTAAACTCCCGCTCTCATTTTTTTCTCGTTTTGTTACTCTTGTTGTCTCTGACTCTTTATTTTTTCTCTCTTCTTAACTTTAAGTTCCAATTTTCAGTTATCAGTGAGATTTAATCTAAAAAATTTCAAGGGGTTAATGTTAATGTCCTTTCAAGATACTTTGTTGAATTTTTAGAATGAAGAATAAAGACATTTGAGAAAAATGATTTGTTCTAATCACACTTGACTAAGTATTGGATAACTTGCATTTTTTTTGTGTTGGTGTCTGCTCCAATTTGCATGCAGGTATCTTTGAAAAAAACCAATTTGTCAAAGAGAATAATGGTAATGTCTCAAGTTATTATCTTGTAATGTTAAATTTAAGACTAAATGTTGTGTTTGTTCGGAATGTCGGCGAAACCCATTTTAAATTTAATTAAAATTGATTTTTGTTGAGCATTAATTTTTCTTATCTTGTTATTTTCTAATTTTTTTCAGTATCGAAAAGCCTATTCACAGACCATTTATTGTTTTATGGAACTTCCTAGTTTTATTGTTGTTGTTTTAGAATAAATATCTTATTATTCTGGGTTTGGATGAAGCCTATCTAGTTTTATTTGTCATTATTGAAATCCACCAAAGTTCTGAATTAATTATGAAGATATTTCCCTTTATTGTTTCTGTTGAGTTTTTTCTTTTTGATATTCTTTTTACCTCTATGTATGGTTCTGTCTGTCTTGAAAAACTTATCCACTAGACCATTTAAGGTGTAGGTGAGACTGCTTTAGTTGTAGTTCTGAAATTCAATTATAAACAAAATAGCAAATCACTTTCTTTAAGATATTTTTTCCAACTTATTTAATTAGTGGTTACATTTTATCTGCAAAAGCAAACATCAAGGAAGACATAATTGGAAAAAGTAAGAGCAAACTTGTTTTCACGGTATCATAGTTGTAAAAAAGTTTCTCCTGCTGCCATCAACAACGTACCTTAACTGATATTTCACAGATATCTGTGGCGGTCATATCAAGAAATTTCTCTCCTAATTCGCCTATTAATGTTGCAACAGTTGATCCACTTCCATCTGTCATTACAACCTCAAAGCGGGCCCTAATATGCAATTAATTTGCGTTATTTCATTTTCATAAAGCCAATGACTGAAGAAACTTTCTTTCTTTGAAGATGTAGAACAAACATATTTTATTAAGCTCGGACTCCAAGACGCAATACCTGGGTGTCAACATCGCAGGTTGCTTGCAGCTCGCACAGTGAATAATTTTCGGCAAATGAGTTCTCTACTGCTGCCCGCAGTGGGAACACAGTAATTCATAGAAATCTTGGTCGGAAGTCGGAAATGATAATTTACCTTCCACGTAAAACAGTTGTATCTGTGAAAGAGGAGAATGCAGGTAGATTTATTTAGTTGGGTTAAAAATACTAAAGTTATTTATATGTACACATATTAGCATGCGTGAAATGCACATACATGAGGTTGTGACTGGATAGCAACAATTGGGACAATATTGTTTTGTTCTGCTGCAAGCACCAGAGACAAATCAATCACTGTTTGCTGACTGTATCTCATTAATCTTGGTCGGTTGTCTTTGACCCTGTACGTGTATAGAGGCATTTCAATGGCAACAAAATGTGAGGTACATTTAAAATGACACAAAGAGGTTGTGACAACTGACAAACTTAAAAAACACAGGAAATAACAGGAATTGGTTGTTCCAGTGACAAATTATTGTGCAAATTACACCAACAACACTGAAAATCAACAGAAAGTACCAAAAAAATATTTCTTCTAGTTGACCACAATTATAATGCATATAACATAATTTTCAACTGGCCAGAGCTCCAACATATAGTACAAATGTGGTGTGTGGACATAGTGTAGACACGTTCTAAAAATACAAATAAGAAACTATTAGCCTCAGTGACTGCAGTAGTTCCTGTTGGAGGAGTAAATTAATTTTGCAGAAATCTAGTCAACATTGAACAACGGTATCACCTTATTTGTCAGATGGTACAACAACTATCTCCGAAAACCAATGCGGTGCAGTGCTATTTCATAGCTAATCAAAGGGGTAATAGTACATATTGGAAGCTCATAGAAGTACTGGTTATTCTTACCAATGTTATATATACCATACCAAAATACTCACTGAATATAAGGGCAAAGTGACACTTCCCTAAGAGTTGTTCAGTAAATTATTTTGGTGAGAAAAATTGCATATAAGCTCTAAGATTTTAAACTCATAAAGTTATATTGTAAAATGAGATGCAATGTAGTTCAAAACCATCTCAATTAAGATACACAGATGCCAAGTTGTTATAAACTTGTAATTACCTGAAAGAAAAATATTGAATTTATAGCCTGCTAAGTATGTCTCTTTTTTTTGGGACGAAGGGAAACAAGGTAGTGCAGCAGGAAATTGCATATGCTGGACAATCTAGTTTAACCCACACATGTTTAGTTTGCATGAACTAATTAACCAAATATAAAATTCAATTATGTCAATATTTGTTCCATACCAATTCAGAAGTCTTCCAACTTGAGGATATGGTGGATTTATCAGTATAACCGAATTGTACCTTGTCGACAATGATAATACTATATGACATATTATGTTAGTAAAGAATTCACAACAGACCTCTTGCAGTACCCAAAAAAAAGTGCAATGTTTTCCATACCGCCATAGCTGGCTCGCGTAATTCGTTTTGTTACAATTATTGGGTATTCAGCAACCTGTGCAGCGAGGATGCTCCCATCAGTGTCGGCGAAGTCTTCCCACATCGTAAGGATAGTAGGCCTCATACTGCAGTAAAATGAATGGGCAATAAGTGACACTACCTAATAAAAAAATATAAGTCTAACAATGTCCGCAAGAGTAATAAAGAAGAGGATGTAAATATAAAAATAGCAGAGACAATTCGGTAAGACTGGAATTCAAAATGCTATAAGTAAGTAACATGTTCGCGCAGGAGAGTGAAGGTTGACAGAAAGGTCATTTAAATGATGCATATCGTGTGTTTAAGCATACAAATGCAGCATGACCTATATAGTTTTTTCCGGTTTGGAACTAATGACTTCTAGAATATGTAATTGTCACCGTATTTTCTAAAGTCTATGCAGCGAATATATAGTAAAAATATACATTTTAGGATTCGAAAAGAGAACAGATAAATTACCTGATAGATTGCCGCGTATAAGGATTCAGAAGGGAACTTTTCTGTCTGTGTAGGAACTTAAGAACTTATCTAAATAGTTTTTCATATGTTAATATATTGCACTTTATCATTCGTTATTAAGGTTTTTTTGTCAACCAAAAATATTTCTACAAAAAGTTGTAATTGACGTAGAAGAGTAAATAAGGGAGCATTTGGAGAAATGAAACACGTCTATCTAATATATTAGAGTTAGCTGCACAGTAAAATTTTTTTCCAATGGATGATCTTCTAAAATGAGTAACAAACTTTCTTAACTCATATTATATATGAATCATGTTTTAGCTACAAAAATGACGCGGGCAGTAGAAGATGAGGAATATTGATCTCCCGCTTACTAATGAAGTCTTCTTGACTAAGATGTGTTAGATGATAGCAGTCAATGTATACATTAAAAAAAGGCAGTAATGGACATATTAAAAAAACAATGGTAAACACATATCAGGCTTCTTTGCATTTATTTTCTCGTGAGTAGTATTGGATTTTACCAAGGCCAATATACAAAAAAAAATTGTACAAAACCATGGTAATAGCTGAAATGTTGTAGCTCAAAATGTCAGGACGAAGAAAAAGTTGGATTATGACTGAAAGCCTATACAATTTATTTTTGGAGATCTTTTGTCTTGTTCTATTCGTAGAAAGATTAAATTTGTTGAATGAAACGGTAAGGCAAGTGTCATAGATCAAGCTGAAGATGCAATAAATAAGTCTGAAGAAATTTCTTCTTGCCAGCTTTAGTCGAAGAAGGTGACACTGATGAGGAGATGACTGAGATTATAATCTCATGACATTATAACTTCTTAATTGAAGGTCTCTGACCGAAGTAATCAACTGAATAAGATGACATTGTAGCCAATTTTTTTTACAAGTAGTAGCGACAACAATAAAGTAAATAGAGTGCCAAAAAACTTACTTGGCATCCATTACGACGACTTCACGGCATTTGTTACTGTTAGCGCCAACATACTTTATGGAGCCACAATTCACCACAACGGCAACTATGATACAAATAAATTTAGACCAATGTACACAATGTCGTCGGCGGCAAAGGGTACAATATTCAACCTCGTCGGCGGCAAGAGCGGTGGGTCTTGTATGTTATCATCTTTCACCTCTTCGACGACAGTGAATTTGTCAATAACCCATTCAAAACGGTTGATAGGCACTTCGTAGGGTAAAAGAACCCTCACTTTTGGGGTAGATATCAAGTAAGTGGAAAACAGGGTGAGCTTGTCTGCATACTTTTCTATGTCTTCCCCGTACAGAACAGCGGCTACTTGCTCTTCCTGCAATTTGATAGAATGATGAGTTACTCAACTACCCTTGCGGAAGTGTATCCATATAGACACATGGAGACATACAGATGCAAAATACTGAAATATTAAAATAGTAAACTAGTACAGTATGAGCAGCCTCAAACTCATGAAATACAATTGATAACTAATATATACAGGGAATTGGAATTTGTAGAGCGCTACCAAAAAAAGGGGCGCGAGGAAGAATATTAGTCAATCATAAAGCGTAACTAAAATTGTTTCATATCATTGACATAAAGTCAGCATCTCTCTTTGAACTAAAGAATGTGTAGTTGAACTGCCCATTCTCAGATGTAGATCTCATGCAGCAAAAGTAAAGAGAATCCACTGTATTGCATCGCAAAATATGTAAAGTAATTATATATGTCTAAAACGTTTAAATGAGAGAAGAAACTGAGTCGGGAAACTTTTTGTGACCACCCCAGAAATTCTAAAAGTTTTAGCTACTTCTGTTATGAGGTCAAGCTGAAGCTGCCACCACTTTTAGCTACCTTTCTTATGACGCCACCATCTCAAACTTCCACCAGCTATTTTCTCTTTTCTTCTACTTGTCAATTGGAATTTAGGGGGCAAAGGATAACTAAATGCACAGGTTCTTGAGAACATGAAAATTTGGACAAAACGATGGAAGAATAATAGGATAACCAAAGTTGTTTGTGAAACCTTGTTACTGCTCGAAACAACTTTGAATGCGATTGACGATATTTCGTTCTTAGTCTCACTAATAGTCCAATAGTAATGCTAGAGAAAGCAAGTTAATAGTTCCCTATGGACGACACCAAATAGACATGTTACGAAGTGTGGTTCGTATTCCATGCGGGTAGAAAGTTAAAAAATCTCTTGGTAAACAGAAAAATTAAAATGATGTATACATTAGTTAACTGAGAATCGGTATTACATGGAAAATGCGTAGTCTAGCAGTCAAAAGGTTTGCAACAAGGTAGTAAATAAAATGAACTTCAAAGGATTGCAAATTAGCAGGGTGAATAATAACTTGTATACAATGTATGACTACCAAAGGACATTGACATATTAGTTACTCGTATTATTATTAGCCAACTACGTAAAACGTTTCAAGGACAATATCATGATTTCAATAATATGTCAATTATGAAAGTCTAAGTTTACTATGTTAGAGAAAACGTCTATATTTAATCCTTCAGCTTACTAAATAAAAGCATACCTGATCAGTTAACACAAGGAAAACAATATGGTTTTAATAATCTGTCAATCGTGGAAGGGTAAGTATGAAATGCCACTCCTACAGTTGAAGGAAAGGTCTAAAGTTCTAACTTAACGAATGAAAATCAATCGAAAAGAGTCTTTCACGTAAGAGAGCACTTTAAATTAAAGGAAACATATTCCTATGTCTATGCCCAGGTATGTGTGAAACGTAATATTTAATTGGCATTATGCAAGTAATTTGGGAGCTGAAGTACTTCAATGAGCTGTTTCTGGTATTATTAGCATTGTGGGTATGTGTTCAACAAATACATGATCTATCAGATGTCTAGCAATTAAGAATGCTTCCATTTACTCTATTGTTTGAAATAGTATATGTAATCTGAGTTTAACGTGATTTTATGTTGTTTATTGTAATGCATTATTTGGATTTTCAAAAGGCTTCCTAAGACACAAATAGCATCTTCCTAGAATTTATGAAGATTTATATTACTTTTTGTAACGTAACAGATCTCATAATGATATCTCGGAAGATAAATTTGAAGCTAAAAATAATTAGAGGTACGTAATGACAAGCTTATCATCTTGACTAATTTATGGACACCTGTTTTATCAGAGTGTGGCCTTTGAGAAAGAACATTTAATGAATGAAATAATTACCATCAAATTGGTCATGCCTTCTGAATTCTTGCCCTTTAATTTCTTAAGATGTAAGAAGTTCAAGCAAATTTCAAATGCGATGACTGCAAAGTGTACTGCAAATATATCCTTCTGGACAAATAAAGTACTATAAAGGCACAAATATGTAATCCAAAGAAGAAATTCCAAAGTTTGGTACCACAATTTTTATCTGAAAAACTTATATCAGACAAACATGAATGGTAAATGTGGAATATCTACTTTCATAGAGCACCTCAAACATTTAGTTCCTCAGATAGCAAGTGTGACAGAAACGATTAAACTTGTGGTTACCTAAGTAGATGGATCTGTTTCTTTTCTTTCAATTAAAGAATACTGGCGATTGCAATTATATTTCAACCAGTAGAATAAGAAGTGACATGGTAGTTAGAAGATTACTCTTTCATCTCGGACAACAGCAATCTGGAATCGCGACTTTCCATCTTTATTTTGCCTTGGTCGCGGTTTCTCAATGAGTTGTACCTTTGATGTCCACTCTTTTGTTTGTGGAGTAATCCTATCAATGGTTAATCTGTGCTCCATGTATTATGTAGACTCTACATTGGGGGGAAAAAAGACATCATCAGTATATACCGAAAGATAAAAAAACATGTACACAGATAATAAAATGGATGACCTGATTAGAGAGATTAAATTTTTCCATTTAATTAATTATATGCAGTGACAATTAGCACACGAACTCTGCATTATTAGTTAAAAAGATCAGTCATGGCTAATTAGCTTGCCCCTGCATACCTAATGATTTTGTAGAATCTAACGAATTATTTTTCTTGGTACTACATTTTCATGCAAAAATACCTCTCTACGATCATCTAAGCGAATGCTACAGCCTCCTATTGATTCATCTTTGTTGGATCAGTCATGTGCGCATAGAGCACCAGCTGTAGTTTTCAACGCTTGAGCGAATACAAGCTGATTGCTACCGACCAGATTGCACATCATAAGTATCCTTCGTCAGCTATTTCATTTTTTTTTAGTTAGGATACTATCTGTTCTTGGCGGAATATTCCTATAAAGTAGCTTTTTGGATGATTTCTTTGTAAACAATGTTATCTGTATAGTGATCGTCCGCACTACCTGGTATAGTCGGTCGGATTAGCACTTTCACGCAGTTCGAACTCTTTGCTCTGGACAAAGCCACATAAAGTTGACCGTGCGAAAACACAGGTTCTCGCAAATAAACTCCAACAAAATCTAATGTCTGACCTTGCGCTTTATTTATAGTCATTACAAAGCAAAGTCTTACAGGAAATTGTGTCCTATTAAATGGAATAGGCATTATCTTGGGATGATAATAGTAGTATTCTGGGGATAAACACATGTATATTCTTAAAGTGACCAACTGAAATATTGGCGCTAATAACATGCGATTTAAAATCACAACAAGTCAAACGTGTTCCATTGCATAAACCATCACACAGATTTAAATTGCATAAGAATATAATTGGACAATTTTGTTTCAATGTCAATTTGTAAGGAGGCAGACCAGGTGGATTTAAACTGTGCAACAGATCCTCAAATTGTGATTGATCATGGTGTTCAGTAGTTTCATCAATACCAATAAAAGTTTTTGATTCTTCTGGGAAACGAGCAACAAACATGTCGTTGATATCATCGACGAAATCATTCTTAGTTGTTAAGATAATGCGAGAAATTGTGTAGCATGAGGAAAAAAATATATGCACGTCTGGATAAATTATCGCGAATAATTTATCTAAAGATTCCTTTTCGGTTGTATAAAGAATGATCAAAGAAGTTGGAATTTCAATCTTGTTTGTTGAGTTTACTTTTTCTTCTCTGTTTCCTATTCGCAACAAATAATTACAGAATGAAGGATCATCTTTCGCTCTCATATTTTCGAATAGCCGCAGCCTTTCAAGTTCTTCCCAAATATGAGAATATAGTAAACTTTCATTAATGAAATCTTCCTTTTTTCCGTTCCGAACTACCGACAATGTCTGCCTGAAGTCACCTCCAAGAACTATAACTTTTCCACCAAATAGAATCGTTGAATCCATTAAGTCCTTCAAAAGTAAATCAAGCAGTTCAATCATTTTTTTTTCTGCCATAGATACTTCATCCCATATAATTAATTTTGCATCCTGAATCAAACAGGCAAGTGAGCTTTGTTTGCTGATGTTGTAGCTCACATTGTCGTAAGTATTTATTGGTATTTTAAAACGTGAATGTGCAATTCGTCCACTAGGGAGTATAGATGCAGCTACACCGGAAGTGGCAGTTGCCAATGCTATATACCCTTTATATCGTACAGTTGCCAACAATACACGATATAAAAAGGTTTTCCCTGTTCCTCCAGGTCCGTCAATGAAGAATGCCCCAGCTTTGTTTGAAAAAAATTCTCTCTGTAATTATATTGTATGCTTTAAGTTGATCTATATTCAACCTTTAGTGTAATAGTATATCCTCATTAGTAACCGTGATGGTCCTTTCAAAGAGGACCTCATTTGCCTCTTTTGCCGCTACTGAAGGCCTTATTTTTTCAGGAATGAGTTGGTATTCATTCATGTCACTACCCATAAAGTGTAATATGACTTTAATATGGTTCAAAACTTGGTATCAAATATTTTTTTGTTAATATTGGATACCAACGTATAATCCTCAGACATATGCTCTTCAAATTGTTCCCAGAGTTGTCTTGGATTCGTAGGATTACAATAAATCAGTAATGTAGCAAATAAACGTCTCAAACTGTATGGCATCTGGTAACTTGCTGCTTCTGACATGCATTCAAGCAAACTATTGTCACTTTGTAATCCCACTGATTCTCTAAAGGTGCTGCAACGTTCTCCATTAACAGTTAGTAAATCCTTATATGATTTTGGTCCTCTAATATTCATTAATAGCATTCTAAGATAATATCGCTCACCTTCCGTTGGATGACATGTTACAACACGACCAATAACATGTCGTTGTTTCCGAGGTGTCCACATCTTCTCTGTTGAAGACCAAACAAAATGTTCAGGGAATTCCTGGTATAATAGATTGAGCTCCATAGCCTCAACGTTTGTTCTATTCATTTCGAAAAATTGTGTTAACATTGTCTGCTTAATCAGCGGATTATTTACAAGTGTATCTACATTTGCGCTGCTTCTGAATGAAACAAATTGTTTCCCCTTAAGATGAAGTTGAAGAGGGCATACGGTCGGTAACATTTCACTAATCTAGAAACCATACAAGCGCCACATAGCCTCGGGAGGCGACACCAATTTAGCAGACTAATATTCCTTTATTTCATCTATTTCTGCGTTTGTGTCGTTATTATGTACCGAAAATGCAATCTTGTCATGTCCTTTACATATATACTTATAAAGATACTTAACGACTTTAATATCAGAGCATATTTCAATATTCAGGTGGCGGCCAAATTTGCCTAGCAAAAAAGGATTATATGGAATAACCCATGAGTTATCCAAGTATTGTTCTCTTATTTTTACCACCAACCTTGTATTGCGTCTTCTATAAATTGGGTAAGATTCTATTCCTTTTGATGTCTGGTCCGCAAAACCTTTTGGATACTTGAATTTACAGTAACCTTTCTTCTTTATACAAGAATTTGTTGGGTTTAGATTACCACATGGATCATGCATCATGTGTTTAAGAACAAGCGAATGTAAATCTGGTTCTGCATTCTCATCAGGTATTTCAGCACTAATAATATTATCGTAAGCCTCTGGAGTAAGTATTTTGTATTCATTAGTTAATATTATAAGAAAATGAGCATGTGGTAAACCTCGCTTTTGGAACTCTATAGTGTACATAAAAGCTGCTACCTTTCCAAAGATATTTCGCTTTAGTATATCCTTTTCGAATTCTTCTATTTTCTCTCTAAATACTCGGCTGATCAAATCATGCCTATTATGTGACTCATCAGTTGGAATTAAATGTTCCTTTATCTCCGTCCAAGAGGGATTACATGTCATAGTTATAAATAAATCAGGTTTACCGAAATGTTGCACGGGTGCAATAGCATCCATGAACCGTTGTCGCATATCCCGAGGCCCTCCAATAAAGGAGCTTGGAAGGAAATTTTGTTTCCCTATAATATAAGCATCACGTTCACCCAATCGCAAGATGTCAAGAAGTCCTTCTAGCATAGCCATCCTAAATAAATTTTGATTGAACGCTGCGAAATCCAACCTTTGTGTTTCAAGTTTAATGTATTCATCAACTGATTACTGCTGAAATATTCTTCCAGTATGCAATATTTCATCTTCATCATCATTTCTCATTTGTAATTTGTAACAATAATACTCACGAACAGAAACAATATCTCTTCGTCGCTGTCCCTTTTTAAGAATTTCAGCTTCCATTTCAAGATATCCGTCAAGTGACGTAACATTTCTTATACTTGGTACCTCTTCGTGATGCACAGTTCTTAAGTACGTAGGACAATTTACCGGGAGCTTACCACAATGCCAGCCACTTTGCCCTAGCGGAAATAATAGCGGATATTGCAATGCATCATAACAGCCATAATAGTAATTCACTATTTGTGTTCGATCAGTGCGAGGGTAAATTTGAATATGTGGTGCATTCAAGGCTACACCATCATTTTCCTCGGTCCATATTGCTGCAATTTTAGATGAAGTCAGCAAATTATATACTCTCTGGTCCAAATTTAAGTCGCATTTGAGGGCTATGTGGAAATCTTGAAGGTTCGATACATGTACCAAAGATCGTAAAAACACAGAATATGGGTTTATTGATAATATATCCATCAATTCTTTCAATACTGATTCGTGAATTTTGTCGGAACATGCCATCCTATGTGCTAGCTCATTGGAATTATCATAAAAGTATAACTGTATATTTCTTGGTTTGTCATCTGTAGGGTGCAAATTATTTATCCAATGGTACATCTTCCCTTGAACTCTAAATGTGTGGATACCAAAGTTTCTCTTTGCTAAATCTTTGTCATACTTTACACCAAGTGAGGTGAACGCAAAAAGGTTATTATACGTTCTAATGTATGTTCGGAAGTGTTTAGACTCCACATTGTTTCCAAGAAATAAATTTCACAGCTTGGTAGGCATTTGATGAGAAGTTAACTTTATTGCTCCACTACCACAACAAAATGCATGCGGTTCATATTCAAATCTCTTTGCTGCGCAAAATTTGCAGATTGGAATTTTCTTCAGCGGAACATAGTTTGAACGCAACCGACCGGTAATTGGAGCAAACTTTGTAGTTGGTGCACGACCTATATGTTGGAAATAGACGGTTAAAATTAAGGTGAACGAAAGGAAACAATTATTATTTCAGCAGACAGAAAACCAAACGAACCTCTACATGTAACTATTTCGGAGTCTTTGTTACGTAGCTCACCGGGTGCTACTGACGTTGAACCTAAGACCAAGTTAGGTGGTCCTTAGATGGCACCAAATGATGACAAGTAGTATAAAAGTAAGCGTAGAAGGCGGCATACTCACCTTTTTCATAGATAGAAAGTGGCTGCACTACATCTCTTTCATTACCCGAAGCAGAAGGCAGAGGATGATCCTCAGACGTAGTAAAAGCTACATCGAAGAGAAAACGTAGAGGAAGTTGACTATTTAAAGTGCGAGATAAGGTGAAAGTGATGGGAGAACTGTATCTTCTAACCTGGATGCAGAATATAAGAAGTTTTCGTAGAGCATTCAGGTGGATCCATTATTCCAGTCAGGCAATCCACAGTTATATTCTCAGCAGGTGCACGTGTCTTTGACTCTTGGTATTTAAGTCGATGTTGTAGTAGCAACTTATGCTTTTTCTCTACGGACATCACTTTGTATTTTTCGCGTCTGTTGACATTCCTATCCGTTTCCGATAGACTTCGCTTGTTATTTTTTGTATGATCCATCAGAATCGTAGTATCTACTCTTAAATGATACTGCGCAAATTGTCATAGCCTTTTATAATTGTATTAATTTTTATCACCGAGATGCATATCACAGGGCACGAAGTGACAAAATTGAGGCTATCTTTGAACAGATATAGTTACCCCAAGGAAGACAATATGGGAAACAATTCATAATGTCATGGTATGTTTTCGAAAAAGAAGTACGTTTTGGCTATTAGTTTTCACACAAGTAACATTGGAGTCAAGTGAAACACCTCTGGACATCAACTTTTTGTACCTATAGGGGGAACAGTTATAATTATTTGTAAAAACAATTTCTTCGTAGTGTAACATCCGTGCAAAGGAACTTTTCCAAAGGTATAGCTTTGCTAACTAAGCAGGAAAAATCTAACTAAAACATGACCCGAAGTGAAATAAAAGAAAGTGGACACCGTGATACGACATCAAAAACTAAAGAGCGAATATGTCAAGCCAAAGTTTTTATTACACACATAAGTCAGTTTACAAACAAGGAATAAACAAAGTAATTGTACAGAAGAAAATAGTGGACATCAGCAACCATTGCCAGTACAACGGAAATGAGCAACAGTGAACGTATTAATCTGACCCAACGTGCACAAATATACGAAAATAAGATAGTTGGTTACCTTTACGGTGCTGAACTTCTTCTGCAAGTATGTTAATTGTACTGAACGTAGGAGAAATGTCAGCAATTCTACAAAGCCAAAAAATAATTTCAATCATAATTCACCGATTAGGAATTTATTCATAGGGAATATGAAGGCAATCAGAAAAGTTGAACGTAGAAGTGTTACTGCAAAACATCGACATCATAGAGCTTTTAGGATTGTAGTGTTAGGCTTTATAAGATTAATTTCAAGCCAAGATATCTTGAAAATAAAGGCAAAATTATTGAGAAGGAAAGGATGGGTCAATTTGCCTTCGAAATTTCAACAAATATTTATCAACAATCCTATAAAAACGTTCAAATAAAGTCAATCCAATTCCAGAATCATTATTGCATAAAACTTGGACATTGACAGTAAATTGTCCATTCAAATTATTTATATTCCTTTAACAATGGCTTCTACTTTTCATGGATTTTCCCCTCATAGAGGAGCATAAGAATCATTTAGTTTTTCCAAACATATCATCCGACAGTTAATTGCACCAAAGACAACAAAGTGGCAAATTTACATTCAAAAATTACTACATAAATTTTGGCTCCACAAGTAAGACAAGCTCCAAATAATTAAGACAAGCTCCAAATAACTATGAAAGAATATTTGAAAGTGCAAAGCTCCGTACAAGGTAAAGTATTTTGTTCGGTTAGCTTCTAGAGAGGCTTTCCTTACGCAAAGAAATATTTAGAGAAGGGGTTTACAATTAAGTCACATGTGCCCTCTTTGTCGTGACCACTAGGAAGACAACAATCACGTTTTTATTTGTTGCAAGGTTTCTAGGCAGCTGTGGGTTTTTATCTTCAACTTATTGGGCATAAAATAGTGCTTCCCAGAGAATATGTTTCCCTTCTTCAAAAGAGGCACAAATTAGGGCTGATCAACATAGAGCAGCACCACTTTGATCCACTATAGCGATAACAATTTGGTGGGTCATGATATGGAGGAAAAATCGGACAATTTTTTAAGACAAAGAGGAATATATGGTTAGCCATAAGCGGAAGCATCTCTATTTGCTCATTTGTTGGTGTAACATGCTAGAATCAACGTTAATGACATAGAGGTCATGATAGAATTTATTAGTAATCTGCATTGATTGTACTTGGGTTGTTCATACCAACCAGCACTTGCTTTATGCTGATTTTTCCGATATAATGCTGCTCTGCCATTACTTATTAGGAATTTCTTCACCATCAGGAGCATTTCTCTCTAATGCTTCCAGTTTCGTTAACCTTTCTCGCCAGTTCATTGTTACTACCAGTCATGTTCTCGAACAAGACCACGAAATCTGCCACAGCCCGTCGTGTCTCCGTCACGAACCTGCTCCGCTCTGATACCAGTTGTCACAGGGGTGTTTTATGCTCCACAAAAACAGCCTGCGCGGCAGCCAAGTCTCTACTTGACTTCAGCCTGTTCCAACACTCGGCCAAAATTCTGCAACTTTGGACTTAGATTTATTTAGGCAGCTTTCAACGTAGTAAGTAGATACTGATTTAGGCAACGGAAAATTGAATGAAGGGACAGAAAATTAAAGTGAACAAAAGGCACAATATACAGGAAACTCTTTCCCAACTTTGTATTTAACTCGAGAATACAAAGAAAACTCAAACTCCGTAGTACATCCGTGTACAAAATAAGGATCACTCTTGACCCTCACAAGACTACTCTTAGCCTTAGGTTGTTTTCACTCTTGAAAACAGGTTTAGGACTCCTTCCTAACTCAAGTGTGTGCTCTCACACGTTTTTCACTCCCTCTCCAAAAAGGGAAGGGTGCTGTCCATTTATAACATATGAACCAGCCCCATTTACACAATAGTTGCCTATATTTAGGCTTAGGCATTTGCTTAGTCAGCCCACTACTTTAGCTTAGTGTAGTTGACACCCCCAACTACTAGGATCATGTAAATCATGCTAAAGATAATGAGATCATGGCCCTCAAAAACGTGCTAACTCCTGCCAGCTTTTTGGACAATGCTCAACTGCTGCCCATGTGCACAGCATGTGCCGATAACCGCCTTTGACTTTGTCAATCCAAGACTTGCTGCCCAATTTCGTGCCATGGCCTGGACCAGGCGCCAATGCCATTGTATCCAGCTGCATTGTGCCGCAATTAGCCTTGCCATCCGCCCACGAACTTGGCCCGTTTGCCGCAACTCAATGGCATGACAAGTCTGCCCGCGCACTGCCTTTCCGTTGCACATTTGCTTGCCTTTGCCCATCCGTTTTTGCCTTGCCTTGGCATCACTGCCTCATGCCTTGATGCCTTTGCCATGATTAAGTGCTATCCTTAGCCCGCAACTCATTGTCAAGCTCTGGTCAAGCTGCCTCGCCTCCGTCAAAGCCTTGGCCATCACTTGCCCGTTTCCCATTTTTGACATTGGTGCTGCTCATGCACCAAGCTTTGCAACACTCTTGATGCCTCATGACAACACTCTTGTTGTCCGGTCGAGCTCAATTGTTGGAGGTCTAACAAACCACCCACACTCTTTGAAACTCGACGTCCTCGTCGAGGTCAACTCAATGTAAGAGTCCTAAGGGGTTGACAATCAACGCACCTTGACCTCGTTTCTCTTCAGCTACAATTGCATTGACACCAACAGCTTGTTTGTCACTGTCCAGCACCTCCAATGCCGCCCTCTTCTCCGCGGCAGTCATGGCATTTAACACTGCCTTGTTTGGACAGTCCCTCGCTCGATGTGGTCCATCACAAAGGAAACAACCACTGAATTTGCTGCCCTTCTCCTTGCTCTTTGAAGTTCCAGCTTCCTGCTTTCCCTTCCCCTTGTCTTCATTTGCATTGCCATTTTCACATTTCTTCCACTCCTTTGCCTTGTCCTTCTTTCCGTCTTTGGACTTGGAAGTAGAAGTCTCATCACTCAAGTGAAAATCGCCCAATGCATCAGCCGCAGCCACAGCACTTGCGAGGTTTTGAATATTCTGCCTTCGCAACTCGAGTTGTGCCCACTGTTGCAGCCCGCTCATGAAGTTGTGCAACTTGTCTTCTTCCGACATGTTGCTGATGCTCAGCATCAAAGATGTGAACTCTTTCACATATGCTCTAACTGATCCGGTGTGTTTCAACTTTTTCAGTTTGTCCCTAGCAATCCAAGATGTATTACTAGGAAGGAACTGATCCTTCAATTCCTTTTTAAGCCGCTCCCACGACTCAATCTTTGGTCTACCCAAACTTTCATCTTCAGCCACACGAGTGCGCCACCATAACTTAGCATCTTCACTCAAATACATGCTAGTCAAGGTTACTTTCTCCATCTCGTCTTGCACACGAATAGCATGAAAGTACTGCTCCATATCCCAAAGAAAATTCTCCAACTCACGTGCACTCCTTGCACTACTAAATGCCTTAGGTTCAGGAATTCTCACTGTGAGACGTTCAGCACCACGTTGAGGAGCATCCTCGCCCACAGCACGTCGTAGCACCACTGTTTCCGTCCTCAGATCTGCATTCTCTTGACTTAGCCTTGCCAATTCTGCCTCAAGGTAGGCAAGCCT
This sequence comes from Nicotiana sylvestris, assembly GCF_000393655.2. Lineage (NCBI taxonomy): Eukaryota > Viridiplantae > Streptophyta > Magnoliopsida > Solanales > Solanaceae > Nicotiana > Nicotiana sylvestris. Next base: position 176,378,702 of record NC_091060.1, on the reverse strand, counting down.
TGTCATAAGGGTCTGAAATTCTTCACCATCAGGAACATTTCCCACCAATGCTTCCAGTTTCGTTAGCCTTTCTCGCAGTTCATTGTTACCACCAGCCATGTTCTCGAACAAGACCACGAAATCTGCCACAGCCCGTCGTGTCTCCGTCACGAACCTGCTCCGCTCTGATACCAGTTGCCTGGTATCAGAGCCAGGCAAGTTCGTGGCAGTGGCAAGACGATCAGTGACAGAATTCGTGATGTTATTTGAGAACATGGCTGGTGGCACAAGTGCTGAACTCCGCCAAAGAAGGGATCAGTGAGAAGCACTTATGGGGCAGGCTCTTGCAGAAGGTAATCGATTCTTCTATTCTTTCTAGAAACGAAGATATGCGGGGGAAGGGTTCAACTTCGAATGGCATTACTGAAAATTGCCCTTAGAAGCGGTGAACGTCCTAGAGTATTGGTTCCGGAGCCAAGGTCCTATAGAGATGCGAGAAGTGCCTAAAAGCGGGAAAAATTGCCATTGTGGCAGATGTTGAAGAAGCTGGTGGGGCAGTGTTTGTCAACAACCCCTTGGAGCTTTTCATTAAGTCGGCTCGACGAGGACGTCGATTTCAAAAGGTGCGGGTGTTTTGTTAGGGCCTGACTTTTTGTCATCGGGCGTGGCACGGCTGTGGCAAGGATTTGGGCGTGATGGCCTTGTCATTGGCCTATGTGCGGGCAAAACGATCATGCGGATGAATGACAAGACAGTGTCATTATGGGCTGTCAGGAACAAGTATTGGCCGAGATCTTTGGAACGACAAGATATGCTTGGCAAAGGCTTGAGAAGGCAGCAAGGACTAATTGGGGCGGCATGGCATGGCATGCGCGCCAAAGTCAGTAAACTAATTGGGGCGGCATGGCATGGCATGCGCACCAAGAATGGGCACGAGCATGACTGTTGAGAACAAGTATTGGCAAATGTCTTTGGAACGACAAGACATGACAAAGGCTTGAGAAAACAGTGTGGCGAGTGGAAGACGGACAAGACATTGTCATTGAGGGCTGTTGTAGGCAAGTATGGGCCAAGACCTTGGGACAGGCAAGGTGCGCTTGGCAAAGGCTTGACAAAGCTGTGTGGGCAATGTTAGGGCGGCATGGCACGGCATGCGCGCCAAAGTCAGGGGCATGGCACTTTGGGTTGTGGCAGCTAAGTTCGGGCTAAGCTAAGACAAGACGGAAATGCGGGATGATGGAAAAGGCTTTCAATAGCTAAGGCAAAGCTATGTGAAGGAAAATACAAGCAATGGCACGAGGGAAATGAAGGTTGACATGAGCAAGGCAGATTTGGGCCAAGACAGTGTGCGGGCGGCAGCGGCGTCGGGCATGTGCGGCAAAATCACAGGCAGCGGATGCGGGCAAGGCATTGGCGCGGAAGCAATGTCAAGATGTGCCAAGGCTGGGCGCAATGCCAGCCTTGGGCACGAATCAGCTGGCCAAGTGAAGAATGGCACATGCAATGCACATGGAAAGTAGTTGGCGGTTACCTTGTCATAACCTCTTTGTCCCATGATCTGATCATACTTGTATAATGACCCCATTTCGTGTATAGTGTGTCCTAAGTAGTTGGGGATGTCAACTACATTTTAGGAGCAGATTAGTCTTAGTCCGACAAGTGGCAAAAGCTGTAGACAACAAGTGTCATGTGCTGCCAAGTTTAAGGGCTGCCTATATTTCTATAAATAGGACCTTTGTGACTTAGGCAGAAGTAGGGAGTGAATGTGGGGAATTTCGTGAGAAATTCTAAGTGGGAAACAAGAGTGAAACGTGAGGGTTTCAGTTGTTTCAAAAAGGGGCTAAGGTTTGGCATGGGCAGATCTTAGTGTTGACAAGAACGACTTGTGTTCTTTGTCAAAAGTGGGCTGTGAGCGGACTGTGTTCATAGCAAAGTGAGGGTCCTTTGTATATTTTCCACATTAATGCAAAGGTTGGGATTTTCCCGTATATGTGTGTGTTCTTATTGAATTGCTGTCTAAATTTCGTTTAAGGCCAAACTTGCCGAAAATTGGCTAAGTATTTTGGGAAAAGGCTGAGTCAAGTGTACGACTTGACTGCCGCGCGGGTGTGAGTTTTGACTGACTAAAATCTCCCCCGTGACAACATGCGCCGTTTTTCAACCTTTTTTGAACTTCTCTAGTGCCTTGTAATTTCCCTGAAAATAGTGGCATATTTTTGTTGTTTAGAGCAGCACAGGTTCATGTTTGCGCTGACGGTGGAGTGAATAGGGTGTTAGATGAATTGCCCCGCTTTTTTCCTCATGACGACCCTTCTGATATTCGTAAGAGGTGATTCTGAATTCACTTACCAATTGCTCTTGTTACTGATTATGCGTAGCAGCTTGTTGCTGGTTCATTCTTCAATCTCTAAACTTGTTTGCAAATTGGAAAAATAATAAAGAATAAAACCACAAGCGGAGCCACGATTTCAAGCTTATGAGTTCGAGATTCTTATCGTTTTAAGTTACTAGATTCTAAATTAATAATTTATACATATTCAATGGATTTTTTTAGACAAATACAGGGTTCAAACCAAAGCTACTGGGTTCGGCCGAACCCTCTCCCGGCACTCTAGTTCCGCCTCTGAATAAAACCAGGATTTTTATAGGGCGAAGTATTTACTTTTTTCCACCATTTCGAGAAAAGAAAGATCTACTTTAAAAAAATAGTATATATTAGTAGCTTTGAACTTTGTGAACTTATTTAGGTTTGCTGCACTCCCCTCACGCGGGCCTTGGTATTTGTTTTCTTGGACCAGAATGTGCAAAAGGAAACTAAAACTTGGATTTTTGCTGGAGGAAAGAATGGGTTAATAAGTTACTATTTGAAAATTTTCATGCCATATTAGTAATCCAAGCATAGGACAAATACTGAGATTTAAGTTTGAGCTGTAAGTGAGTAAAAACACATGCAGACAATATGTAAAAGCATCGGGATTTCTCCTTTTCTTTTTTGGTCTAAAATACGATTTCTTAATATTTGGAAATTTTTATTTTGTCAGTCTTAGATTGAATTTGAGTGAACCATGATTTTTTTGCAGGTACAAACCATATGCTATAAAAGGAGATATGGATTCAATCAGAACTAATGTTCTTGACTTTTATAGAGGCCTGGTAAGCTAGAGTTTGCTTGTGATGGTTCTGTAGTTTCTTAGCAAATCCGTTTTCCAATAAATTTTAAAAGAATCCACATTTTTATATTTGTGTAGGGATAAGTGTAAGAGAACATCTAGTTTTGGAGAATAACTAATTTGCCTTAAAAGACAGAATATTTAGTGTTAAAATGAAATGGAACCTGAATGGTGCAGCAGAATAGATACATTGGATTGATGTAGCCAATCTCAATTAATTTGGATTGAGGCAGTCCTGGTTGATATATACTTACAAGTCTCCCTTACTAGTATAATTTATCCTACTTTGAATTGAATCATCACTTTGTGTTAAATGCCGACCTACAGGGACGTCAACCTTCAAAGAATTTGGTGTTTGACCTTACCGAAAGAACCTGGTGTTTGAACCCTTGGCCTTACAGAACCTTTGTGGTGGATCTTCTTTGATATGCAATGGAGTGGAGCTCCATGTAACATTTTACTAAGTGTATGGTGTGTTAAGAGCTTCCTTGTCTTTCACCTTATCCGAGAGTGAGCAATTTGTTTACAGTACAGTTGAGCTGTGCAAATATATTCTTGAGTTTGGAAGAGAGGCTCGCTTTGTTAAAACCTTGTGGTTTCCAAATATATTATTGAATTCAAGTTTTTGCCATGTGTACGAGCAGTTACCACACTTCTACTTACTAGTTTTTGTGTAAAGATCAAGAGAATAATAACTTGTCTTATTTAAATTCTTTCTAATGTAGTATGTAATTAAACTTGTGCATTTTTTCATTTTCAAGCATGTTAGTGAGGATTTTAAGCTACCTGACTACATGTGTACATCATTTCAGTTACTAGTTAGTTATTACACTTTTGGATATAATTAGCAATGTGTCTCAAGATCATTCTTTGTCATCTTGTTCTTGTGCAATATGTTTGTGCAGTTCACTACAAAGCATGGTTAGAACCATATTTTGAGGATGTATATCTTGGTGACTTTGCAGGGGACCAAGATAATTGATGAATCTTATGATCAAGATACCACAGATCTTCATAAATGTGTTGCATATATTCGTAAATTACTAAACCCAGAACATCCAAATGTAAGTTAAGCTTTTTAACATAACTCTGGAAATTTTACCCTTTTCCATGTTTATCAATATGTTATATTCTAATTTATATCCATTAAAAATATCTCTACACTAAATAGTTGCTCAAACTATATCTGTATCTTTTCGCTGTGGGATATTTGTACTCTAATTATTTCTTATTTTTTATTATTGTTAATAATAAGATATTATTCATTTGGAATAGATATTTGAAATAAACAATTCATTTGAAAATCTTTCACATGGTAGATCAGATGTATTGTTTATTCGTCATTATTCAATCTGGGTTGGTATAAGCTTCATTTATTGCTTCTTTTACTCATTCCTTTAAAATGAAATTGAAACTAATTACCAGGGACACCATTGCATGCACAATCTTCAAGAAAGTGAAGATATAAAGTGGCAAGGTGAAGTAATCATCAATAAATTCAATAAAACCCTTTTAACCTCTTCCTTGTTATCCCCCAAATTTGCTACGTGAAAAAACCCTTCTATCCAGATCTAAGAAAGGCTCTCAGGCACGCTCCATGAGATTCTTCTCTCATTTCTCCTTCCTAAGACTCTACCACCCCTATCAAGAGCCAAGCTTCCCGCGACCAAACCCCGATGAAACCCTCCATCAACCGAGCTCTCATGCGCCGCCACACGCGGGCAACACGCCTATTTTCCGGCGAGATCTCAGCCACGCGCCGATTGTGTGGCTATTTCTGGCGACTATTTCAAACTTTTTTCTTCAGACAACCTCATCTCGAGGCTTTTTCGAGTCTCCCTGTCCCAGTTCCACCAAAATCCGGTGACTTTTTCTTTTTCCAGCCATTACACCCCACAGGTAGCACTATCTCTCTAGAAGTCCGCTCGACTGCATTATTAAAATCTGTTAGTGTTATGCAATGCGATATTATTTTGTCTTCGAGTCTCATCTGTACGAGGACTCGAGGATGGATAATACACACGTCGCTCCCGTCATCTACCATTATTCTTTTTAAATCAGTATATGCAATATGTAAAGTGATAACAAGAGCATCGTAATGAGGGAAAGACAAACCGTCGACATCTGACTTATCGAAGACGATACTATCTTCGAGGCCATTATACCGTTCATGGGTGATCGACCATTTGAGTTTATATGTGGTGGTGAACTTGACATGATTGATTGTTGCGCCATCACCCCCGCCGCTGATCATCTGCATAGTGCGAAAGGGAGAGGGCAGTTTTGGAGGTCCCTGGGGTTGTTCGCGCCTGCGGGTGAAGTTAGTCTGTCCTCGTTCGCTTAGCAATTCTTTCAGGTGTCCCTGACTTAGCATTCGCACTACCTCCTATCCCAGTCCTATGCAATCTTCTGTCCATGGCCCCTTTCTTGGTGAAATTCACAGAAAGCATTTGACTTCCGAGTACTGAGGTCGGACCTCATCTTTTGCGGCCATTGCACCTTTGTACCGAGTTTTTCTAGAGCGTACACTATTTCTGAAGGAGAAACACAAAATGTTTTGAGCAGATAGGAGTGGAGGCATACTTTCTCACGTCGATATGGCGCTGAATGTCGAGAAGGAGCATCTGTGTGCCGCGGTAGAGGCGGGACAGACGTCCTAATATAGGGTTGATCTCTTTCTCGACCAAGACGGGCCCTGACTGATCTCTTCGACCATCGTTGCGATGATCTTTCCTTGCTTCAGTTATAACTAACATCAACCATTAAGGTCGTCCTCGTCGGCTCTTACTTCGGCGCAGTAGGCGTTATGTATTTCTTCCCAAGTGGTTGGAGGGTATTTCTTGAGCTTGCTTAGCAATTTCCTGGTCGCTCTCGATCCGTTCCTGTTTAATCCATTCTGGAAGGCTGCTACTGTAATTCCCTCTAACACATCTGGTAAGCTCATTCTCACCCTATTGAACCGAGCTAAGAAGTCCCTGAGTCCCTCGTCGTGCATCTGTCTTACGACAAATATGTCGTTTACCCTGACTTCTACTTTTTTGGCTCCTGCATGGGCGGTGACAAATTTGTCTGCCATTTCCTCGAACGTTGCTATTGAGCGTGCCGGTAGTTGAGAGTACCATGTCAGAGCTCCTCATGTTAGGGTTTTTCCGAACTTTTTCAATAGAACTGATGGTACCCGCTCTTTTGAAAGATCGTCACCTTTTATCGATGTGACGTAGTGGATGATTTGATCTTCTGGATCAGTAGTACCATCATATATCTTTAGGTAGGGTGGCATTTTGAAGGTCTTTGGAATGGCGTAAGGGGACGCTTCTTCATTGTATGGTTGCTCGATGAATCGGTCAACGTCCCATTTTGGCAACAACTTTGGGGCACCTGGTATTTTGTCAACCCTCTCTTGGTGTTCCTTCATCTGGTCACGGAGTGCCTTATTCTCGTTTTCCATCTCCTCCATTTTCTTTAACATGGATGCAAGCGTATCGTTACCTGTATCATCAGCAACATGAGTGCTACCTGTACGGGGGGCACCTTGCTCATCAGCATTGGTCGTGACATCTGCACGTGCCACATTCCTGTTATCCCTTTGGGTGGGTTTATCAAGTATGTTGTTCAGAGTACTTGTTAGCCATTCTTCTAGCAGCCTTCTCACTGTTGGTGGTGCCTCTCCTGTTGCAAATGTGGAGGCTTCCTTCTTGCGCGAAGCAGTTACGCTTTCGTGCGGGAGAGGTGAAGCGTCTCCCCTGGGTGTGGCGTTTGGTGTCCCGTTTTCGTTATCTTCCCCGCTGTCTTCATTGATGGTGTTCAGGAGGTTGGTTGTGACGCCTATTATTGATTTTTGCCTTGCATCTCCTTTCCCTGCCATTGTTAATTTGTAAAAATCTAGGAAGAGGTGATTATCCCCTTCAAGGGTCTAGATAAGACTAAGATCTTAGCTAAAGAAATTCCCACAGACGGCGCCAAATTATTTGACCAAAAGATATTGAAACCTTTTTTATTAAATCAATTAATGAATATGAAGAGGTAAATCTCAGCCAAGTATAATAAAATCTAGATTAAATGATGCAAGAGATGAACAAAGTGAATAATGCTTCCTAGTATGTCGGAACCAAATAATTAAGCGTAAATGTCATAACTTCAAATGTAGAAAAAATATTGCAATGAATGCGATTAGCCAAGATAAAAGATGATGTATGGATCTCAGAACTATAGTAAGCAAAGTTGTTTTTTGTATTCACTTTCCGATCCCCTTCTACCAAATGTTCTGCCCTATTTATAAGGGACAATCCCCTTTTAAACCCTAAAAATGTATAAAATGAAGAATATTCGAAAAGCATATTCCTAATGTCTCCTACTACGCTTACACTACTGAAGACGTCGTACGTTCGTTAACCACTGTCGGTCGTCACCCTTTATAATGACGAAAAGACGTGACATCGTAAGGCTCTCGTTCCTCGCCGTACTCGGTAGTGGTCGTGGTCATCCAAATTTGCACCTATACAGCTGGGACCCACCGTTATGGACCACGAGGGGTGCCTAACACCTTCCCCTCAAGGTTATTTCGAGCCCTTACCCAAGTCTTTAGTAATGCAAACCAGTTTTATGAGTTACTTGATTTAGGTGCCATAAGGCACCTTAAATCCGTTAGGTGACGACTCTTCAAATTCAAATACCCAATTCCCAAAAGGAAATGAGTTGTTCCCAATAAATGTCAAAACCCAAACTCCGTGAGGAAAAAGGGGGGCGCGACAGCATGACGACTCTGCTGGGGATATTTTAGGCTCTTACCATAACGAACTTATTTTTATGAATTAGTCTTAAGCATGCTTATTTCTGTCAACACATGTGAACCCTTTCCCTTCCCCTCCCCCCTTTATTTGGATTTAATTGCTTATTTTCAAGCATTTATGATTTCCTTTATTTCCCGAAACTAACTTGTCTCCTTGTTTTCTTTTTGTAATTTTCTTTCAATTATTTATCATATTGTTTTAAAACGTGCAAATACTTGACAACGTGCTATTTATTGTTGCATAAATCATGCTCAACATCATATTCCACTTGTGTGTAATCAATCCTATAGCAACGCTCGATGAGTGTTTGCGCTCTTCCTATATATTACCCTTTTAAATTTGGAAAGACGTATTTGCAGTAAAACTAGTCGATCAACGGTGCGTTTGACAGTTCCGTGCCTTTCCCCCTCAAGTTGTGTGCTTGAGGCTACCAGTCCAGACCTCTATAGCAACCTTACTCTGATCAATTGTGCATGCATCATGGTCAAAACTAGCCGGGTTAATATGTATTCCACATAATAACCTTTTAAGATGAGCCTCACCCAAAAGTCCATCAGGTTTTCCACAATCCCAATGGACGCAACCACGACTATGTGGATTAATTTTGGAGAAATAATTGCCAGTATGCTAATCATTGTTGCATAAATAGACGAACCTAGAGGGGGAAAGGGCCTAACCTATATTTGTTTTGCAAAAAATGAGGCACGAAGTCCCCATGTTCGACATGGTCGGTAGCATACCTTCACTTTTGCTAGATTGGTGGAGGGATCTTCCTTCAAGTGACCAAAATCATGTGAAACGAGTCTTAGGAAATTTGCCTTCTCTGTTAGATCTTCAGCCAAACAAAATGTTGATCGAGGCTGCTATCATGTTTTGGGACAAAGACGCTTTGGAGACATAGAAATGACCCCCCTCTTGGAAGAAATAGGGGGATTTGCTGGGCTACCTTGGGATATCCCTGGTTTATTAGCACCAGAAAATCGAACCACTAGAGGGTTTCTGAATATGATGAGGTTAAAAAAGAATGATGACTTGAAGTGCTTAAAGAACTCCTACATACCTTTCGACTTTCCCTATGAACAATACGGGCACAACAACTCTTACCGTATTTTTGATGATGGATTCTCCATCACCTCCTTGGGTTGGATTCATCGCAGGGCCTTTGTGTTCATTGCGTATTTCTTGGGCATGCTGGTGTTCCCGATCCAAGGGGACAGAATCCATACCAGGCTGGCCATAGTGGGCAAAACTTTGTTGGATGGGATCGAGGGGCAAACATATACCATTGTCCCTATGATCATTGTAGATATGTACCTGGCCTTGGAACGCTGTCAGAAGGGATTCCGATTCTTTGAGGGTTGCAATTTGCTACTGCAAGTTTGGTTGCTAGAACATCTTCAAAAGGGTCAATACCGTCAGGAATTTCCGCGAAGGCCGTGGAATGATCACATAGCATTTCATTATCCCAAGAGAATGACTTATATTCCAGACATGTTTGCTCAACCTAAGGATGTTGTAGGATGGGTGCAATGTTTCAACAAGTTAACTGAGGACCAGGTTCAATGGATGTTAGAGTGGTTTCCCACCGATGAGTTCATCATTCCAGGGATGTTCCACACTTGGTGTTGATTGGGTTAAGGGGAATATACATTTATGCTCCCCTCAGGGTTTTGAGACAGGCAGGCAGGAGACAGGTCATATCGCGAGTCGCTAAAATGAGTCACTTCATAGATGATTTTCAGGGTGATGCCATCCCATATAAGAATGAAGCACAACACATGTGGAACTTAAAGATTATCGTGAAAAAGGATATCATCGAGCTAGATCGATATCATGCAGATCACACATACTTCTACCCCTCATGGTTGGATGATAACATAGGAGGAATCTTCGAGCCAAGGGTTGGTCCAGGAAATAGGGTCATAGACGAGGTTGTCAAAGCACAGGTGAAGTATAACAAGCTGCGCAAAAGAATTCGTGAATCTGAAGGTGAGCATATGGAGCAGCATAAGGCTGACATGGAAATTATCAATGAGTGGAAAGAGAGAGTTGTTAAATCCAGTGATAAGTTGGAATATATAGAGTACAGTCTAATGGAATTGGAAGGAAAAATGATAAAGAGAGTCACCGATTACCAGAACGCTAAAGGAAACGAAGGAGGACACTTGGCAAGGGCATTCTTACTGCTGAACCTACGCGAACTGGGGGAACTGATCGACAAGAGCATCCAGTCTGGAGAGGGTTCTTCTGGGACCAAGTAGATTAGGTTTACTCACTTTTTAAATTTAATAAGTCCAGGTGCCATTAGTAACATTATCTTATCTGGTGTCGTTTTGGGGTCGTTTATTTTTACATTAATGAAATGAGGCAATTATTGGCACTGAATTTCTCCAAATATATTTGTCGCTAGTCCTACCTCGGGCATGACGAGGCTCCCAAATTAGGATGCGAATTTATATTCCCGCAATATGTGTTTAAATATCGCAAACTTTTCAGAACCCTTACTGACTTGTTTACCTTTTGTTTTTCTTTATGCTTTACTATTCCCATCCCCAAGGTTGGTTCGCACATACTGACATCATCAGCATATCATACTAGATCTAGAGGCCCTCCACCTCCTCCTCCTCCAAGTAATACGAGAAGTAGAGGAAAAGCTAAGATGGATGACTTAAGTGGTATTCGAAAGGGAAATGCGGAGGATGCGGAAACTTCAGACAGTCGGAGTACTCCGGCACCAAATGACTTGGTTTTGCGGTTGGAACAAAAGATACTGGAGTTACAGGGGGAACTTGAGTAGGTCTGAAACTTAGAAAACCTATCCCTCACCCTGAACGTCCCCTATATCAAACAACAAAATACCAAAAACCTAGCGCCTCCCCAAAGTACACCAAACCAGCATCCATAAAACCCTTCCGCACCACATCAATATGCAACTCCACCTCAAAAATTCAATCCATTATCGATACCAACTCCACCACAACACCATCATCAACCAATCCAATACCTACAAGCCACCACCTATCACACTCCTCAGAACACACCACAACCCGTTCGCGATACTCAAAACTCAACCAACGATCACCACTACACCCAAGTCCCTGGAACTCACCAAAACAACCCTATATATGTGGAAACCGTACCTTAATCTACTCAACCAATCTCCTATACACCAAAATCCGCTGAGAAGGACATGCTCGTTAAGAACATGGACGAGGAACTCAAGAAACTGACAAGTCAAGTTTAGGGTGTCAAAGGAGGCAAAGGGATAGAAGGTCTGAATTATGAAGATCTATGCATACAACCGGACGTGGAACTGTCGGAGGGTTACAAACCTCCCAAGTTCAAAATGTTTGAAGGAACAGGTGATCCCAAGGTTCATTTGAGAACTTACTGCGATAACTCGTAGGGGTAGGGAAAGATGAAAGAATCTGAATGAAGCTCTTCATGAGAAGTCTTACCGGAGATGCCTTGTCCTGGTACATAAGCCAGAACCCTAAGAAGTGGGTCAACTAGGTAAGCATGGCATCAGAATTTATGGACCGATTCAGGTTCAACACGGAGAATGCACCGGATGTCTTCTACATCTAGAATTTAAAGAAGAAGCCAACTGAGACCTTCCAAGAGTATGCTACTCGGTGGAGGTCAGAAGCAGCCAAGGTCAGACCAACACTAGAAAAAGAATAAATGAACAAGTTCTTTGTCAGGGCACAGGACCCACAGTATTATGAAAGGCTAATGGTCATTGAGAATCACAAATTCTCTGATATCATCAAACTTGGAGAAAGGATTAAATAAGGTATCAAAAGCGGGATGATGACAAATTTCAAGGCACTACAGGCCACAAACAAAGCATTAAAATCAGGCGGCATATCAAAAAAGAAAGACGTGAGGGCAGTAATGGTGGATCAAGGCCCAAAATTTCCACTCACATACCAAACACCTCCACCCACATACCAAACACCTCCACCTACATACCAAACACCTTCACCTACCTACCAACCCTCATCTCTCAAATATTCTCAACCTGCCACCGCCTATCCTACTTATAACACCCAGTCAACCTACTACCATTCACCTCCAACTCGTCCAAATTACTAGAAACCCTGACCTAACTTTGGTCGCAAACCATCTAGACAATACACCGATATTGCTGAACCCATCGACCAGCTGTACGAAAGGTTAAAGGTCGCTAGTTATGTCACTCTTATTCCTGCTGTGGTAGTGGAGAACTCATCTCAATGGATCAACCCAAACAAAACTTGTGCATATCATTCCGGTATGAAGGGGCACACCATTGATGAGTGTCGAACATTGAAAGAAAATATCCATACATAGATTGACAACAAGGTCATACAGGCAAAAAAGTCGCGCCCAACGTCCGCAACAATCCTCTCCCAGATCATAGGGGTGATGGGGTACATGTGATAGAGATAGATGGAGAATGGGATCTTAAGGGGTCAATCGGGCTTATTCGGGAAGGCGATGATTTTAAACCCACAGTCACACTCACTCTTATAGACGCAGCCGCCAGTCAAGGTTAAGGTAACCACATCAGTTCCAGTTGAGGTAGAGTTAGCTCCACCTGCAGTCATGCCAGTTCAATTTGAGGTACAAGTGGCCACAACTTCACAGTGATAGTATCAACCACACTTCCTTTCAATTACAAAGTCATACCTTGGGATTACTTTGCCGAAGCTAGGCAAAAGGGAAAGACAAAAATGGAAGAATCTGATGATGCACAAGGAATGACTAGAACGGGAAGGATCTATACACCTGACCACCTGGGAGGATCAAACAAGGAGGCTGCTACTAAGAAACCTGTCATTGAAATGGGACCAGATGATTTTTGGAGGAAAGTGCGGGTGAGGGAATACTCCGTTGTCGATCACTTGAACAAAACCTACGCTCAAATATCCATCTTGTCACTATTGCAAAATTCAGAGGCGCACAAGAATGTTTTGATGAAGGTGTTGAATGAAGATTATGTACCTAACAATATCACATGTGGAGAAATGGCCAACATGGTAGGGCAAGTGCTAAAAAATCATAAGATTACCTTCAACGAGGATGAATTACCACCCGAATATTTAAGTCACAGCCGGGCATTGCACATCATGGTGCAGTTTGAAGATAAATTCGTTGTCAGGGTCCTGATAGATGGAGGTTCAAGCCTCAACATTTGCCCATTGTCTACTCTGAAAAGATTGGGCAAAGGTTTTCATGAGATATGGGCAAGAAGTATTAACGTGAAAGCCTTTGATGGGTCTTAAAGGGCTACGATTGGGGAGATTAATCTTTGTATGTAGATGGGGCCAACTTGGTTCGATGTTGAATTCTAGGTGCTTGATATATTAGCTACATAGAATCTTCTATTGGGTCGACCTTGGATACATGTCGTTGGGGCTGTGGCTTCCACACTACACCAGGTCATGAAGTTCGAATGGAACCATCAGGAGGTGATCATTCACGGAGATGGGAGTAAATCTATTTACACCAGTCAAACCATCACGGTTATCGGGAACAGAAGAATGCTAGGAGGGGAAACTTATTACCACATCGAACATGTCAATGCCGCTGAGAAAGACAAATGGTGGGGTAACAAAATAGAAAGCATACTAGCATGGTCTGGGTATGACCCGACAAAGGGCTTGGGAAGAATCTCCAGGGCATTACTAAAACTATACAACTGAAACGTCATGGTACAACCTTCGGGCTCGGATACCAGTATACATGGCAAGGGTATGATGATTGGTTGCCTCTATGGCGTGGTCCTTATTACCTCTCGAGCAACCAGTGCCACATCTGGGTCAAACTTTTCACCAGGATGATACAATATGGGGAACGGCAGAGGAAGAAGCTTTAGTTGGGATGTGGAATTTGTTCCTAGAGGACGAGGACATGGATTGTAGTGCGATAATTGAGGAGGAGGAGGAGGAAGGTCTCACCATTCAGACCGAGGAGAAAGGATCCGTTCTCAAGAATTGGACTGCCATACCATCCCGGGCCCGCCGAGTTTCTGGGTAGCTTGGCAATTAGCCAGATTTGTTTCTATAGCAATGCTAGGCATTTAAGATATTTTTAGTAATTTTGTTTTAAAGACTCACTTGGTGCAAAATAATTGCTCCATTCATCGAGCCGTACTTGTTTTGGATGTTTTCAATTTCTAATCAATGCATTGTTATTTATTATTTCTAATCAATCCATATCTAGAGAAAACAGTTTTCATTACACCATGGGGGTGTACTGCTATAAGATAATGCCATTTGGTCTAAAGAACATTGGGGATACTTACATGAGAGCCATGACAACCATCTTCTATGATATGATACACAAAGAAATAGAGGTATATGTTGACGACGTCATTATCAAATCCAAGAGGGCCGCATATCATATAGCGGATTTGAGAAAGTTCTTTGACAAGCTAAGGAGGTATAACCTAAAACTGAACCCCACAAAATGTGCATTCGGGGTTCCCGCAGGAAAGCTGTTGGGATTCATCGTCAGCCGTCGAGGGATCGAGTTGGAACCATCCAAAGTTAAGGCTATTCAAGAGTTACCACCACCAAAGAGCAAGAAGGACGTGATGAGTTTCCTGGGACGTCTCAACTATATCAGTTGCTTCATAGCATAGTCCACAGTCATATGTGAACCCATCTTTAAGATATTGAGGAAAGATGTTGAAACAAGTTGGACCGAATATTGTTAGAAGGCTTTCAACAAAATCAAGGAGTACATGTCCACACCACCAGTCCTAATCCCGCCAAAACCTGGGAGACCTTTGCTACTCTATCTATCTGTATTAGATGGAGCTTTCAGATGTGTTTTGGGACAACATGACGAGACAGGGAGAAAGGAGCAAGCCATATACAACTTGACTAAGAAGTTCATACCTTATGAAGTATGATACTCTCTGTTAGAGTGAACTTGTTGTACTTTGACCTGGACAACTCAAAATTAAGGCATTACTTTTGTGCCTATAGCACATACCTCATATCCAATATGGACCCTCTAAAGTACATCTTTCAGAAGCCCATATCGACAGGAAAATTAGCCAAATGGCAGATACTATTAAGTGAGTTCGAATCATCTATGTAACTTAGAAGGTGGTCAAAGGATAAGCATTGACAGACCACCTTGCTGAAAATCCTGTGGGAGGAGATACGAACCTTTGAAAATGTATTTTCCCATCAAAGAAGTATCATTCGTAAGATAGACATTACCGAAGCTTACGACGGTTGGAGGATGTTCTTCGATGGCACCGCAAACTTTAAAGGAGTGGGCATTGGAGCGGTTTTGGTATCAAAAACAGGTCAACACTACCATGTATCTGCAAAGCTTTGGTTTCCATGTACCAATAACATGGAGGAATATGAGGCTTGTATCATGGGGATCAATCTGGCCATCGATACGAATATATAGGAGTTACTGGTAATTGGAGATTCGGATCTTCGGGTACATCAGGTTCAAGGAAAATGCGCTACGAAGAACACCAAGATACTATCATACTTGTATCACGTGCAAGAATTGATGAAAAGATTCACAAAGATAAAATTCAAACATGTACCCAGAATTCAAAATGAGTTCGCAGATGCAGTGGCCACTCTGGTATCAATGATACAATATCCAGACAAGAATTTCATTAATCCCATCCCGGTGAGGATCCATAATCGACTGGCTTACTGTGCTCATATTGAAGAGGAGATGGATGGAAAGCCTTGGTTCCACGACATCAAAGAATACTTGACAAGAGGAGAATATCCAGGGCAGGCAAATTACACTCAGAAACGCACGTTTTGGAGGCTATCCAATCACTTCTTCCAAAGCGGAGGGACCCTATATAGAAAAACCCCTGATCTAGGGTTGTTAAGGTGCATTGATGCAAAGAGGCTTCCAGATTGCTCGAAGAAATACATGTCGGAACTTGTGGACCACATATGAACGGTTTTATTCTAGCCAAGAAGATACTTAGAGCTGGATATTTTTGGATGACCATGGAAATGGATTGCATCCGGTACGTACAGAAATGCCACCAATGTCAGGTACATACATACATGATAAGGGTACCACCTAATGAGCTCAACGCAACAAGTGCACCTTGGCCTTTGCTGTCTGGGGATGGATGTCATTGGTCCGATCGAGACCACTACTTCAAACGAGCACAAGTTTATTTTAGTGGCCATTAACTACTTCACAAAATGGGTAGAAGCTACATCCTACAAAGTTGTAACTAAGAAAACCGTCGCAGACTTTGTCAAGGATCATATTGTTTGTCGATTCAGAGTTTCCAAGTCCATTATCACTGATAATGCCGCCAATCTCAATAGTGACCTGATAAAATCCATGTGTGAAACCTTCAAAATCAAGCACAAAAACTCTACAGCATACAGACCTCAGATGAACGGAGTCTTAGAAACCGCCAACAAGAACATCAAGAAGATACTAACAAAGATGGTAGAAGACCACAAACAATGGCATGAGAAGTTACCCTTTTCCCTATTAGGGTACCGCATTACAGTCCGTACGTCAACTGGAGAAACTCCATATTTATTGGTTTATGGTACCGAAGTTTCCATTCTAGCCGAGGTAGAAATCCCTTCTTTAAGAATCATACAGGAAGCTGAACTCAGCGACGCAGAATAGATAAGGAGTCGCTACGAGCAACTGGCCCTTATAGATGGAAAAAGAATAAACGCAGTATGTCATGGTCAGCTTTATCAGAATAGAATGTCCAGAGCTTTCAACAAAAGGGTTAAACCAAGATAGTTTTCACTAGGATAGTTGGTACTGAAGAAAATCTTCCCATATCAAGATGAAGCCAAAGGGAAATTCTCTCCCAACTGGAAAGGTCCTTACATGGTTCACAGGGTGCTAACAGGAGGAGCACTCATACTTGCAGAAATGGACGGAGAAGTCTGGCCAAAACCAATCAATTCAGACGCAGTCAAGAGATACTATATTTAGACTGTTTACATTTCTTCATCTTATGTGACTGTACTACGCTTGACCTGATTCCCGTATAAGAGGGGATACGTAGGCAGCCCTGTGGGTTCGGTCATATCATAATAAAATTTTCATTTTCCCTCAGAACCAGGAACTGGGGCAGAATTTTAAGGAGGACCCTCAAAATTCCGAAGCAAGTCCAGCCGACGCCATCATATGCCAGAAAGTCAAAAATTGGTTAAGAAACTGGGGTAGAATTTCTGGAGAAGGTTCAATAAGTTTTGTCTCACGCAAACGGCCGAAGTATCATTTACGAGAAATCTGCAATATCTTTGAAATGTGTTACAGTCACTAGTTCATCTAAAATTACTTGATATTTCACTATGTTTTCTAAAATAACTCTATTTTTATCAATAAGTGCATATTTTCGAAAACTCTATTTTTGTGACAGCCATGTGTTATCCAGGGCAACTCAAACAAGGCCTCCAGAATAGAGCGGAGCAAAGCCAGCATACGGAGGCACGAACCAACCTCTACTTACAAAACTCACAATTTTACTTTGGATGCAGTCATGATGAGTATAACAGAAGTATTCGCAAATATACACATATCAAAGTCACTATCAATCAAGCCGCCAGACACAAATATATCTCCAGCTAAGAAAATACTCTACTCCTATTTGCTACTTGTTCACTACATAAGGCTAAGCACTGCCTTCTTTTTGCATGAGACTAAGCCCTATCTCAAATCTTGCATGAGGCTAAGCTCTGCCTCCATATTTGCATAAGGCTAAGCATTGCCTTATCGTTGCATGAGACTAAGCCATGTCTCAAATATTGCATGAGGCTAAGCCCTGCCTCCATATTTGCATAAGGTTAAGAACTGCCTTCTCTTTGCATGAGACTAAGCCATGTCTCAAAATTTTGCATGAGGCTAAGCCCTGCCACTACACTTGCATAAGGCTAAGCACTGCCTTCTCTTTGCATGAGACTAAGCCTTGTCTCAAATTTTGCATGAGGTTAAGCCCTGCCTCCACACTTGCATAAGTCTAAGAACTACCTTCTCCTTGCATGAGACTAAGCCCTGTCTCAAATCTTGCATGAGGCTAAGTCATGCCTCCACATTTGCATAAGGCTAAGCACTACCTTCTCTTTGCATGAGACTAAAGCCATGTCTCAAATCTTGCATGAGGCTAAGCCCTGCCTCTGCATTTGCATAAGGCTAAGCATTGCCTTATCTTTGCATGAGACTAAGCCCTGTCTCAAATCTTGCATGAGGCTAAGCCCTGCCTCCGCATTTGCATAAGGGTAAGCACTTCCTTCTATTTGCATGAGACTAAGCCCTATCTCAACTATTGTATGGCCTAAGCCTTGCCTTCGTATTTGCATAAGGCTAAGCATTGCCTTCTCCTTGAATGAGGCTAAACACTGCCTCTATATTTGCATAAGGCTAAGTATTGCCTTCTCTGTTCGTTAGACTAAGCTCTGTCTCAACCTGATCGTTTGAAAAATAGAATTTTCGAAAAATATGTATTCATTGATAAAATAGAATCATTTTGGAAGCGTATTGATATATCAAGTAATTTTTGATGAACTAGCAACTATGACACATTTCAAAGGCATTTCAAAGGCTTGTGATTTTCCACCATTTTCCTTAGTATCTTCTTAATATTTTTGTTGGCAGCTTCTACGGCTCCATTCATCTAAGGTATGTGGGCGGTGGAATTCTTATGCTTCATTTTGAAAGTTTCACATATAGCTTTCATCTGATCACTGTTAAGATTGGTGGCATTATCCGTAATAATGGACTCGGGAACTTCGAATCGGCAGACGATATGATCCTTAACAAAATCTGCGATGACTTTCTTGGTTACAACTTTGCAGGATGCAGCTTCTACCCATTTTGTAAAGTAATCAATGGCTACCAGAATAAACCGGTGTCCATTCAAAGTAGTGGCCTCATTCGTATCGATAACATCCATTCCCTTGGAGGCAAATGGCCAAGGTGAGCTTGTTGCATTGAGCTCATTTGGCGGCACTTTTATCATCTAGGCATGCACTTGACATTGAAAGCATTTGCGTACATACTAAACAAAATCCGTCTCCATGGTCATCCAAAAGTAACCTGCCTAGAGTATTTTCTTGGCCAAGTTGAAATCGTTCATGTGCGGGCCATAGGTCCCAGCATACATGTCCTCAAGTAGCTTAGAAGCTTCCTTTGCGTCAACACACCTTAGTAAACCAAAATTCGAAGTTCTTATGCACAAGTTCTCTCAACTATGGAAGAAGTGATTTGACAATCTTCGGAGCGTGCGTTTCTGAGTGTGATTTACATGCTCCAGTATTATCCTTTTGATAAGTATTCTTTGATGTCATAGAACCAAGGCTTTCCATCGGCTTCTTCCTCGACATGAGCACAGTAAGCTGGCTGATTATGGATCCTCACCGGAATGGAATCAATATAGTTCTTATCTGGATGTTGTATCATGGATGATAAAGTGGCTAATGCGTCGGCGAACTCATTCTGAATTCTAGGCACATGTCGGAATTCTATCTTTGTGAACCTTCTTTTCAATTCCTGCACATGATGCAAATATGGCAGTATCTTGGAATTCTTGGTGGCCCACTCTCCTTGTACCTGGTGCACAAGCAAATCTGAGTCACCGATCACCAACAACTCCTGAATGTTCATGTCGACTGCCATGTTGAGCCCTAGTATGTAGGCTTCATATTCCACCATGTTGTTGGTGCAGGAAAATTTGAGTTTAGCAGATACGGGATAATGCTGACCCGTTTCTGACACCAAAACTGCTCCAATACCTACTCCTTTGAAATTTTCGGCTCCATCAAAGAACATCCTCTAACCGTCATATGCTTCAGTAATGTCTTCTCCTACGAATGATACTTCTTCATCAGGAAAATACGTTTTCAAGGGTTCGTATTCTCCTCCTACCAAATTTTCAGCAAGGTGATCTGCCAATGCTTGTCCCTTGACTTCCTTTTGAGTTACATAGATGATGTCGAACTCACTTAGTAGTATCTGCCATTTAGCCAACTTCCCAGTAGGCATGGGCTTCTAAAATATGTACTTCAGGGGATCCATCTTAGATATGAGGTATGTTGTGTAGGCACAGAAATAATGCCTCAATTTCTGGGATGTCCATGTCAAAACACAGCAAGTGCGTTCAAGCAGAGAATACCTTGCTTCATAAGGTGTGAATTTCTTACTCAGGTAATATATGGCTTGCTCCTTTCTTCCTGTCTCATCATGTTGTCCCAAAACACATCTGAAGGCTCCATCTAACACAGATAGATAAAGTAGCAAAGGTCGTCCTAGTTCTGGCGGGACCAAAACTGGCAGTGTGGATAGGTATTCCTTGATCTTGTCAAAAGCTTTTTTACAATCCTCGGTCCAAATCGTCTCTGCATCTTTCCTCAGCATCTTGAAGATGGGTTCACAAATTACTGTGGACTGTGCTATGAATCGACTGATGTAGTTGAGCCGTACCATGAAGCTCATCATATCCTTTTTGCTTTTAGGTAGTCGTAACTCTTGAATAACTTTGACTTTAGTCAGATCTAGCTCGATCCCTCAGTGACTGACAATGAATCCCAATAACTTTCCTGCGGGAACCCCGAATGCACACTTTGTGGGGTTCAACTTCAAATTGTACCTCCTGAGCCTGTCGAAGAATTTCCTCAAGTCTGTTATGTGATTTGCGTCTCTCTTGGATTTGATAATGACGTCATCCATATATACCTCTATTTCCTTGTGTATCATATCATAGAAGATGGTTGTCATGGCCCTCATATAAGTATCCCCAGCATTCTTTAGACCTAATGACATCATCTTGTAACAGTATACACCACAAGGCGTAATAAAAGCTATTTTTTCGGCATCTTCTTCATCCATAAAAATCTGGTGATAACCTGCAAAGCAATCTACAAAGGATTGGAGTTCATACTCGGCGCATTTATCGATCAGGATATGTATATTTGGTAGTGGGAAGTCGTCTTTGGGACTTGCTCTGTTTAAATCCCGATAATCAACACATACTCGAACTTTCCCGTATTTCTTCGGAACTAGCACAATGTTAGCTAACCATGTTGGGTACTCAACCACCCTGAGAACCTTGGCTTTGATCTGCTTGGTAACTTCCTCCTTGATTTTCAGACTCATATCTGGTTTGAAGTTTCTAAGTTTCTGCTTGACTGGCGGGCACATGGGATTGGTAGGCAACTTGTGAGCTACTATAAATGTGCTCAAACCGGTCATATAGTCGTACGACCATGCAACGATATCCTCATATTTCTTTGGAAAACGGATGTACTCTCCCTTTTCTATTGGAGACAAGTGAATGCTGATGCAGCTCTCTTTGACGGTCTCGGCGTTTCCCAAATTTACTGCTTCTATTTCATCCAAGTTGGATTTAGGCTCGTTCTCAAAATTCTCAACTTCTCTAACAATTTCCTTGGGTATCTCATCTTATTCCTCTGAGTCACTATACTCATATTGCGTTGCCTCATTCATGTCACAGTCACTGGTTCATCAGGGAAAGTAATAATAACACTATAGAAGGAAAAGTATAAAAATAGTAATGAATAATGATAAAGGACAAATGCGTTTGATTACAACTGAGAAAATTGTTCAAACAAAGCTTGGCTCGGTGGATCGAGCATTTATTTTGGACAAAAGAAATCTTAAAACAAAATTGCTAAAAAATTTAAATGCCTAGAACGGCTATAAATTCTGCTAAGCTACCCAGGGACTCGGCGGGCTCGGGATGGTATGGCGGTCCAATTTCTGAGAACAACTCCCTTTGCCACAGTCTGAATGGTGAGGCCTTCTTCCTCCTCCTCCTTAATTATAGCACAACAATCCATGTCCTCGTCTTCCAAGAACAGATCTTTCAGCCCAGTTAGTGCTTCTTCTTGAGATTCTGAATGTAGAAGATATTCGGCGCATTCTCTGTGTTGAACTTGAACCGGTCCATGAAATCCGATGCCATGCTTACCCAATTAGACCATTTCTTGGGATTCTGGCTGATATACCAAGACAAAGCGTCCCTAGTAAGGCTCCTCATAAAGAGCTTCATTCGAATCTTTTCATCTTTTCCAACCCCGACAAGCTTGTCATAGTAGGTCCTTAGGTGAACCCTGGGATCACCTGTACCAGCGAACATTTCGAACTTGGGAGGTTTGTACCCCTCCGGCAATAACCCGTCTCACATCATAGGGACAGAACACACAAATCTAACTCGCAAGGTCGTACCTCCACACAACTTCGCTGCAATGCGCAACCCTATCCAAACACTGCTCTACGTGAAACACCTCAAGTCACTCCGCTCGAAATTGACGATCACGTGCAATTGACATCTGTAACCAAAGCAAATCATCATACCCATGGTGAAGAAAATAACATACACCACATGAACCCGAAAGGACATAACCGATACGTCATTCACCGAGCAACACCCAATTACTCTTCCCTCTCGACTTCCACTATGAAACCCTAATAGAACCGCACCATATGTGCCTATAACCAACAAATCATAACACCTCGCAACACATAAAGGTACCCATAGATCTCCCCAGATTACTAATAAGCTCAATAACAATCGAATCAACACATCCCTCAACAATACAATGCGAAGACAACCAAGCCGACTCAAGTTAGAACACGCATCCACATTGGCCTGCCAACGAACTCCTCATCAAGGAAATCCTAAAGCTGCTCCTTCAACTCATTTAACTCTGCCAGTGCCATATGATATGGTGCCCAGTACCAAATCAATATCGAAATCAACAACTCTGACCGGCGACATACCCGGCTACAAGAAACTCATCCGAAAAGTCCCTCACCACCGAAACTGAATCAATGGTAGAAGTTTTTGCACTGACATCCATCATGAAAGCCCAACTAAGAAAGACAATCCTTCCCAGCCATTCGTTGGGTCTTCGAGATACAAAACCACTTCATTAGTACATAATCTGTCGAACCTTGTCACTCAATCCGTGGCATTTCCGGCATAGCCAATAGCGCCACCTTAGCGCAATAGTCCAGAATGACATAACACAGAGACAACTAGTCTGAACCCAATATCGCATCCAAAATCTAACATACCAAGCAATGAAAGATCTACTCGGGTTTCCAAACCCCAATAGTCACTAACAGTGCCGATACACGCGATCCGCAACCACGACATAGCCTGAACATGAGAACTCCCACTCTCCAACTCCATGTAGCACACGAATTCACCATGCCTGATCCCAATTCCGCCATCAAAATGCATACCACACTGCTAATACCCAACCACTCCACTAGAGATAATCTAGAATTCCCCTATGCCACGAAGCAAACTCGAATATCAGCAGTCGATCTAACAAGAAAGCGCCACAATACTACCAAAGTACCATCAACTTAATCACATTGCCTTTTTCTGAAACATATACCCTCGTCAAATCACTCCAATGAGCAATACCATTTCCTTAATCATTTGAAGATCATCCCCCTAATCATCTGAAGTTCATTTCTCTAATCATCCGAAATTGCACGTGCTGCCTAGGAACTTTATGACTTTCCGCTCAGAACTGAACTGTAACCTTCTACACACAAATCTCAATCCTTCACAACCTACCGCATATACCATACCATCCTAGGATAACAGGAGAACTTCATCTCCCTTCCGAGTCACAACATCTACGTACTCACCTAGTCAGAACTTTCCATTGATCCCATCTAGAAGAAAATTACTATACCTCCCATGCTCTTCATGCCCATAGAAAATATACATCTCCAACCAAGGTAGAAACCATCAAGAACTCTCCGAGTTCCCCTTACACAAACCAAACCTGCCAGGACTGAATCCTTCTAACTCGGCCAAGCTACGCACGCCATCAAAACCTAAGAGCATTGTTGCGAAATACACATAGGATCTCATCACCCCGTACACACCCAAGGAACTAATCATATCCTTACCATACCGGTCCGGTCTACTACCAAGCTATCCCATCTATCCGAGTTTCCTTCTGATTTCCCTTCAACTTGACATTCCTTCTTGATGTAG
Organism: Nicotiana sylvestris; assembly: GCF_000393655.2. NCBI lineage: Eukaryota > Viridiplantae > Streptophyta > Magnoliopsida > Solanales > Solanaceae > Nicotiana > Nicotiana sylvestris. Next base: position 176,354,757 of record NC_091060.1, on the reverse strand, counting down.
CATCGCAATTCCTAAACCCATACTTACCACACGAGACCCAAGCATAAAACCACACTGTCTAAGGCTCATAAGACGCTGAATACTCTCTTAAATATTCCCAAAAGCACCACATTCAAAATACTTTACTCTGAAGAACTTCCTGTGAATCTAAATCCATTACATTTACCTTCCTGATACTGATACATAGAATCCCATAATTAATATAGAAAATACCACAAGTCTTGACTCTTCCAATGAAAACTCAGTTGCTAGCCACATATACAACTTGAAGATACCCAATTGTTACATGTAAAGTCTTGAACCCTTTAGAGCCATTTCCGAGAGTCATCCATTCTACTCAAACTGCAATTAGCCTGATCAAACAAATCGAACAACCTGTGCCTCATTGGCACTCTGACACCGCAGAATGTGACATCATTCCATTACAACCAAGCAACTTCCTATTTTATGCACCGAGCATTCTTTACCAACAACGACCCAAGACATCTCGTGATTCTCATACACCTGTGAAGCATCCTATAACCTTTGTTAAGAATTTTTCCTTTACTCGAGCCATCTTTGGTCTCAATCTCTGCGGGCTATAACTGATTCACCCGAATGCCTCAAACTAGAACCGACATAGCACATAACCGTGCAATCAGCTAATCAATAGCAGGCTCCCCCACTTGGCCCTAAGCCATAGACCAAAACATACTCAATAACTCATAACGCATATACTATATTGATGCCTTAATACCATAGTGAGATTAAACTCAATCCCTAACAAGCTCGTGAAACACAGACCATCTGGTACTTTAAATCTTCTGCAAATCTCGCATTCATCCCCGCGACAGTCAAGCCCACTATCCTAAGCGGCCCAAATTTAAATTTCGACACTTATATTTCCCTTGAAAATGAGATCTTTTAACAGACACATAAGGATCGCACAACCTCAGAACATTTTGCAGGAGATAACCCACCTGCTTTGCCTCCAACTAACATTTCTGTATACCTTCCACCGTCACAAACATTATGCAGTCACTTAGTCTTCCCGAGTCTGAACTCGTACCGCAACATGAAATTTACCTCACTCACAACTGGGAAACATGAAAAGATTCCTCACATGCCCATAACTCGGGGTCATACCTCGAATCAAGATGGAATTCAAGCACCTAATAGTTCTTCTATCCTCCAGCAGACCCTTCTCGTCACTTCCAAATCAAATAGATACATCTTGCAGTACTAACATACTCATCGCATGGCCATTAACTGTCGCTTTCACTAACAGGTACACTACCAAACATATAGGTTCAAAAACATTTGCTCAGATAATCAGCACCTTGGTGCTCAAGCTATAGGCAAAGATCCGGCCTCAAGTCCTCCAGACTTGCCCAACATTAACTCACAAAGATCACATCTCTCCCCTCGATCAGGGAATCACAAGCCATCATTGAACATATGATACTGAGCGCTCATGCGCGCATACGAACCCGTGGAAGGAATTCAAGAGTTACTTTTCAAGCCGAATCAAGGACACACGAAAAGAATTTCAAGAATGTGAAGTTTTTCCTAAAGGTTTTGCAGCCTCTCGAGGATAAATACAGATGTCTCTGTACTGATCTGTGAGACTCTACTAAACCTGCTCATGACTCGTGAGACCTATGTAACCTAGGCTCTGATACCAACTTGTCATGACCCTAACCCCGAACCCGGTCATGATGGCACCTCTCGTGAAGACAAGGCCAACCAGTTAAATCCAATTCGCTTTTTAAAACAGTTAGCAATATAAAAGCAGTCTAAACATGATTTAATGATAATAAGTAGCGAAAATACAACCCGACACAGCCCTAACCGGGGTGTCATAAGTCACGAGCATCTACTAGGGTATAAATACAACTGAAAAGTCTAAAATGTACAAGACACACACTAATAAAATGAATAGGGAGATGTTGCAAACGCCGGCAGCTACCTTGCTAAACTCTGATAACTCTGCCTCCGATCATCCAATACCCGCTACTGGGTTCAGAAATACCTGAATCCGTACACAAGGTGCAGGGAGTAAAGTGAGTACTCCAACTTAGTGAGTAATAATCATAACTAAAGTCTGAATGGTAAGAAATCATGTAAAGCATATCAAGATGTTGTATAGAAGCAGTTTAAAAACCAGTAAGAAAGCAGTGAAGCTGTAAAAATCTATTAAAACATCTTAGCTCAATTTAAACTTCTTTGAAAATGACTTTTTCAACAGTTACACAAATGAATGCAAAATAGTTAGTGCAGATAAGCACAGAAATCCGCCCCTCGAACACAAATACCATAGCTTAACAGGTAAATATGAAAGATAAACACATAAAGGTTCGCTCATCGGGCACAACGTCAACAACTCTGCCCCTCGGGCAATATCTCAGAACAATACCAGCCCCTCGGGCAATCACATAGAATGGTATCAGCCCCTCAGGCAAATCACATAGAACAACACCAGCCCCTTGGGCTATCACATAGAACAATATCAGCTCCTCAGGCTATATCTCACATCACAATGGGTACCCGCACTCACTGGGGGTGTACAGACTCCGGGAGGGGCCCTTTACGGCCCAAGCGCAATATCAAGTCACCGCGTGGCATCATAAACAGGCTCTCGACCTCATATTAATATCAATACGCCACCTCGTGGCATACATATCTCAAGCCCTCGGTCTCATAATCAATATCAAAATCTCACTGTTGTGGCGTGCAGCCCGACCCAAAAGTATCTACACAATACAGGTCTTCAGCCTTACTCAGTCAAAAATCACATAAGCCACTCGGGCAACAGTAAAATATGATGCTTAGCCCAAATATTATTTAAAATATCATTTCAAATATTAAAGCAAAATAAACTTGACTGAGTTTTTAAAATAGTGGAAAATAACATAACTGAGTTCAAGTATAAAGTCAAAACTGTGAGGAAATATCAACAAAATCCCTGAAGGAATCAAATAGTTGGCACTAGGCTCAAATATGGCATTCAGCCCAAATAATAATGATAGCAAATAGTTTTCCAGTCAAATACGTGGTAAAATCATCAACCGGGACGAACTAAGTAATAATTACCAATAGTACACGACCTCACGCTCGCCATCAAGCGTGTGTCTCACCTCAATATAGCACTACGATGTGCAATCCGGAGTTTCAAACCCTCAGAACATCATTTACAATCATTACTCACCTCGAACCGGCTAAATCTCTAACTTGTGATGCCTTTGCCCCTCGAATCGGCCTCCACGCGCGTTGAATCTATTCAAAATCAGAACGAGGATGTCAAAATATACTAAGGGAACAAAGTCCAAGCGAAAACAATCAATAAAGGGCACAAATCCCGAGATTACCAAAACTTGACCCCCGGGCCCACGTCTTGAAAATCAAAAAATTTACATCAATATATTCCTCATCTCCCCACGAGTCTATGCATATCAAGAATACTAAAATCGGAGTTCAAATGACCCCTCAAATCCTCATTTTAAGGCCTCTTAAACTCAAACCTAATCCCCCCATTTTTAGCCCTTTAGTTCCTTTGATTACAGCCTTAATCCATGAAATAATACCATAGAAATGTGTTTCTGGTCCCAAATCCTTACCTTAACGAAGTTCCCTTGAAATCCGTCTTCCAAATCGTCCAAAAGCTCTCAAGCCAAAGTTAAAAATGGTGGAATAACTCAAACTCGCGAAATGAAATAACTTATATGTTCTACCCAGGCATACCCGCATCTGCGGTCCAAAACCCGCTTCTACGGCACCGCATATGCGATCAAATCCTCCGCTTCTGCAGAAATCACTTAAAGGCCAAATACTGTATCTGCGGTCCACTCGTCGCATCTGCGATTCCGCAGGTGCGGCCCATCTACCGCATCTGCGGTTACTATATATTCCTTTCGAATCCGCTTCTGCGGCTCACCTTCCGCACGTGTGGTCTCCAAACCGCAGGTGCGAAAACACCAGAAGCAGCAAAAACTACAGCAGTTGCAAAATATCTCAACCTCTCCGACAACCATCCGAAATCATCCTGAGGCCTCCGGGATCTTAACCAAAAGCACCAACATAACCCAATACCTTATTCAAACTTGCTCCAATCATCAAAACACCTCAAACAACATCAAATCTTCCAAATCACATCGGATTCAAGCCTAAGTTTCTAAAATCTTCCGAAATACGCTTTTGACCAAAAACCTAACCAAACCACGTCCGAATGACCTGAAATTTTGCACACACATCCCAAATGATACAACAAAACTACTGCAACTTCTGAAGTTTCATTCCAACCTCTATATCAAAATCTCACTTATCGACCGGAAAACGTCGAAATCTCAATTTCGCCAATTCAAGCATGGACCTTCCACGGACTTCCAAAAAGCATTCGGATCATGCTCCTAAGTCCCAAATCACCTAATGGATCTAACCAAATCATAAAAATTCTGATCCAAGATCATATACAAACAAGTCAAATTTGAAAGGTTCTTTTCCTTTATAGGAAGCAACGTTTAGATTTTCATTTTCACCTTCTACCTCCTTTATACTTTTTATTTCAGATTTCAATGTAGGATGCAGATCAGAATAATTGTAATAACTCGATCGGTCATTTTGAGCTTTAGCACATCGTTTAGCAGTCTGAGGCCACAAACAGCTTCATTTAAGGTATTAGGTCTTATACGCATGGTCAGAATTGAATTTCGGGAAGTTTATAGTTGATTTGGAAAGAGAATTCTTATTTCGAAAGCTTTAAGTTGAGAGAATTAACTAAGATTGGATTTCAAAGTAAACGACCTCAGAATTGGGATATGAAGGTTCCAGCAAGTTCGTATGATTATTTCGTACTTGGGCATATGCCCGGATCAAGTTTTGGATGACCCGGGAGCGTTTTGGCGCCTATTGTGGAAGTTAGCATTTTGGAAGAAATTTCATAAGTCTGGCTCGAAGTGCATTTCAGTATTATCGATGTTCATTTGGGATTTCGAGTCTGGGAGTAGCTCCGTATGGTGATTCTGGAGTTGAGAGCGCGATTGAAAGTGAATTCGGAGGTCTGTAGGTCATTTTGGAGTCATTTGGCTAAAATAGAAAATTGAGGGTTTTTGAGAAGTTTGATCGGAAGTGAACTTTTTGATATCGGAGTTAGAATCTGATTCTGAAAGTTGGAGTAGGTTCGTAATGTCAAATATGACTTGTGTGCCAAATTTGAACTCAATTGGACATGATTTGACAGGTTTAAACATCGAGAGTAAAAACTTGAAGTTCTAAAGTTCATAAAGCTTGGATTGGAGGTCGATTCGTGGTTTTAGCATTGTTTGATGTGATTTGAGGCCTTGAGTAAGTCCGTAATGTGTTTTGGGACTGGTTGGTATGATTAGTTGGGGTCCCGGGAGCCTCGGGTGGATTCTGGATGGTTAACGGATCGAAAATGGAATTTTTGGAAGGCTGAAGTTGCTGGTTGTTGTCATAACCATACCTATGAGAATTGGGCCGCAGGTGTGGAGCCGCAGAAGCGGCCAGAAGAGTCGCAGATGTGGTATTGGCGAAAGAGAGCTGAACCACAGATGCAGTCATTTTGCCGCAGATGCGAGACCGCATCTGTGGAAGAGAGGCTGCAGAAGCGGAGAAGGGGAGCCTGGAGGAAACCGCAGAAGCGGTAGTGTGGCTCGCACCTGCGGAACCGCAGAAGTGGTCAAGGGATCGCAGGTGCGGAAAGTGTTGGAGGCAGTGGGTGTTTTAAAATTGGGGTTTTGGCCATTTCCTCTCATATTTTCTTAGTTTGGGTGATTCTTGGAGGGTTTCAAGAGAAGATTTTCATCATCAATGATAAGGTAAGCTATCCCCACCTATCTTGAGTTAAATACATGATTATATACGGATTTGAACGTGGAAATTTGTAGAAAACTTGTGGTTTGAGGGAAAACCTAGAAAATTGATATTCTTGGAATTTGACCACGATTTTGGATATGAAATTAAGAGAAAATCATATATTTGAGCTCGTGAGTTCATGGGTAAAGTTTATCTTCGAAAAATTTCGGAATCTGAGCACGTGGGCCGGAGGCAATTTTGTTAACTTTTCGATCGGGGTTAGTAATTATTATAAATTGGATTGTAATGAGTAATTAAATGTATATTAATGGATTTGCATAATCATTGGCTAGTTTTGGAGCATTGTGCATCGATTCGAGTCTTCAGAAGGGCGTGGAATGTCGGTTATGGATCTTCGGAGCGAGGTGAGTCTCCTTTCTAACCTTGTAAGAGGGACTTGTCCCCATAGGTGAGTCAATTGTTTATGTGCTTATATTTGTGGGGGCTACGTACGCACGAGGTGACGAGAGTCCGTGCATAGCTACTATTATGTTATTGTCCGGATAGTCTAGGACCCAAAAGCATGCTATACTTGGATTATTTGTAATCTTATTTATAGCTTGAATTGCTTAAATCACATCAAATTAGTAAATGCATTTCTAAACAGATTAAATGTCATTTTCTTAAATGGTTAAAAGAGGATTGACTTTCTTTAGATAATTGCTCCATGTTGACTTCTTGATTGACTGTCTGTATGTGTTTATTTTTGGAACGGGCCGAACGCCATGGTAGATTCCATAGATGCATCTATGGTTCGTGTCGTTCGACCTTCGGCGGTGCACAGTTTAAATATTGTTGGATCGAGTCGTACGACCTCGACATAATTTATGCATGCTTGTATTGCTTGCCTTGCGATTTATTGATATCGAGATTTGCTCTCCCCAACTTGAGATAATTGAAAAACTAATGGATTATGAATCCGGAGACCTTTAATATAAAAAGGAACTTTCTCCTATTCGTGACATACTTGAAATTACTGTCATTCTTAATAAATCCATGATTAATCACATTAATAATATATCATTATGTGGACCACCAGTAAGTGTCGAAGTCGACCATCTCGTCTCTACTTCTTCGAGATTAGACGAGATACTCATTGGGTACACGTTGTTTTCGTACTCATACTACACTTCTGTGCATTTTTGTTGTACATGCACATGCATCTCTAGTGGCGCTACGGAGACTTAGGTGAGCTGCATTTCTGAGACGACCGCAGCAAGCAAGTCTCTTTTAGATTATTGTATTTATTTCTATCTAATATTGTTGTCACGACCCTAACCCCGAACCCGGTTATGATGGTGCATCTCGTGAAGACAAGGCCAGCCAATCAAACCCAATTCACTTTCCAAAATAGTTAAACAATATAAAAGCAGTCTAAACATGATAAAGCAACGGAAATACAACCCGACACAGCCCTAACTGGGGTGTCACAAGTCACGAGAATCTACTAGGGTATAAATACAACTGAAAATTCTAAAATGTACAAGACGCAGACTAATGAAATGAAGAGGGAGAAAAGCGGTGCTGCGAACGCCGGTAACTACCTTGCTAAATTCCTATGACTCTACCTCCGATCATCCAATACCCGCTACCGGGTTCATAAATACCCAAATTTGTACACAAGGTGCAGGGAGTAAAGTGAGTACTCCAACTCAGTGAGTAACAAATGTAAATAAAGACTGAAGGCAAGAAATCACATAAAGCATATCAAGATGATGTATAGAAGCAGTTCAAAACCAGTAAGAAAGTAGTGAAGCTGTAAAATCTCTTTAAAATATCTTAGCTCAGTTTAAACTTCTTTTAAAAATGACTTTTTCAACAGTTACGCAAATGAATGCAAAACAGTTAGTGCAGATAAGCACAGAAATCCGCCTCTCGGGCACAATACCATAGTTTAACAAGTAAATGACGGATAAATATGAAAGATAAACACATAAAGGTTAGCTCCTCGGGCACAATGTCAACAACTCCGCCCCTCGGGCAATATCTCAGAATAATATCAGCCCATCGGGTAATCACAAAGAACGGTACCAGCCCCTCGGGCAATCACATAGAACATTACTAGCCCCTCGGGCTTTCACATAGAACAATATCAGCCTCTCGGGCTATATCTCACATCACAATTGGTACTCGCGCTCACTGGGGGTGTACAAACTCCGGGAGGGGCCCCTTACGGCCCAAGCGCGATATCAAACCATCTTGTGGCATCAATCTAGTCCCTCGACCTCATATCAATCAAGCCACCACGTGGCGTATATATGTATCTCAAGCCCTCGGCCTCATATGAGTACCAATGTATCCTCACAACTAGGACCTTGACCTTACTCAGTCCGAAAATCATCACAAGCCCCTTGGGCAATTGTAAAACAGTATTTCTCAGCCCAAAATATCATTTAAAATATTGTTTAAGTCTCAAAACTGAGTAAAAATGGTTGAATAGTAAAACAATGGAAAATAGTGGGACTAAGTTCAAGTAATAAATCAAACAGTGAGGAAATGGTAATAAAAATCCCCGAAGTGTTCAAATAGTTGACACGAAGCCCAAACATGGCAATCAGCCCAAAGCATGATGAAAGCAAATAAGTTTCAGTCAAATACGCGGTAAAATCATCAATCGGGATGGACCAAGTCACAATACTCAATAGTGCACGACCCCACGCTCGTCATCAAGCGTGTGTCTCACCTCAATATAGCACTACGATGTGCAATCCGGGATTTCAAACCCGCAGAGCATCATTTACAATCATTACTCACCTCGAACCGGATAAATCTCTAGCTCGCGACGCCTTTGCCCCTTGAATCGGCCTCCACGCGCATCGAATATAACCAAAACCAGAACGAATATGTCAAAATATGCTAAGGGAACAAATCCCAAACGAAAACAATCAATAAAGGGCACAAATCCCGAAATTATCAAAACCCGAGCCCCGGTCCCACTTCTTGAACTCAAAGATTTTCACATCAACGGGTTCCTTATCTCTCCAAGAGTTCATACATATCAAAAGTTTTCAAATCCGACCCCAAATGGTCCTCCAAATCCCTAATCAAAAGTCCAAAGTTCCAAGCCCTAGTTCCTCAATTTTTTTAGGCTTAATTCCATGATTAACTAGGTGGAATTCACACGAGAATCGAGTACTGAGTTCAAAAATCTTACCTCTAAGTGATTCCCTTCGATTCCCTCTTCAATCCTTCTCAAAAGCTCCAAAACTTTCTCAACAATGGAGAAAATAGACCAAAAATCACGAAACCTATCTTTTAAACATTATGCCCCAGGCATAAATTCCTTCTATGTGATCACGGAACATCCATTGAGATCGCGAAGAACAAAAACTCGGCTCCTAAAAATTACTCTATGCAATCGCACATAGCACCCTGCGATCGCAATGCACAGCCTTTTCATACTACGTGATCGCAGGCCCACTGCCGCGTTCGTAATGAACAAAGTCAAGCCAAGACCCCGAGTCCATTTAACACTATGCGATCGCGACCCATTACCCACGTTCGCAATGAACAAACTCCCCAATCAATGTGATCGCAAGCCTCACTCTGTGAACATAAAGAACAACTTGACAGCTTCCTCAAAACCTCCTATGCGATCGCAGGACTCCCCTCGCGATCGCAAAGAGCAAAGTTCTGCAGCAGCTGAACCTGCAATTTCTGCAATCTTTTAAGGCATGAAATGGTCCGATTATGATATGAGGCTCGGAATGTTCTATGATATTTTCGACTTGCAGTGTAGTATTGGGAGAAAAATGAGAAAAAGACTTCAGATTCGTAGAGGAATTATCAGAATGGGTGTATCAGTTGAAGATGCGAATGTGCGTGCAAGGAGGGTGTGAAACGGTTCATCGATTTGGAGACAATGTGGTCTCGTGGAATGGGGTTACTCAAGATGAGTGCAGATTTAGGTTGGTGAAGTAAGTAATGGAGCTATTATTATCTCTAAGGCAAGTTAAGGATGATTTAGAAGAAGTTAGATTGATTAGCCATGGTTGAATTGGCATAATGGTGGCGGTGATCAGTTCCTTCAGCGTGATTAAGTTATGCATGTGATTTGTGGCGGTATGTGCGAGGCTTGACGACTGCCGTAATTGATTTTATTTGGAAGTATTCAAGTATTATGGCCTTGTTATGTGTAGGCGGATCCCGAAAGGGTCATTGTGGTTTAGACCACTACTTGAGGATTTGAATGTTCTACGGTTATGAAAATTCACTCGTGTGTAGCTATGGTTCTCTTGGAATGAGTTAAGTAAAAAGTTTCTATGTGATGAAGTGTTTACCCTAATAGTTGTTCAAGAGTTATGATGAAATTCTTGTACTATCGCATATTGGCTTATTAGGTGCAGTGAGCGGTATGAAATTTGAAAGTGAGGATCAAGGTTGTGGTTCGGTGTTTGACGAGGTTGTCACAAGCTCGGATAAGCAAGAAGGAGATTTGGATATTTGGAGTAAGTTGTTATTGTCTTCAGTGTCACCTAAGATCGGCATTTTGTGTCGGAGGCTTTGCATCTTGGTTACGAATTCTTGATATGCTTTACAACATTAGTGTGACCAGTGGTATGGATGTGTAGACTCATTATCTAGTGCAGAAGGTCATGGGAACGTATCTTATGGGAAGATTGTATAAGTGTGACATGAAGTCACTTGATTGATTAAAGATTTAAACTAAGTATGAAGATTGTGGTAATATCACTAATTTGAGAATTTATGCTGGAGGGCACTCGGTTTATTGGGTTATGGACTGTGGAGGTGTTACGCCCCAGGTTTTTGCGCATGAAAGAACGCCATAAATAGAGTGATTAAAGTCTGAAAATGAGATATTATATTTTGCATTTTTGTACGTTAAAGCGTCGTCGTACGTTAAAGCTTCGTCGTAAGATTAATCGACATAAATTTGGGAACGAGATTTATTTTGGGATTATAAGTATTACACTATTTACAACAAGCGATAAATAAGTGCTATGAAGGATAAAGAGATACACGAATTAAGGAAAAGGGAAATCGTCGAAAGTGGCCAATTTGAAATAAAATACGGTTCGAGCGATAACATCCGATAATTAGAAATTATTATCACGCAAAGTACCATATTACCACGGTAGTGTAATATATAAAGTATATATGAAGTATTTAAAAAATAATTAAAATTTTAAGTAATTCTTGGTAATTTTAAAATTATACGGGTAATAGATTAATTACCGGATAACGAAATATTACCCGATTAATTAATAAGTGGATAAAAATTATTAGAATAACCCCACCCCACGTGGCAAGAAGCCACAAGGATGGGAGTGACTAATTAGTCACTTATGTTGCCACCTAGACGTGAATAATTCTGGAATGGACAACTATGTGTAGTTGTCTGATTTCAAAGAATAACATGAAACAAAAAGTAGTCCAAAAAAAATGTTATCCTTTCAAAGAAAAATCAGATTTTCGTTCTAACAATTTCCATTTCAAGAGTTTCTATCTTCTTGGTTTGAGATAAAGGACCTGGAAACACAATCTTCAAATAAAACGTTGAGCAAGTGTAGACGAAATTCATTTCTGGTCTTAGTACACCAAAAAGATTAAAGAGCGGGATCATTAAAATTTTGTTCAAAGAAGCAGGAGCGTTATTCTTGTGCGTTCAACATATTTCATATAAGCAGAACTTCATTTTATTCAAATAATTCAAGGAACAGGTATGTTAAGGCACTTCCTTCTTTCTTTTGGCATGATCTAATGTGAAATGAATATGCGATTTCATAATGAATCTACTCCTAGAAACTAAGGTTGTCCATGTTGTTCTTTCCGTACAAATTTATTCTAAGAAAGTATGTATGATCCTTGCTTCCTAGTGAAGTTCATAATGATGGTATGATGTCCATAATGTTAATCGAAGTTGCCACGTCCTTACGTCACTCTGAAAGGTTTAGAACATGATTCCATCAGTCGAGCATGCATTATATATATGTATCTATTTTATTCTACCGAGTCGCGCTATAGTCGGCCGGGTACGACACCTATTGTGCAACCACTGATCAGTTGGATTTACCGAGCTCCACATGGCCGGGTACGATTCTACCGAGCCTTATAATGGCCGGGTACATTTTTACCGAGTCCTCTTTGAGGCCGGGTACGATATGATGATGATGATTCCCATAGAGGCGAATGTTTTCAAAAAAAAGTTTATGTATATATATGTATTATGCATTTCATATCAGTAGCCCCCAGAGGTACTCAGATGTTACAGGTTGTATCTCATCTATCTCTCTTTACATTACTGTTCTTGTTTATGCTTCCATGCCTCACATACTCGGTACATTATTCGTACTGACATCCCTTTTGCCTAGGGAAGCTGCGTTTCGTGCCCACAGGTCCTGATAGACAGGTCGAGAGCCCTCCAAGTAGGCTATCAGCTCAACGGAAGATGTTGGTACGCTCCATTTGCTTTGGAGTCGCTCGTTTGGTTTGTATTATTTAGACATGTATTGTTTGATATGGCGGGACTCTGTCCACACCTTTATAGCATTTATGTATTCATAGAGGCCTGTAGACATATGTCGTGTACGTAAAAGATTGTACGGCCTTGTCGCCCTATGTATTGAGTTTATAAATGATTATGTTGGCTTATTAGGCTTGTATGTCACGTGTATATGATGATGTAATAAGAAAGATACATTACGTTGGTGCTCGATTGAATAAGGTACCGGGTGCCCGTCGCGGCTCATCGGTGTGGGTCGTGACAAAAGTGGTATCAAAGCCGTTCTTTCCTAGGGATGTCTACAAGCCGTGTCTAGTAGAGTCTTGTTTATGGGTGTGTCGTGCACTACACTTATAAGCAGGAGGTTACAGGGCATTTAGGATTGTCACTCTTTCTTCTTACTCTAGATCGTGTGGTAGAGCTCACTTATAAGAATTCAAATTCTGAATTTTTTTTTATTATTCCTAATAAGACGATACCTACATCTTTAAAGAAGGTTGGAAAGATAGAGAGTTGTGTAAGAGTTAAGTAAGAGGAATTCGATTTTTCATGATGCATATGATAAGTAAATGTACGATCTTCAGTAGATCATGTATGTACTAAGACGTATAAGGTTCTTGATGAGGAGCTTTATGGCACGAATACTTATCCACTCTTTTGGTAAAAAAAGGAATAACGGAATCGGAAGTTAGACACAAGTTTTAGCAAGTAAAATAAGCAAGGTGAAGAAGGGTACGAGGCACTCAGTTAATAAAGATTATCATTCAGGAAGAGAGATATAAGCATTTTGAGTTATCTTCAACAGTAACAGATGTACGTACAAGCGGCCACACCTATCTCAGTCATGCCCTATGGGAGCTAACGGATATGGTGTAAGAGAAGGATGGGATAGCAGGATCCGGCTGGGGTTAGAGTAACCCAAAATGATTGATGGATGGGTTGCGCTAATTTACATTTCGGAAGGATGTTAAAAAGGTGTTAATAGATCTCCTTATGAGACACCTAGATGGTGCATTCTAAAATAGTGCAGCCAGATATGAGTGCTACAAAGACATGCACCATAAGCCTTGAAGGGACAAGTATTATCTTAGTGTTTCTTGTGTCCCTAGTAAAGCGAGAACGTTAAGCAATTTAAAGAGCCACTAGATGGAGCAAAGGAAAGTTAAAAGCGAAAGAATGTTGTATTGAAGTTTTCACAAGAAAAGGGATATGCACAAATATTAGCGAAGTAATGAGAAGAGAGATAAGGAAGCATTGTGAATAAGGTGTGATACATGGATAAAAATGGTAGAGCGTTACAGAACCTATAGTCAAATGAAGGAAGAGACAAAATTTGATGGGCCTTAAGACTACGAAAGAGTATAGGCCATAAGGTTATATCCTCATTTCGAAAAATATGTTTGTGACTCTAACGCGACTACCAGAGGGGAGAGTTAATTCCCAGAGTAACAGAAATCAGTATGGATTGATAAACAAGATAAACTAAACATGAATTAGGGACTGAGTGACTGGTGATAGTCTCCATCATAAGAATTTCAGATTTTGTTCTGTCGATAATGGAATGGACGACAATAGAAGATTCATGAGAAATTTAGAGAATGGTCATTCAGGGAGACGCTTCCCTAAATCATGCAATGTGAGCAAAGTTAAGCTTAAGAGACTATATGTGCTAGTTACGCTAAGTGTCACCCTCGCGAATAAGGGAATTTGTCATCTTTGGGACTGAAGGATTGCCGTAAGGTGAGTAAAGATCATTGATGTTGAGAAACGACGGCAAGGATGAAGAGGTAAAACATCTATAAGTAGATCCTTGTGGCTTCATCTCCTAGTACACCCATAAAGGGGGGAATATAGAGTGATGTGGCATTAAGTTAGAATTAAGTAGTTCTAGTCACTATGGAATGGTAAACGAAGAATGTGATAAAGAAAAGAGGAATGAGATGGCACTTATCCAAATCTTATAGATACGCTACGATTCAAGAATATTGTGCAAGCACGACATCAAAGAGAGGGATTAAAGGTTCTTGCCCGAGCTGTTATTAGTAAATATGGAGCCAGTGTGAGACGTAAGTTAAGACAAAGGAAATAACCCAAGAAAGATTACAAGGAATATTGATATGAGAATGGGCCAATGAGTAGTTAGTAATTGGTCAGGAAGATCCCAGTTATGGCTAAACAGGAAGTTACAGATGAGTCATCAGATTGTGTAAAATAAACATAGTAAAACCTAACATGGAGAATTCAGCCTTGGAGAATATCATTATAATACTTGAGAAATATTCAAATAGGAGTTGGGGTAGTTAAAGGTACCGTATGAGTGTTACGAAAGTAAAAGACATTTCCACTAGGAAGACAGACAAAACTTCAGTTCAGAAGCAGCCGTACGAGCAGATGAGTATGGAGGTAAGTAACTAAGGATAATTACAAGTGAGCACGAACATCAAAAAAATTCTATCGGGAATACGATATAATAAGCTCGCATCTTTACAAACGTCAGAGGGTCTTCCTTATATACTATGACGAAAGACTAGCTGAAATAAGGAAGAAGGTTTCAACCTTAGTACAATGACCTAAAGAGGAAATGGTCGTGTGACTAGAGTCTGAAAACAATATTGTATGCACTCCCTAAGAAAGTGGCACCTACGGTGGCTAATGAACAGGGAGTAAAAAAAATCAGAAGTGATATTCAGATTCATATGAGTTGTATGGAATTTCAGTATATATGAGCACTAGGATAAGCTATTTATGGACACAACAAGGGGGCATAAAGATCAAAAAAAAAGTAATAGCCTACGTTTAACGAGAGCTAATATTGAAAAAAAAAAAGGAATTACTCGATCAATGATCTAGAGTTGGTTACATTAAGAACTCACTTAAGGGTTTGGAGCCTTATATATGCAGCATATATAGCCGTAGAAGATTCTGGTATACGTTAAAAGAGCACAGGTCATAAACAAAGGATTAAATTGTTAAAGGATTGTATCATGCATATTCCTCAGTGCCCATAAAAGGCTAAACAGAATAACTAATACCAGGAGCCGCAGGTTAAAAGATATCTTATGCCTACATAAAGGCTGATCAGAAAGAAGAAGAGACTAAAGAGTTACATCGACTAAGCAAAATAGGAGGGACCAAAAGAATTATAGACCTTCGGATCACTATCAAGTAGCAAAAGTATAATAAAGATAGTACAGTAACCACATTTTATAATAGCTATATGATGAAGCCAACTGAAGAGTACCAACCTCATAAGAAGTCAGTACGAAGCTCCCAGCGGATTGTATATGCACCAAAGGTGTAAGAATTATAATAGAGCTTCTACTATGGACGTGAATTATACCTATGTGGAGGGAAGGTCATCAAAGAGATAGAAGATACAATGTGATATTTTAAGGTATGTAAGGTAAATGTGAACAACGTACGAGATTACTCAAAGACAGAAGATCATGAATAGTCCATACTTTGGATAAAAAGCTATAAGTATGGGGATTCAGTATCCACGAATAATAGAAGCATCGCCATTAACATAACTTCCAGCCTATGGTCTAGGTATCGAAAAGCCTGACTAAGAGAGTAAAGAAGAGTTAGAGATGACGTGATATCTCGCTTGACGTTCCAAAATGACATAAGGAAACCTATGATGAAAGCAAGTTGAAAGGTTGCAAGTAATATAAATAGAGTTGTGTAGGTCGCAAGCCATTATATGGTAAAACGACAATGTTCTAGAAGACAAGAGTAAGGATAAGAGTAGGTGAGTGAGAAGGTAACAAAAATGGATAAGTCCTCAGGATTAAGCCCATGAAAACAAGAAGAGCAGATGGTTTCTCTAAGTTATACAAAGCTCAATATAGCCCGAATAAACTCAAAGGAGTTTAAGACTAATAGCATTTAGAAGAGATGGAATGCAGCCCTGGTAGTAGAATGAAGGTGTAATTGTGATAGATAAAGGACGACGTTTGGGCCTTCGATTGAGTAATGATTCAACAAAGAAAAGAAACGGATCTTATGAATTGGACAGGATTAAAGTACCCACACAAGGTGAATCGCAATCGGATGTTGTGAGGTACGGTTATGAAAGCAGGGTATCACCCCAGGTGGATCAATCTAGTTCATTTCAGACGTTCCCTGATAAAACGTGAATCCTAGCAGCAATATTACATAAAAGGTTAAGTTATCAATGGTATATTGTAGATCAATATTGAGGTGAACCAACAATAGATGGACAAAAGTTGCAAAGTATGAGATAAGATTAGGCCGTCATTCTAAGATAAACAGTAATGAGGAAGTTTTAAAAGACTTAAATTTATACATATGGAATGAGCAACGAGAGTAAGCTGGGATTTGTAGCAGACCTCAACAACAATAAATTAAAGTAAAAAGTTATGACAGTAAATTCATACGGATGGTTAAACGTACCTATGCAAGGAGATATAATAATATTCATGAATTTAACCAAGTACCGAGCGAAGAATTTCAGTATTCTCATAAATGCCCAAAGGGACATCTTATCAAGCTCTACATGTGAAGCCTGGAAATTGGACTCACTTACAAGATCAAAACTATACAGGCTGCATGATGAAAGGTAACAACAGTTACGAGATTGGAAGGATTTCAACTACAAATTGTGGTGAGAGAAGGAGGCCTAAGGAAGGATGCCCTAGACTTCGAACTTACTCACAAAACAGTTGCTAAGAGAGAAAGAAGAGAACAAAGTATTCAGAAGACGTAAGTTACGAAAATGATAAGTGCACCAGTCAACATTCGAGGACGAATGTTCCAAAGGGGGGAATGATGTTACGCCCCAGGTTTTTGCGCGTGAAAGAACGCCATAAATAGAGTGATTAAAGTCTGAAAATGAGATATTATATTTTGCATTTTCGTACGTTAAAGCATCGTCGTACGTTAAAGCTTCGTCGTAAGATTAATCGACGTAAACTTGGGAACGAGATTTATTTTGGGATTATAAGTATTACACTATTTACAACAAGCGATAAATAAGTGCTATGAAGGATAAAGGGGTACACGAATTAAGGAAAAGGGGTTTCGTCGAAAGTGGCCAATTTGAAATAAAATACGGTTCGAGCGATAACATCCGATAATTATAAATTATTATCACGCAAGGTACCATATTATCACGGTAGTGTAATATATAAAGTATATATGAAGTATTTTAAAAATAATTAGAATTTTAAGTAATTCTTGGTAATTTTAAAATTATACGGGTAATAGATTAATTACCGGATAACGAAATATTACTCGGTTAATTAATAAGTGGATAAAAATTATTAGAATTATCCCACCCACGTGGAAAGAAGCCACAAGGATGGGAGTGACTAATTAGTCACTTATGTTGCCACCTAGACGTGAATAATTCTGGAATGGACAACTATGTGTAGTTGTCTGATTTCAAAGAATAACGTGAAACAAAAAGTAGTCCAAAAAAAATGTTATCCTTTCAAAGTAAAATCAGAATTTCGTTCTAACAATTTCCAATTAAAGAGTTTCTATCTTCTTGGTTTGAGATAAAGGACCTGGAAACACAATCTTCAAATAAAACGTTGAGCAAGTGTAGACGAAATTTATTTCTGCTCTTAGTACACCAAAAATATTAAAGAGCGGGATCATTAAAATTTTGTTCAAAGAAGCAGGAGCATTATTCTTGTGCGTTCAACATATTTCATATAAGCAGAACTTCATTTTATTCAAATAATTCAAGGAACAGGTATGTTAAGGCACTTCCTTCTTTCTTTTGGCATGATCTAATGTGAAATGAATACGCGATTTCATAATGAATCTACTCTTAGAAACTAAGGTTGTACATGTTGTTCTTTCCGTACAAATTTATTCTAAGAAAGTATGTATGATCCTTGCGTCCTAGTGAAGTTCATAATGATGGTATGATGTCCATAATGTTAATCGAAGTTGCAACGTCCTTACGTCACTCTGAAAGGTTTAGAACATGATTCCATCAGTCGAGCATGCATTATATATATGTATCTATTTTACTCTACCGAGTCGCGCTATAGTCGGCCGGGTACGACACCTATTGTGCAACCACTTATCAGTTGGGTTTACCGAGCTCCACGTGGCCGGGTACGATTCTATCGAGCCTTATAATAGTCGGGTACGTTTTTACCGAGTCCTCTTTGAGGCCGGGTACGATATGATGATGATGATGCCCATAGAGGCGAATGTTTTCAAAAAAAAGTTTATGTATATATATGTATTATGCATTTCATATCAGTAGCCCCTGAGGTACTCAGATGTTATAGGTTGTATCTCCTCTGTCTCTCTTTACATTACTGTTCTTGTTTATTCTTCCATTCCTCACATACTCGGTACATTATTCGTATTGACGTCCCTTTTGCCTGGGGACGCTGCGTTTCGTGCCCACAGGTCCTGATAGACAGGTCGAGAGCCCTCCAAGTAGGCTATCAGCTCAACGGAAGATGTTGGTGCGCTCCATTTGCTTCGGAGTCGCTCGTTTGGTTAGTATTATTTAAACGTGTATTGTTTGATATGGCGGGACTCTGTCCACACCTTTATAGCATTTATGTATTCATAGAGGCTTGTAGACATATGTCGTGTACGTAAAAGATTGTACGGCCTTGTTGCCTTATGTCTTGAGTTTATAAATGATTATGTTAGCCTATTAGGCTTGTATATCACGTATATATGATGATGTAATAAGAAAGATACGTTACGTTGGTGCTCGGTTGAATAGGGTACCGGGTGCCCGTTGCAGCTCATCGGTGTGGGTCGTGACAGGAGGTTTGCTCCGGATATGAGGGTTGTTATTGTGAGTTATGGAAAAAGGGGTTATTATGGACCCTTGAAAGGTTATTAGCCTAGTACGATGCGGTCAGAATCGGCTCGAGGTTGGTGGGTGGGTTTAAATATGAATATGGGCTCTACATCAAGCTGTATGTGTTCATTTCAGTATGGCGCTCCTCATGGAGGAGTATCCGGACGTTGGATGTTGTTTCGTCATTGGCTATTTCATGTAATATTATATTATGTCGTGTGAGCTGTGACACGGCTTGATAAATTTCTTATGTGTTGAAGTTCCGCATAGAGATGGTGTTATGTGAGCAGGATGGCTCTTGTGATTCAGATTATATATCGCACCTCAGTTGTGCTTGAGTTTTGTAGCTTATGGTGCTAGCTATCTCCCCAGGGATGGTGTACTTAGCTTGCTTGCAATCGATATTCGGTATTTAGTAGTAATGAGCAATTTAGCTCGGTGTGTATCTCCTTATGTGAGTCCTATGTGTGGATCAGGTGGCACACTGCCACAGGTATGTTGTTTGGATCGGTTGCACACCGTAATAGTATGATGTTGAGTACAGTTTCCTATATCTATTATTGTGTGTTTTTCTTCTCATTTTCTGAGGAAGGTTCATAACACCTTTTCCGTTGTCTAATTAGTTACGTGGGTTGAGTAGTCCTTTCCAGAGTTCATTTCTTATGTATCACATTCGAGTTTGTAGTTTGTTGGCATATTGCGGGCATTATATGTGATTTTGGCAGCATTTGAAGTGGCTTGTTGCTTAGGCAACTTATACTGGGTAAGACAAAATTATTTAACTTGGGATTCGGTGCAACCGGGTTTGTATGAAGTATATTAAAAGGCAAATATAGTTATTTGGTTCATAATGAGGCAATGGTTTTAGTAAAGAGGAAAGACTCAATGATTTGTTGACTCAACAGTTGGTTATAAGTTTCTACACACCTCTTCCGTCGTGGCATTGTTGCAAGAGTTGGAATAGGACTTATATGTGTCATGAAGTGTGTTGTGAGCGTCAGATTTGTAGAATTTTAGCGGTTATTATCAGATAATATTATTATGGTCATGTGGGTTATGCAATGCATAGTGTGGATTCAGCAAAGATATAAAATCATGTATGGGTGCCTCGTGTGGTGATTGATACGGTGTTCGTATGTTGGAAGCAGGCCTGGCAGAGAATTCCAGATGTTGAAATTTGGCTCTAAGGCTTATTTGCCTAAATGAAAGAGAATATCTTCAGATTTAATCGAACTAATGTGCTCGATTGAGTTGTGGTAGCACGGGTAGGTGCACGAGGTGTTAAATAGAGATTTCAGACAACTCCTATGCAGTTCTTATCACGTTCGAGGACGAACGTATGTTTAAGTTGGAGAGAATGTAACGACCCGATCGGTCGTTTTGAGTATTAGCGCGTTCTTCGGCGATTTGAGGCCGTGAGCAGCTTCACTTCAAGCATTATCACTTGTACGCATGGTCGGAATTGAATTTGGAGAAGTTCGGAGTTGATTTGGAAAGAAAATTCTCAATTCGGAAGCTTTAAGGTGAAAGAATGGACCAAGATTGGATTTTTGAGTAAACGGCCTCGGAATCGGGATTCGAAGGTTCTAACAGATTCATATGATGATTTCGGACTTGGGCGTATGTCTGGATCGGGTTTTGGAAGACCCGGGAATGTTTTGGCACCTATTGTGGAAGTTGGCATTTTTGAAAGAATTTCATAAGTTTGGGTTGAAGTGTATTTCAGTGTTATCGATGTCCGTTTGGGAGTCTGAGTCTGAGAATAGCTCCGTATGGTGATTCTGGTATTGGGAGCACAATCAGAAGTGAATTCGGAGGTCCGTGAGTCATTTTGAAGTCATTTGGCTAAAGATAGAAATTTGAAGATTTTTTAGGAGTTTGACCGGAAGTGGACTTTTTGATATCGGGGTTGGATTCTGATTCCGGAAGTTGGAGTATGTTTGTACTGTCGAATATGACTTGTGTGCAAAATTTGAGGTCAATCGGACGTGATTTGATAGGTTTCAGTATCGAATATAGAAGTTTGAAATTCTAAAGTTCATTAAGCTTGGATTGGAGTGTGATTCATGGTTTTAGCATTGTTTGATGTGATTTGAGGCCTCGACTAAGTCTGTGATACGTTTTGAGACTTGTTGGTATGTTCAGACGGGGTCCTGAGGGGCTCGAGGTAGTTTCAGACCATTTCTAGACCATTTTTAGCTGCTGGTTTTAGGCTACAGCAGTGAGCTACGCGATCGCGGGGAATTGGTTGCGATCACGAAGAGTAAAATGGGAGAAAATGGCCAGTGATTCGCGATCGCGGAAGGGCTTTTGCGATTGCGTAGAGGAAAGTTTCTACTGTACTAACCCGAATTTAGAAATTTGTATCTCGCAATCTATAAGGAATTTGGAGATAATCCAAAAATAAAAGTTGTAGCTCTTTGTATCTAGTATTCAGAAAATCAAACCATTTGGCATTTGGAGTTGTGTACAAAAAGTTATGAGTGGAACACTACAGCCTATCTGGGAAGAGTTTGGAAATCGCGAAGAAGAAATTTGTGTTGCACAAAGCTGATTTTGAAAGCTTATATCTTGTAATCTATAAGGAATTAGTAGATGAGCAAAGAAGAAAGTTGTAGTCCTTGGAGTCTAGTTTTCAAAAAGTTAAACCATTTGCAATTTAAAATTTTGTACAAAATGTTATGGCCATTATACTAGAGACTGTTTGGAAGAGCTCGGCATTTGTTCTTCGCGATCGCAGAAGGCAAATTTTGGGCTAAGAATTGTTGTGCTTTGCAATTGCAAAGCATTTTCCGCGATCTCGAAGTGTAATTACCTGGGCAGAAGCTATATTTCGAGGTTTCGGCTATTTTTAATCATATTTGGAGCTATGGAGCTCGGATTGAAGCGATTTTTGAGGCGATTTTCACCATATGGATTGGGGTAAGTGTTCTATATCCGAAAGTAATTACACTTCATGATTCTATGGTTATATTCATCATTTATTTCGGATTTAAATTGAAGAAATCAATATTTTTGTAAAACTTTTCAAGAACAAAAATTCAAGATTTGGAGGTCAAGTTGTTATCAGAATTTGATAAAATTGGTATGGTTGAACTTATATCGGAATGGATTATCGGATTTTGTGAGTTTTTTTCAGAATCCGGGCATGTGGGACCGAGGACAATTTTTGTTGTGAGTATTAGAGCATATGTTTATGTATTTTCTCATTTATTGGCTAGTTTTGGAGCATTGTGCATCGATTTGGGTCGTCGGAAGGGCTTGGAAGCCGGTTTTGAACTTCAGAGCGAGGTGAGTCTCCTTTCTAACCTTGTAAGAGGGAATTGTCTCCATAGGTGAGTTAACTAATTATGTGCTCCTATTTGTGGGGGCTACGTATGCACGAGATGACGAGAGTCCGTGAGTAGCTACTATTATGCTTAAGTCCGGGTAGTCTAGGGCCCAAAAGCATGCTTTACTTATAATATTTTCAACCTTGTTGTCAATTTAAAAATTCTTAAACACATATCGAATGTATAAATTTCTACAAGGCTAGATATCACTTCTTGACTTTTAAAAGAGAAACTTGTCTTTTCCTGAATAATTGCTCCTTGATGAATTCTTGATTTGACTGTTTGAATGTGTTTATCTATTGTGGAACGGGCCGAACGCCTCGGTAGATTAAATAGATGCATCTATGGTTCGCGTCATTCAACCTCCTGGCAGTGCACAGTTTAAATATTATTTGATCGGGTCGTACGTCCTCGGTATGATTTGTGTATTCTTGTATTGCTTGCCTTGATATTTATAAATGAGGATATTGCTTTCCCGGATTGAGAATAAATGTATAAATGATGAAAACGAATTTGAAAATTTCCCTATGGATAAAAGAATTGTTTACTTGCTTCATGTTATTGAGTTACAACCATTTTTTATAAAAACCCTCGATTTACTATATTATTGGTATATTATTATTGGACCACTAGTAAGTGTCGAAGTCGACCTCTTGTCTCTACTTCTTCGAGATTAGACGGGATATTTACTGAGTACACATTATTTTTGTACTCATGCTACACTTGCTGTGCATTTTTGTTGCACAGGCACATATACCCCTAGCGGCCCAATGGGCATAGCAGCATGGATGATACGGAGACTTAGGTGAGCTGCATCTCTCGAGGCGATCCACAACCGACATAGTCTCTTTCAGTGTATAGTATTTACCTTCTGTCCAATTTGTATTCCGGACAATTAGTGCACTTCATTTGATTTCCTAGAAATAGCTCATGCACTTGTGACACCGGGTTCTAGGATGATTATGGGATTATTAAATATTAAGTTTGTTAAAGACATCATCTTATTTTAATGAATTTCATTATTTATTGTTTAATGTATAAAAGGAATGATTTTAATAAATACTAAAATGGGAATTTAATTAACTTCTTGGTGTTGGCTTGCCTGACAGTGGTGTCCAGCGCCATCACGACCCTTAGTGCATTTTGGGTTGTGACAGTCACAATTAATAGCTAGCAAATTAAGATATGTGTTTGGTATGACCGAAAATACTTTAGATGAAAAAATATATATTTTATTGGTATCAGAGCCATATACAGGTTTTCTGGTCTATCTTATCCAAAGATTTCTGTTAAACTAATAATATTCTTTCTCCTGACATTTTGTGTTATACTTCTAGCTGACCATTCATGTTAAGAATGTCACTAATGCTCCCTCCGTCACAATTTATAAGGTGATGTATGACTCGACACATAGTTTAAGAATAAAAGAAAAACTTTTGAAATTTATGGTCTGAACCAAGACATAGAAACTTCTGTGACTATAAATCAACACATTAAGGGTATAAAGATGAGTTTAAAGTTAAATTGTTACTAATAATAAAAATGTATCATTTTTGGGACGGACCAAAAATAAAAGAGTGTCATATAAATTGACTGAGAGAGTAACATTTTTTATTTGTCTGCAAAGTTTTGCTTGAAAAATAAGTTCTGTATTTTTTTTCTTCTTTTTTTTCCATTTCTTTAGCCAATGTTACTTGAGCTTTTGTTAAAATATTTTGTCTTCAGGTAGGGCTAGTTGCCTTATTGGTTGATGATGAAGAAGGAGAAAGATTGGAGAAAAAGAAGAAAAATAAGGAGGAGGTGAGTGAATGAATTAGTTTTTTTCCTTGATATGATTATCATCGCAATTATGTGACCGTTAGATTGGAAATGATAGTTTTTCATTTTTCTCATCTCTCTTTTAAGTATAATCTATAGATTACACCATATTGATCGCAGGTCTTGACCCCCAAGAAAACAACCGAAAAAATATTAACAAAAGCAGAAAATGAATTTCTTGATATCCCTTCATAACAGGGAGAGTTATTGGCATTAGAGCTGTTGGAGCTTTGATTGGGATAGTTGTTGGGGTAGTTGCATTTGCTTTCTTCCGCTAGGATTGATTTTCATTGGAATCATTTTCTTTTTTGCTGCTCCTATTTCTTATTCTTTATAGTCATTACGTAACTTTAATGATATTAGTCATCCAATTTTGGTGTAGTATGTTTGTTGTAAGAATAAAACAAGTTTCATTGTAAAATTTTGTATAATATTGATTTATTTGTGCTGTCAGAATTAATAGCTAGCAAACTAAGATGTGTGTTTGGTATGGCAGAAAATACATTAGATGAAAAAATATATACTTTATTGGTATCAGAGTCATATACGAATTTTCTGGTCTACCTTATCCAAAGATTTCTGTTAAACCAATAATATTCTTACTCCTGACATTTTGTACTATACTTCTAACTGACCATTCATGTTAAGAATGTCGCTAATGCTCCCTCCGTCACAATTTATAAGATGATTTATGACTCGACACAGTTTAAGAATTAAAGAAAAATTTTTGAAACTTGTGGTTTAAAATAAGACATAGAAACTTCTGTGACTATAAATCATCACATTTATAAAGATGCGTTTAAAGTTAAATTGTTATAAATAATAAAAATGTATCATTTTTGGGACGGACCAAAAATAAAAGAGTGTTATATAAATTGACAGAGAGAGTAACATTTTTTATTTGTCTGTGAAGTTTTGCTTGGATAATAAGTTCTGTATTTCTTTTTCATTTCTTTAGCCAATGTTATTTGAGCTTTTATTAAAATATTTTGTCTTCGAGTAGGGCTAGTTGCCCTATTGGTTGATGATGATGAAGGAGAAAGGGGGAGAAAAGAAAAGAAAAACAAGGAGGAGGTGAGTGAATGAATTTGTTTTTTTCTTGATATGATTATCATCGCAATTATGTAACCGTTAGATTGGAAATGACAGTTTTTCATTTTTCTCATATCACTTTTAAGTACAATCTATAGATTACACCAGATTGATCGCAGATCTTGACCCTCAAGAAAACAACCGAAAAATATTAAAAAATGTAGAAAATGAATTTCTTGATATTCCTTCATAACAGGGGGAGTTATTGGCATTAGAGTTGTTAGAGCTTCGATTGGGGTAGCTGTTGGGGTAGTTGCATTTGCTTTCTTCCGCAAGGATTGATTTGCATTGGAATCATTTTCTTTCTTGTTGCTCCTATTTCTTATTCTTTAAAGTCATTACGTAACTTTAATGATATTAGTCATATGATTTTGGCGTAGTGTATTTATTGTAAGAATAAAATAAGTTTCATTATCAAATTTTGCATACATTGATTTATTTGTGTTGTCACAATTAATAGCTAGCAAACTAAGATATGTGTTTGGTATGGCAGAAAATATTTTAAATGAAAAAATATATACTTTATTGGTATCAGAGTCATATACGGATTTTCTGGTCTAAAAAAATTATAGAAATATTCTGATTTTCTATGTGAATCTAGAACTGTGTTTATTTGTAATTATTTTATACGTGTGTTTAGCAATTGAAAATTGATAAAGCAATATTTATAGTTAAGTATGAATCAGTTTTAAATGAATTTTTAACTGATAGTATTATACATTGGTATTAAAAAAAGGATGGGGGGTCTTGTTGACACTCAAATTAGTTTATACCAGATAATTCTTTTATAGATTTGGATATGTCAAAATGCTTTTCTACCACTGCCAAAACAAAATTTGCATAGAAGTCACCACCACCATCACTACTGTTGAACTTTGGCGAGGAGATTTGTGCTCCAGTTACAATGGCGGAGCGGAGTTACAAACTCCATGGCAGATACTAATAAGAAATCTTTGGCGAGAAGAAAAGTCTTTTCTTTTTCAAATCAAAAGAAAAAACGGTTTGGAGCTTTGTGCTCCATGATTGGCAGTTGTAAGGATTTAAGGGAAGAAAATAATAAAATTAGATTTTTTTTCTTCTTCTACCAAGTCAAAACAAATTGTTAGAATATATATTTTTTGTTAACTAAAAAAAATGAAAAAGAAAGTATGGAGTTTGTTGTTAGACTTTAGTTGCCTTGGCTGGAAGCAAGACATTTAGTCTCATTCTATGCACATATCTGGTATTTTTTTTGGTACATATTACAGACTTTATTACCTTGTTTGAAGCCAAATATTTTATACTGGGTAGAAAATATGAGCGATACAAAATTTCATCAAAGGGATTCAATATTTGAAGAAGTAAATGGTGGTAGTCTCTGATGCATTCTTATTCTAATCCACTTTATTTTTATTGGACAGAGAATCAAGATTTTCGTGAACTAATGTTTCGTTCAAAACTTGGGAAGATTAATGCTCGGTAAGAAAGGGAGGGCTGATAAGTACCTTATCCTCTTCTCGTTTATGGTCCAGATATTTCTTTCTTGAAGTTAGTAGTGGTTCGAGTCTTGTAGTATAGATATATTATAATAACAAATTAACATGGATATGAGGGAAGAAAAGAAAGAAAAACAAGGAGGAGATAAGTGAATGAATTAATTTTTTTCCTTGATATGATAATCATAGCAATTATGTAAATGTTAGATCAAAAATGACAATTTCTCAGTTTTCTCATATCACTTTTAAGTCTTTATCTTTATTAATGATATTGTCAATCTATAGATTACACCAGATTGGTCGCAAGTCTTGACCCTCAAGTAAACAACTGAAGAAAAAAATTAAAAAAAGGTAGCAAATGAATTTCTTGATATCCCTACATTAACAAAGGGAGTTATTGGCATCAGAGTTGTTAGAGCTTTGCTTGATGTAACTGTTGGGATAGTTGTATCTTTTTTCTTCTGCAAGACATTGGAACCATTTTCTTTCTTGTTGCTCCTATTTCTCATTAAAGTCATTACGTAATTTTAATAATACCAGTCATCCAATTTTGGCGTAGTATGTTTGTTGTAAGAATAGAATAAATTTCTTTGTAAGATTTTGTATATATTGATTTGTTTGTGTTGTACAATTAATAGCTAGCAAACTAGGATGTATGTTTAGTATGGCAGAAAATACTTTACATGAAAAAAATATATAATTTCATAATCTATAAATGGAAGTTGTTCGACAAAAAAAAAATAACTATTAACTCTTACTTCAAATTAGTTGTTTCTCAAATATTTTGAATTATACTCTTGTTTTGTCATTGCTTTGTGCGTGGACCTCTAATAGGGTATTTTTGCCATATATTGGTTCAAGTCTTGTATCTTCAGTACACGAGATTAAAGCTACAATCCCAATTCATGTTTGGATTAACATGTTCCTTCATTGGTAACAGAGCCATATACTGATTTTCTGGTCCCAAAAAATTGTAAAATATTTTGATTTTCTATGTGAATCTAGAGCTGTGTTTATTTATAATTATTGATACGCGTGTTTTGCAATTGAATATTGATAAAGAAATATTTAAATATAGGTTTAAAGTTAAGTATGAATTAGCTTTAAATGAGTTTTTTACCTAGTAGTGTCATACATTAGTATTAAAAAAATGGGTCTTCTTGACACTCAAATCAATTTATACTAGATAATTTTTTTTCAAATTTGGATATGTCCAAACGCCTCTCCACCGCGGCCAAAACAATTTTGCATAGAATCCACCATAACAACACCAACCGTCACTACTGTTGAACTTAGGCGAGGAGCTTCGTGCTCCAATAACGATGGCGGAGCGGAGCTTCAAACTCCAATGGTGATGGCAGATATTATTAAGAAATTGAGGGTGAGAAGAAAAGTCTTTTCTTTTTCAAATCAAAAGAAAAAACGGTTTGGAACTTTGTGCTCCATGGTTGGCGGTTGTGAGGACTTAAAGGGAAGAAGATGATGCAATTAGTTTTTTTCTTCTTCCAAGTCAAAACAGATCGCTAGAACATATTTTTTGTTAATTAAAAAAATATAGAAAAACTGGTGATGGCGCCAAAACGGAAAGAAGAATGAAGTTTTTTGTGAATCAATTCCAGTACCACTCGGTGTTTGTATTAATCTCCAAAACCAAACATTTATACTGAGGTGGATTTGAACTTCCATGCCTCCAAATTTAAACTGCATACAGGTTTAAATAAACCTAAAGCAATTAGCTATTTACTAGGTTTCTACACATTAAAAGACCAAAAGTTGTGCTTCCTATGTTTAAATCTTAGCGAGGGCAGTTGAAGTTGATCCAATCTATACGAGTCTCTCGCACATTGTGGTAAATCTTCCATGGTAAAGAAGTTGTGGTCTTGATTGTTGATGCTCCATTTTGCCAAGGCATCCGCTTCTTGATTTGCTTCTCGATAACAATGTTAGAACTGACAATTAATCCTTTTGGCAAGATCCCGAGTTTCTGTGATAACGTCTTTCAATTGCCAAGGAGGAATTGCTTTCCCATTTAGCATGATGATAATTAGTAACGAGTCTCCTTCCAAGATCAGGTTGTTAATGTCATTTTGAGTACACCATTTCAAGCCCCGTAGAGCAACCATAACTTTAGCATAATTGCTACTTTCATTACCCAAAGGAGAAGCAAATGCCATAATAATATTTTTATTTGCATCTCGACAAATGCCTCCTGCCCTTAATGAACCATTCCTCAATTTGATGCCATAAGTGTTTAACTTGTAGTAAGTCCCTTCAGGTTTCTCCCATCTCAACAACTTGCAATCAATTTTAGTGACCAAATTTAAGACCTGCTCACATAGGCAAAACAGTCTGTACCCCATTTTTATCGGCTTTTACCTTGGCTAAAATCCACTTTAAATGAGACAAAATTTGATACTTGATCCTTCTCATTGAGACTTTAGTGTCACCATACCTCTCAACACATCTAGCTTTCCAAATTTCCCAACAAACCACCATTGGAGTGATTTGTAGTAAAATTTGGTGAATGGAATTTTGAGATTTGAAGCTCCACCATTTCTGCCAGAGGCGGATTTAGGTATAAACTTGAGGGGTCACAGGACCCTGTAAACTTCGGCAGAGATCTTGTATTGTATACGTGTATACCTTGAAAATGGTTAATATAAATCTCTTGGCACCCTGAACACTAAGAGCCTTTAGGGGGCATTGGTTGAACAGAATATCGGTGCCCCCGCCGCGTTAAAATCCTGGGTCCGCCTCTGAATTTTCTACAAATATGATCTCATCCGACTGCTTTCCCGTCTAATACACAAGGGACTACCAAAGTACTTCTAGAGAGTACAAGCAATGTCTCCATCCATGAAGGAATGTCAAATGGTTGCACTTTGAGGAGTTCTACAACATAAACATTTAGGTACCAAAAACTTGCATAGGACGTCATCAAAGGGTAATTTGTTCTTTAAAATTCTCCACATCAAAAACAACATGCTGAAAGGTATGTATTAAAGAAGAATGAAGTTCTTCTCTTTTTAACCCTAAATATTCTTTTATTAAAAAAAAAAAAAGTGTGCTTTCCCTATAATATTGGACTTTCTTGAATCACTTGTGTGTGGTCAAAATCTGTTATGAAAAGCCTTAAATAAATAAAGAGGATGGGCCAAGGAGCATTAACCATTGCTAAAGGCGATTTTTTTTTTTTTTTTAAATATGCTTTATTAGTTTATAAGTCATGGGCTTAGGTCCTCTTATAATTGCTCTGTATTTTTTTTTTGGATGGCAGACTCAAGACAATGGGCTAAAGGCCCACTTTCATATCTCTTGTTTAATTTCATTATGGGCTAATAGCCTAACTAAAAAAACTAATTAAGTTCTGCTTTTTTTACAAATTCCAGATTTCGAAAATTAAGCATATGGACTTAATTTTCAGAATATAAATTTAGTATTTATATTCTTTTATGAAAATTATAATAATTTTATTATCCCAATTGCTTGAAATGTAAATTAGTTTAACATCAGACTTGCTTGTTAATTTATTTAACATGCTTGAAATGTTAATTTGTTTAATATTAAATTTATATGTTAATTTATTTAACATGCTTGAAATGTTAATTTTTTTAATATTAAATTTATTTATTAATTTGTTTAATACAGACGTATGAATTAGCATGAAAGATATAGTTAGGCATTGTAAAAGTAACTTATTAATATGATGCATTATGGATAAAATGATACGTAGTTTGATATTTAAAAAAACAATAATTTTACAAAAACGGGAAGTAGCAAAATTCGCGTCTAAAGTTACAAGTTCCAACTTTTGTCTGAAGTTGGGAATTCACAATTACATATGACTGAATTAAGTGCATCCATTTTTACCTACACTTCAGACGCACGTCTTAACTATATGTGCAAAAAATTAACTGTATTTTTCAATTATATATGTTAAATTATTGAAATATTTTTGACTTATAAACACTTTTGGTGTTTATCAAATGCATAAAAAAATTACGTATAAGCTTATCCAAATACCCTGGTATCAAAAAGAGTATTATCCTAAGGAAAAATAAGTTTACAAGTTGAGTAATTTTTAGGCAAAATACATAAGTACTCACCTAACCTATGGTTCAAATCCTCCTTATACACTTTCCGTGGACGATAATAATATTACACATGCAACCTTTCTAAAGTGTAGCTAGTACACACTACGTTTGCCAGATGGCACGCGCGTGTTTAACAAAAAAAATGAGCACGTCAAACCAATGCATTATCTGTCCAAGTCCTTATATAAGCACACATGTCTAAATCTTATTTGTCCACTTATTTTTGTTAATTTAATAATTAAATGAAAAGAAAATGATATCCAAGCCCTTCTTCCCTATTTGGAGCCCTCCCCGGAAGTCGGCGACAATCGAAGCCTCCTCATCTCCTCCCTCTTGCATCTCCTTTAAGAAGATGTCAGCCATAACTCGTAATACCGGCAACGACCTCAAGCAACAAGCCGAGAACTCCATTGTTAGGTCATTAGTTTCACTATCAGTTCATGATCGATGAGCTCAGATCTTCTTCGCGTGGGTGGAGTTATCAGATCTTTCGGCAAGCTGGTGTTCTTCGTTCAAATCTAGTCTCGTTTGGTTAAAAAGGGCAAACAACAGCGACCTCCATTTTCGACCACTGTTACAGTGGCAAACCCATCGGTAACAATGGTGATTCCACAGCAAACAAGACTTAGAAACTAAAAAAAAAAGTGAAAATTTTATAGACTAAAAAAATGGTGAAAATTCATGTTAATATTTTGTTTTGGTGGGGATTTTCCATGGCTGATGGAGTTTAGAGGAGGAGGTCGACGGGTATGGGGTTCAGAAGAAGATGAGAAACGTGGGGGGGGGGGTTCTTTTTTGTTTGTTTTCTTTTAAATATTATCAATTGGTGTAAATTTAGTATTATTTTTTTCTTGAGTTAGGACATGTGTCACGACCTTATTGGCGCGTGACCTCACACATATTTTGAAAAGCTGGTCAAGAAAAAAGTGGTGTGTACTACCTACACTTTAGAAAGGTTGCATGTATAATATTATTATCGTCCACAGAAAGTGTGTAAGGGGGATTTGGGTCATAGGTTAGGTGGGTACTTATGTATTTTGCCTAATTTTTAATCAAAGGTTTAGCGGGACTTGGATTATACATGAACACTTAGACTCATCATCCCTCACCTACTTTTGAGTTTCGACCCCCTTTTTACACTAGTTGCTACTCCAATTTTTATGTATTTGCGATTTGACCACATGAGGTTTTAGTGGAGACGTATTTTGACCCAGAAAAATATTCCTAAAGCTCACAAATTTGTTCTTCTGTTTTCCTTATTTAGATGCGTGCTTTTCTTTATCTCCTAATTTCATACACCTTCCGTTCACTTTTACTTGTCTAGTATTCTAAAACTAGATTTTCATGTTTACTTGTCACTTTTAACATATCAAGAGAAGACAATTTCTTTTTTCCTATTATACCCACAGTATTAATTACTCATATTAAATTATTTTTCTCAAATACATTAAAAATATACATCAATTAATATGGTATCATGGTAAATTATGCACTTTATTTATTATTTCTTAAGGGGTGTGCAAAGCTCATAATGGACAAGTAAAAGTGAACAAAAGGAGTATACAATATTACTAATGTTTTAATACTCTATTTACGAGTAATTCTATGTTCCGAGGCCTTAGAAGCCTTCTTTTTCCTCACCTCGATTTGCGTGCGCGGTCCGAACGTATATCCGGAACGCTTTTATGTGGAAATATGATGAAAATATTAATTTAGCCTTTAAACATTGAATTTAAGTTGACTTCGATCAATATTTTGGGTAAACGGACCCGGACCTATGATTTGACGGTCCCAGAGAGTTCATGGGAAAATATGAAACTTAGGCATATGCCCGAAATCGAATTCTGAGGTCCCAAGCCCGAGAAATAAATTTTTGAAAGAAATTGTTTTACTGAAAATATAAGAGTTTTTGAAAATTGGATTACATTTGAAACTTCTGGTATCGGGCCCGTATTTTGGTTCCGGAGCCCGGTACAGGTTCAATATGATGTTTGAGTTGTGTCTATAAAATTTGGTAAGAAACGGAGGTCGTTTGATGTGATTCGGATCAATATTTGTGAAATTTGAAACTTTGAAAGTTTTGAGATTTAATCTTAGCCGTTGATTCCCCTCGAATCTAATGACCCATGTCAATTCTTACACTCATATTTAGACCCAATTATAACCAAGTCCTAACCTACCTTTTAACTCTTAATTACTAAAAGGCTAGAACGGCGCCCTCTTCATCGACCATTAATTTCCTTTACAAATAATATCCAAAATTCTTGGAAAATTTCCGCTGATTCTGAGAATTTCTTCCTACTAGAGGCAAACCCACCAGCTGAAATCACATAGCAAATAGTTTCTACAGCTGAAAAACACAGAACCTTCAGACCCTCTTCCTCAAATAAGATCTCGTGTGCCACCATATTACTGCGCTTGAGTTTGCAGTGACTTTTTCGGATCCAAATTGAAGTACTTGTTTTCTTCGGGTCAGTGCTTGTTGTCGCATTAATTAGTATGGGTATAAGCACATGTTCTGAATAAAGTTTTTCATATTTCTTGTATGTTATTCCTGTGTTGCATATGACTATGCCAAGCCATTAATTGTATTTATATTGGAGCATTAGTTTAAAAAGTTGTGTCACTCTTTGTACGTAGTAGGTGCAAATAAGAATACATATGGTTTCTAGCATGAAGTTGATTGGAGTGATAGAAGGAAACATCCAAATCCATCACATCTTTATAACGGTGCAAGGTGCACATAAGATCATAGAATGGAATATACATTCTCATCTTTTAAATTTTTAGAAAAACGTAATTTTCTTTGACATTGATGATTACAGAACATGCATATTAGAAAAGTATGGACGACACTGCTTTTCCAGCTCACTGTTCTTGTTAAATATAATTCAACTGTGAATGGGTAAATGAATTTTGATCTGAACCCCGAGTTTGGACCAAGCGGGCCCGGGGTCGATTTTGACTTTTGGGAAAAATATTGGAAAATCTATATTCATGTATTAGAATTGGTTTGTTTAGCCTATATTGATGTTATTAAGTAATTTATGACTAGATACGAGCGGATTAGAGGTGGGACTGAGAGGTAAAGCAGTAATTGAGGCTTGATTTTTGTCCGTGGAATCGAGGTAAGTGTTTGGTCTAACCTTAGCTTAAAGGATTAGGAGTAGTGTCTTATTTGCTACGTGTTAACTATGGAGTACGACGTATAGGCATGGTGACGAGTATCTATACGTCGGTGTCAAGCATGCCTGTGAGTCTTGTATTGTAATTGTTATGACTCTGTTGTGGTTTATTACGCTTCATATGAGGATTATCATTATTGTTCCCTTGCCGGGATGTTATTATCATTATTGTTCCCTTGCCGGGATGTTATTGTCATATTATTGTTCCCTTGTCGGGATGTTTGTTTTGATATTATTGTTCCTTTGCCGGGATGTTGTTGTAATATTATTGTTCCCTTGTCGGGATGTTGTTATATTGCTATTTTTTCCTTGCCGGGATTCTTTTATGATTGGTGTTGATAAATGAAATGGGAGCGGGTTGTATGCCTGCAACGGTAATCTATTAAATGGGAGCGGGTTGCACGCCCACAACGGTAATCTATGAAATGGGAGCGGGTTGCACGCCTGTAATGGTAATATATGAAATGGAGCGGGTTGCACGCCTGCAACGGTAATATATGAAATGGGAGCGGGTTGCACGCCTGCAATGGTAGTATATGAAATGGGAGCGGGTTGCACGCCTGCAATGGTATCATATGAAATGGGATCGGGTTGCACGCCTGCAACGGTATTACATGTGTACCCGTTCTTCTATTTCCTTATCCTTGCTGGTAATTGATTTATGACATTCCTTATATTTCTCTACTATTGTTCTGTTGTTATTTGTTACTCCCCGCAGCATGTTTCCCCCGCCCAACTTTAGTTGTAATTGTCTGCTTCTATTTTCTTTGTATATGATTTAACTGCACATGTTTATTTGGTTGTCTGGTCCTAGCTTCGTCACTACTTCGCCGAGGTTAGGCTAGGCACTTACCAGCACATGGGGTCGGTTGTGCTGATACTACACTCTGTACTGTGTGCAGATACTGATACCCGAGCATTTGGAACGCAGTGAGGGTGTTGTCTTCAGTCCACACAGGTGACCTGAGGTAGTCCTGCAGACGTCCGTGGGCCTTGGCATCTCCTCCTATTTTTTCTCTTTCTGTTTTTACTTATTCAGAGACAGACTTATGTATTTCATTCAGACTTTGTTTGTAGTATTCTTAGACAGTTCGTGACTTGTGACACCAAATTCTGGGTAGTATTGTACTCCAAATTATGTATGAGTGTTTGGTTGGAATATTAAGTTTTGGCTTCTGCATTTCCGATTGTTTAATCTTATTCTGTTGTTTAACCACTTAGTATTTTACATTGTTTAGTATGTTTAAATAAAAAAGGGAGATAAATTTGCAAAATTTGGCTTGCCTAGCTTCTACGAGTAGGCACTATCACGACTCCCGAGGGTGGAAAATCCAGGTCGTGACAAGTTGGTATCAGAGCTTTAGGTTACATGGGTCTCACAATTCACGGACAAGCTTAGTAGAGTCTAAGGGATTGGTACGAAGACGTCTGTATTTCTCCCCCAGAGGCTACGGAGTTAGGAAAAACTTCACATTTATTCTTTCCTGTCGTGCAGTTTGGTTTTTCCATGCTAATTAAATTTATACTCTGTTCTTTCGCAGATGGCGAGAACACGTGTTTGCTTATCCACTGACCAGCAGCCTGAGCCCCCAGCAGCAGCTCCTACGAGGGGAAAAAGGCGAGGTCGAGGTCGTGCTAGAGGCCGAGGTAGAGGCAGAGCTCATCCCAGAGCAGCAGCACCAACGGCGGAGCCTCAGGTTGACTTTGATGATGAGGTTCCGGCCCAGACAATTCCGGTGGGCCTAGCTCAGGTCCCAGAGGGGTTTATTGCTACCTCAGTACTCCAGGATGCTCTGGTCCATCTAGTGGGCCTTATGGAGAGCATCACCTGGGCAGGCTTGCTTCCTATAGCACCAGCCGTCTCTCAGGCTGGAGGAGGAGCCCATACTCCTACTACCCGCACTCCGGAGCAGGTGGCTCCCCAGTTTCAGACTCCAGCAGCTCAGCCAGTTGGAGCAGTTCAGCCGAGTGTGGTAGCCTAGACCGGTGATAGAGTAGCTATGTCTGCCGATGCTTTGTGGAAATTGGACAGGTTCACCAAGCTCTTCACTACTACTTTCAGCGGTGCATCTTTTAAGGATCCCCAGGATTATCTAGACAGCTGTCATGAGGTTCTCAGGAACATGGCGATAGTAGAGACCAATGGGGTCAACTTTGCTACTTTCCGATTGTGTGGATCCGTCAAGACTTAGTGGAGAGATTATTGTTTGGCTAGGCCAGGCAGATCACCAACTTTGACTTGGGAGCGGTTTACTCAGCTATTTTTGGAGAAGTTTCTCCCCATCACTCAGATAGAGGCCTATCGGAGGCAGTTTGAGCGTCTCCAGCAGGGTTCTATGACCGCTACTCAATATGAGACTAGATTCATCGACTTGGCTCATCATGATCTTATCATACTTCCCACCGAGAGAGAGGGGGTGAGGAGGTTCATTGATGGACTTATTCAGCCGATTTGACTTCAGATGGCTAGGGAGACAGGTAGTGAGATTTCTTTTCAGGAGGCGGCCAATGTGGCCAGGAGAGTAGAGATGGTTCTGTCGCAAGGAGGTGGTCAGGGGTCCGACAAGAGGCCTCGTCATTGAGGCAAATTCAGTGGCGCCTCGTCTGAAGGTAGAGATTCTTTTGGTAAAGGCCATCCTCCTAGGCCTTTTCAGTCAACACTTCAGGCTTCTCACAGTACCCCAAGTGGTCGTGGTTCTCACATGTAGTATTCTGATCAGCAGTCGTACAGTGCATCACCAGCTCCTATAAGTGCACCTCCGCTTCAGAGTTTTCAGGGTCGTCAGCCCTAGCAGCCGAAGGCTTATTTTACTTGTGGTGAAATGAGGCACATTGCTAGATATTGTCCTCGAGCATCGAGCAACTCTCAGTCACAGCAGCAGGGTTTCTGTGCAATGGTTCAGGTACCAGGTGTTCCACCGCCCGCTCCGCCAGCTAGGGGTGGGGGTAGAGGTGCTAGAGGTGGAGGTAGAGGTATTAGAGGTGGAGGTCAGGCAGCTAGAGCTGGAGGCCAGCCAGCAGTAGGCAGTCCCAGAGATGTAGTTCAGGGTAGTGGGGCCCAGCCCTGATGTTATACTCTCCCAGCCAGGCCTGAGGCTGAGTCTTCCGATGCAGTTATCACAGGTACGCTTTTGGTTTGTAGTAGGGATGCTTCAGTGCTATTTGATCCAGGGTTTACACACTCCTATGTTTCATCTTATTTTACACCGTATTTGGTCATGTCTAGTGATTCCTTGAGTGACCCTGTATATGTGTCTACATCGGTGGGTGATTCTATTGTGGTAGATCGAATCCATCGTTCTTGTGTAGTTGTGATTAGGGGTCTTGAGACTCGTGTAGATTTGTTACTTCTGGACATGGTTGATTTTGATGTCATACTAGGGATGGACTGGTTATCACCTTACCACGTTATCTTGGACTGTCATGCCAAGACTATGACCTTAGCCTTGCCGAGTTTAAATCATTTAGAGTGGAGAGAGACTCTTGGTCATTCCACCTGTAGTATTATCTCTTATGCGAAGGCTTGGCGTATGGTCGAGAAGGGGTGTTTGGCCTATTTGGCATATGTTCGTGATTCTAGTGCTGAGGTTCCTTCTATTGGTTCTGTGCCTGTTGTTCGTGAGTTCCCTGAGGTATTTCCTTCAGACCTGCCGGGTATGCCACCTGATAGGTATATTGACTTCTGCATTGATTTGGCTCTAGGCACTCAACCTATTTCTATCCCGTCGTATCGTATGGCCCCGCATGAGTTGAAAGAGTTGAAGAAGCAGTTGCAAGACTTGCTTGAAAAAGGTTTCATTAGACCTAGTGTTTCGCCTTGGGGTGCGCTGGTGTTGTTTGTTAAGAAGAATGACTGGTCGATAAGAACGTGTATTGATTACCGACAGTTGAACAAGGTTACAATCAAGAATAAGTATCCATTGCCGAGGATTGATGATTTGTTTGATCAGCTTCAGGGTGTCAAGGTATTTTCGAAGATTGACTTGAGATCTGGCTACCATCAGTTGAGATTAGGGCATCCGATGTCCCTAAGATAGTTTTCCTCACTCGGTACGGGATTATGAGCTCTTGGTGATGTCATTCGAGTTGACAAATGCCCTAGCAACTTTTATGGATTTAATGAACCGAGTGTTCAGGCCTTACTTGAATTCGTTCGTGATAGTCTTCATTGATGATATTTTGATCTATTCCCGCAGCCGGGAGGAGCACGAGCAATATCTTAGAGTGGTTCTTCAGACTTTGAGGGGTAGTCAGTTGTATGCCAAGTTTTCGAAGTGTGAGTTCTAGTTGAGTTCAGTTGCATTCTTGGGTCATGTTGTATCAGCAAATGGTATTCAGGTTGATCCGAAGAAGATAGAGGCAGTCAAGAACTAGCCTAAACCCGCATCAGCTACAGAGATCCGGAGTTTCTTGGGTTTGGCAAGCTACTATTGTCGGTTTATGGAGGGGTTTTCGTCTATTGCGGCCCCGATGACCAGGTTCACCTAAAAGGGTGCCCAGTTTAGGTGGTTGGACGAGTGTGTGGCGAGCTTTCAGAAGCTCAATACAGCTTTGACTACGACACCAGTGTTGGTTTTGCCCATAGGTTCAGGGCCATATACAGTTTATTGCGATGCATCTCGTATTGGACTTGGTGTGGTGTTGATGCAGGATGGCAAGGTCATTGCATATGCTTCGCGGCAGTTGAAGATTCATGAGAAAAACTATCTGGTTCATGATTTGGAGTTGGCAGCTGTGAGCACGTGATTTTTGTTTACACGACAATTACTCCAAAAGAAATCGAAAAAATAATAATATATTGTCTTTGTGTATAATTTTGTGAATTTGCTTGGCATTTTTGTAGTTTTTATCTGTGATTGTTTAGTTTTGTCAAATAAAAATACAAAAAATATATGTCGCGTGTAAGTTTAGGATATCGTTATACTATTAGGAATTAATCAAACCATAATTTGGTTTTAAAAGGAAAAATCACAAAAAACATATGCATCTTTTATTCTAGTTGTTGTCATTGAGTGATTTTATTTTAATTAAATATTTAATGTGTGTGATAATTGTTGTTTAAGTATTAATTAATATTTGTATAGCTTTATTTTTTATTTTACAAATTAGTTGGGAATTTTGTTTAAATTAGAAATTAAAAAAGGAAAAGAAAGGAGTTTAAATTGAAGAAACCCGGGTTTGGGCTCAAATTTGAGACCAGTGAACAGGTCCAATTCATTTCATGACCCAGTCCGGTTCCCTGGTCTCTATGGCCTCACCAAACGACGTCGTTTAAGGCCTATCGGATCTGGACCGTTGATCAAACATATCTAACGGTCCAATTCAACTCCCATTTTAAAACCAAACGACGCCGTATAGGATGTTCAATCGAAGCCATCCATCTTGTTCAATCCTACGGTCCCCAACACGCCTCATTAGCCCTACCCAGTCCCCTTTGAGACCAAACGTCGTCGTTCCCCCTAAACGAAAGATCATGTCCGTCAACCACACTTCATCCGACGGTCAGGATCAAACCACCCACCCCATATATAAATTTAAAGCCTACCCCAGCCCCCAAACCAAGCACCCCCCCTTCTCTCACTGTCCCTATGTCTCTCTCATTCAGAGACGGACCTAGGTTTAAACCCTAGCCGCCTTAGTCCCCTTCTGTTTGAAACCCGGTGGCATCAACGCCGCCGGCCACCATCTTAATATCCTAGGACCACTCAACCACCTTGAATCCGAATCCACAAACCTTTTGGCTCGAATCAATCCCTAGATTCTCGAATCTTCATTTGAAGATTCGAACCAAACCTCAACCTACACCAACCGACCCCAAATTCACACCAGTTGCTCCCCTGACCTCCCTCATACCCTAATCAACGGTGGTTCCGTTCGAATATAGGTAGAACCCTTCGAGCCCCAAATCGGCCTGTATGAACCCTAGAACTCAAGATCCTAGGGGTTTGTCCAATTAAAAGAGGAGTTTGGGTCTAATAAACCTCAACCGAGGTGTTCTCAGTTGAGAACATTTCGATTGAAGTTCGTTCGACCTTAAAGAAGTCAAGTCCAGTTCGAGTCTGGGTCTTCTTTGTTCTTAAGATTCCAAGGTAATTTTTCCTTTCCTTCTATTCGGTTAGTGATTCTATTTGTATCTCTTTACATGTTTAGTTTAGATTATATGATTTTTCTTTTTTTAATTAATTATGCCTGTCTTCATAAGACCTTTTTATTTGATCCTTCTGTTTATTTGTTAATTGTACCTGTTGTGAGTTATGTGTTTAACCTGTTCAGAGTCGTCGAATAGTTAGTTCATATAGTTTCCCTGTTATGTCTAAAGTCACTGAAGCCTCATGGTAACCTATTTTGTCTAGCTTGTTTATCGATTGTTTGCTATCTATTATAGCTCGTATAGTCGATTATATAAATGTCGTTAACTAAAATCATCTGAAAAACTAGAGAAGCATGAGCTTGCTCATGTCAGTGTAATTACTTGCATGTTTCTCTTGTCTGTGCTAAGACCTGATTGATACTGCCTCATTCCTTAGTTTGCATTATCAACTCTTTGTTGATCAAGTTTGGTTTTGAGTTGGTCAGAATTGGTTCCCAATATGACCAACTCATGTCATTTGATTAACACCCCTTCTATGTTATGATGTGTTTGAACCTAAGTTGAGAATTGGATATAGCTGTAGTAATCTGATAGTTCAACCTGAAATCAGTGTTTAGTGTAAGTTTATATAGGTTGTAACTTCAGATTTCTAAAACTAAGGGTAATACAGTAATAATCAGTGGATTCAGGGGTAATTTGGGGTGTCAAAGTTTGACAAATGGTTTAGTGTTAGTGGGCTGACAGTAAGGTATTAAAGTACTAATTAAACCAATAAAATTGTTTAATCAATAGTGAGGTCTAACTGTTTAAAACACTCTTAAGGTCAGAAAGAAAAGGAGATCACATGGGCACCATGTTACAAAGTTTGAGGGAAATGAATAGAAAAAAAAAGGCTGCCCATACTTAAGTGAATAGGAAAATAGGCTGCCCATCCCCCCTGTGATTTAGTAAAGAAAGGAAAGGTCAGTGGTGACACTAGCACTAATTTTTAGTTTTGAGTGGAAAAACAGAGGGAATAACATGGGAGAGAATCAGTTTTTAATTCACTAAGTGCCCTAAGAGCTGGAAATGAAGCCAGTTTTTGGGATATAAAAGAAACATGAGAAAACAGAAAAGAAAAAGAGAGAACTAGTTTTGGTGAGGGAGAGCTTGAGGAAAAGAGAGTTTTTAGATAGTTTTTTTTTAGAGTTAAAAGAGGGTTGAAAACCAAAGATAGCCGGACAACCAAAGCAAAAAAAAAACATTATTCCATTGAATTTTGGTTCAGTTTCGAGTTTCAGTAGTTGATGTTGATCTTCTAGCCTAATTTCAATTTGCTGGAACTTCTTCTGAGATCTATTGGTCCAATTTTGGTTTAATTCAAGTTCAGTTGAGTCTTTTTTGGGTGTTGTTTGTTGCTGTTGGGTTTTACAAATCATTTCGGGCTTTGTTGGAGTGTGTTTCTGGTTTGGAATTGGTGTTGTTGTTGGTTTGAATCTGATTGGTTGCTGTTGTGACCTGTTGTGCCATTTGCTCAATCTGTAGCTGACCTCCTTTCTTCTTACTTGTATTTCAACTTCCAGGTACTTGGCTCGACTGTGACTAATGTTTGTGATGTCAAGCTTGATATAGCCAATTGAAAAAGAAACTGAAGTGGCAATTACTTGCCTGCTTTAGCTTGCATACAGTTGAGAAGTATACACCCGATATACATTCTGGATACACTGAATATACAGGGGCAGAATTCATTTTGGAGAGTTTTGAAGTTGAAAAAGAATAGTTACTGCTTCATTGCCTCGCTTAAGATCTGAAATAGTCAGAACCTTCCTGCCTTTTACTTCTTCTCTATACTTGGAGTCGTTTATAGTCTCCTGGGTTTTCTGCTATTCCTACTGTACTGGTTTGCGGTGTTGCTGAATCTGCTGTTGCTG
Source organism: Nicotiana sylvestris (assembly GCF_000393655.2). Classification (NCBI taxonomy): domain Eukaryota; kingdom Viridiplantae; phylum Streptophyta; class Magnoliopsida; order Solanales; family Solanaceae; genus Nicotiana; species Nicotiana sylvestris. The sequence goes on along the minus strand of NC_091060.1, from coordinate 176,312,642 downwards.
TGTTATTACTGCTGCTGACTTCTCCTTCTTTTGTTCTTGTACTGCTGTTTCCAGGTACACATTTGTACAATCTCGGCTTGAAGCAAAAATGAAATATTAATCAGGCTTTGTTCCTGTTGAATTCCTCCTGTTTAGATTTGTGGTTGAATATAATTTTCTTTTCTTTGTATAAAAATGTAGTTGATTGATTAAATTAGTAACGATGTCACATATGTATAACTTCTTCATCTAATAATGTTAGTTTAAATTAATCAAAGAATAGTTAATCTGTTTTGATATTATGGTGTGTCAATCTCACGTTTTAGTATTATTGAATAATAGAATATAGAATGAAAGCAGTTTTTCTTTGTACAAACTCGGTCGCAATTTTCCATTCGCATTAGCCGTAAACTAATAATTAATAAGTTACGTTTTTAGCATGTAATTAATTAAGAGATTTTCTTTTATTTTAGAGACGAACTTAATAGGAAAATATAGTCACTGTAGGTTTATCCTTTTAAATAAAAATGAGACGAGCCTCGACAAACAAAAATGCACAAGCTGCGGGGCCCTCTAAATGTATATATTAAAATACTTAGAATTCGGGACAGGCCGTTTAGCGAATTTTACGGCCTTCCCAAAATAACAATACGCTAGTTGCTTTAGGCGCACCTTTAATAATTTAACCTTCTTAAACACGGGTGCACATTGATGTGACCCAAATCCAAATCTCAACGGAGTCAAAATGTGTCGACGACCACGGGTGCATTGATTGTGACGTGGTTCGAGATGCATTTTCACGACGTTGCAATTCTATAAAAATAAATGATAATAATAAAAGCGGTTTAAACTTAATAAAAGCACATAAGTCACAACATGTATTTAAATCAGATATTTAGCCATTATAACAATTTAAGCGACCGTGCTAGAACCACGGGATTCGGGGGTGCCTAACACCTTCCCTCGGGTCAACAGAATTCCTTACTTAGAATTTCTGGTTCGCAGACTTCATTTGGAAAGTCGAATATTTTCCTCGAATTGGGATTCAAGATAAACCGGTGACTTGGGACACCAAAAGCCAAACCTTTCCCAAGTGGCGACTCTGAATTAAATAAATAATCTCATTTCGAATATTGTCACTTAAATTGGAAAAACTCCCTCACGCATTTATCCTCCGGGGTAGGCGCGCAAAAAGGAGGTGTGACAGCTCTGACGACTCCACTGGGGAATCAACCCAGAACCTCTGGTTCAGGGTTCAAGAATTCGAGCTTAGAATAATTGTTATATTTGGCTTTATTATCTGATCTTTATTACATGTTTTGGCATAACGTGTTAAATGTTGTCTTTTACCGCTTTGATATTATCTGAACTGTATATAAACTGTACTGAAACCCTTCTCTTCTTACCTCCGGGGAGAAGCTCGTTGGTCGAGACTCCTTATTCTGTTAGTGTCAATACCTGAAATAAGAAAGAGGTCGGACAAGTTACAAAGCCGGACGATCTCGCGGGTCCCCGGTACGTAGCCCCCTCCTCGACTCGACTTGTCCGCTCGGGTACACAGTCTAGAACATATACCCAGGTTATAAACCTAGTATAACAAAACCTCATGCTGAATCCCTAGTAGGAACGCTTATTTGCATCATGTTGCATTTGACATAGGGGACTCAATACAGGGGTGGGTCCGTCTAGGACAGGCAACCTGAAATGAAAAGACCATCCTGCTGCATCCCGTTTGTTTGACGCATTTATTTGCTTCAGTTCTGCATGCCGACCAGTTTCTAAAAAAGAATTTTTTTAAAAAAAAGAAAAGAAAATAGCAACGTAGGGAGATAATTACTTATTTTTGGAAAATAAAACTAATGTCCAAGTAGTGTCAAAACCTCGCCGAAATTTTTTTTAAAAAAAAAACAAAAAGAAATGAAAACAAAATTTGTCTTTAGTTTGATTTATATATATATAAAAAAAATCCTTTTAATCACTTTCAAAATCCAAAAAAAAAAGAGTATTTGTTTTTAAAAAAAATATTGTTTCATTTGTAGTATCTCTTTAAAAGATTTTCGAAATTTCAAAAAGAAAGTGAAAAAAAAAGTTTAAAACTCAAAGAAAAAATATTTCCTTAGTCTTCGTCTCTTTTCAAAAATATATATATATATATATATATATATATATATATATATATATATATATATATATATAAATCCAAAAAGTATTTTTCTTTATTTTCTTTAAAAGATTTTATTCAAAAAAAAAGGGGGGATTTAGTTTGTTTTCCTCTATTCACGATCGCCCGAACTACGCCGGTTTGATTCTCACAAGGTGCGAGATACGTAGGCAACCCTCATCGGGTCCAACCTCCCCTTTTCAAAAATAGTCAAAATGTCAGAATTTTTAATTTCGTCATGAATGAGTCGGGTGATGCCGTTTTGTCAAGGATAGCCGAATGTTCCCGAAAGGGACGCCGGAAGGCTGACTTTGCACAAACGGCCATTATTGGTCATTTTTATTTTTCTGACCAAATTGCCCAACGGCCTTAGGATCCTCGTCCCCGAGGCTCTGTGAGGCCGTGTTCCCCATGTTGGGTCATTACTAAAAAAAAGAGTCATAAATAAATCAAGTGATTGTTTTTGTCAAAAATAGCCAAATGTTCCCGAAAGGGACGGCGGAAGGCTGATTTTGCATAAACAGTCACTTTCGGTCATCTTTTAGAGTTTTTGATCAGTTGACCCTCACAGCCTTAAAATCTTCATCCCCGAAGTGCTGAAAGGCCGTGTTCGAAAATCAGATCTTTTTTTAAAAAAATATAGTCAAAACATTTTTGAGTCAAATCATTTTTGCTTAAAGTCACCTTAATAAATGTGTAGGATGAGCACAATGCAAAATGAACACTTTTCGATAGTGACTAAAATCCCTGTCAAGTTACGACTATGGTGGAATGATCTAGGTGCTGAAGGGCAAGATGAGGTCAAGAAATATCTGAAAAGTCTCACGGGTTTATTGGAAATCCAGCCTCGGGGAGATATCATAAGAGCTTTGGTCACCTACTGGGACCCAGCGCACAATGTTTTCCATTTCTCCGATTTTAAACTTACCCCGACTCTGGAGGAAATAGCTGGGTACATCGGAAATTCTAAACTTCCATTAAGGCAAAAATACCTGGTTGCCCCAAGAGCTGTCACGGTGCATCGATTTCTAGACTCACTAAAAATACCCAGGACGGTCCATAACCCAGATTTGGCCGCCGGTTTTTGTAATACATGCTTCATATACGACAGGTATGGTCATGTAGGAGGATTCGATAATCCGATTAACAAGTTGTGCAGCAAAGGTAGTCGTTAGAAGTGGGATGAGCACAGACGGGTGGCTTTCATGATTACATTTTTGGGCCTTCTAATATTTCCGAGGAAAGACGGAAATATTGATCTGAAAATATCCGGGGTCGTCAGTACTTTGCTCACTCAGAATGACAGTACTCTCACGCCTATGGTGGTATCTGATATCTTTCGAGCTCTCACAACCTACAAAGCCAGGGGGATTTCTTCGAAGGGTGTAACTTGCTGCTACAAATATGGATGACTGAACATCTCTGCCATCGTTCCGAGCTTTTGAGCCATGGTTCCTCGAAGAAAACTTGCATAGCAGAATTTTACACGAGAACCAAGGAGGTCAGTCTGCCCAAAGGAGTTATGGCATGGACTTCATTCTTTCAGACTCTCACTGCCAGCCAAATACAGTGGACACTGGGATGGTTGCCTGTTGATGAGGTCATGTATATGCCAGCAGCTAGAACTCACTTTCTACTGATGGGACTTAAGAGCATTCAACCTTACGCGCCCTGCCGAGTCTTGAGACAACTCGGGAGATGCCAGATAGTGCCACACGAGGAAGATCTTAGTGCTCAAACAATTGAGATTAGCCCTGACGGACAATTTCCTGAAGCAAAAATCCGCCAGATCTGGAATGAATGTCAATATTTGAAAGCAGATACTTGTGTGCAGGATCGGGCCAAAAGTGAAATGGCGCCAGGTTACCTTGCATGGTACAGAAGAGAACTTGAACACGAAAGGCCGGCTAAAAGACCCCACATCTTGAATTTTACTGAGTCGTCACAAAAGCAGTGGGATTGGTTAGCAACAGAAAGAGGCTATCGTGCCGAAATCAGCAAATTGAAGCAACAAGTTGAAGGTCTAAACTATGAGCACAACGTGCAAGTTGCTACTGATCTAGGAGAAAAGAACAGGTTGACCAAGGAAAATGAGATGCTCAGGGCCTAGATCGAACAGATGAGGATAGACGCTGATAACCAACAAAGGAGCCGGTCGGATGAACGATTGATAAAAGGTTTAAGGATGGAAATTGGGGAGTGCCGGAGTAAGTCAGAAAATCTTGAAAATACCATAGCAGGACTCGAAGCACACTGGGCAAGAAGTACAGAAAAGCGTAACCGGTACCTACAGCAATTGAAAAGGGATCACGAGCAAATCGTTGCCAATCTGAAGGAAAAGGTGGACAGAGCGGTTGAGCAAACCCGAACCCTTGGAGCTGAAAATAGACATTGCCACAAGCTCTTAGCCCAAATGGAAGTAGAAATTCAGCAGTGGCAAAATCAATATCTCCAGGATTCTCGGATTATGACAGCCCGTAATGATCAAATAGAGCACCTACTCAAAGAAAAGAGGCAAACAAGGGATAAGATTAAGACCATTGCCCATGCCATCATCAGAAGGTGTCTACGATGTGAAAACATGACCAGTATTACCGTTCTCTCGGCAGTGATGATTTATGTCAAGCAGACCATGCATGAGCTGGAACAACTTGAAAGGGATCTCATACGTAAGACCGCGGCGAGGCCGAACGATGCCCCGCGAGCGCCAATTCTTGAAACCTTAATGTATTTATAGATTGAGTCTGTATTTTCCAACTTAGAATCTTTGTCCATCTTTTTGCATTAGGGTGTATTTTCAAGTCTTGTTATTTTCCCCTTTTTTCAAAAAATGTTAGTTTGTAATAGATTGTTTCAGTAATAAAATATGTGCTTCTTTTACACTCGTTTGTTTTGAACTACGTAATGATATGATTCACGCGGCATCGTGATACGTAGGCAATCCTCATCGGATCCGGTCACATTTTAACTGTAAATAATGAAATAATAATAATAAAAAAAATATAAATAAAAAAAATAACAATATATGATAAATAAAGGGAACCCTAAAGAGAAGCCGGAATGACGCATGTCTTCGTTGCAAACATGTAGAAATTCACTTAACTGTATAGGTGCATCACGCCCCAACGTGAGATTACCTATTTGTTATTTGTTTCAAACTAATCGTTTGCTTGCTGCTAAGTTCTAGGTTTTTAGAAAAGGTGGTTTGGTTTGGTGGAGGTCTGGCCTCACATTCGTACTTCACGAGGTCGAAAAGAAGTATTCAGTTGCCCGTCGCTAAGTCGAGAGGGAGTATTCACACTTATTTCACGAGATCAAAGGGAAGTATAGAGATGTCTTCAGAAATTCCTTTGCTGACAATTCCTGTCTCCGAGGAGAGTTCAATCTCGGCCGTACCAACTCCCGAGTCAGCAACTGCTGAGGAAAACAGAATCCTGCGGCTCCACATGTTGGAGATGTTGGATGACTGGAATAACGGAAAAGAGCCATCGAGTGTAATCCCTGGGTTCCCTGAGTTGTTCTCCAGGACAAGTGGGACTTCCAACGTCCCCATAAGCTATCCAACTACCCCATTCGGGTACCCGGCCATTTCAGCCCACTCTACTGGATCACCCTCTGATTCTTATCCCCAGATGTCAACAACAAATGTAGCTACGAACATATTCACTGCACGCCCTATCCAATCGTGGCACAACCCGCTACACACAGGCCAAATTTTGACTCGTCCTCATTCACATTTCAAGCACTATCCTTCTCACTGGAACCAACTCGGTTCACCACCAGCACTCATCCTCAACAACCTCAATACGAGTTTGCACCTTGGCAAGATCAAAACCCCAAAGCTTTTGAACAAGATGAGATGGCAAAAAGAATGAGGAGCCTCGAGCAGAGTTTGAAAAAATGCAAGGTTTAAGCAGGCAGAAGAGTGTTTCATATACTGATCTATGCATGTTCCCTCACGTGCGCCTACCCGTAGGTTTCAAAACACCAAAGTTTGAAAAGTATGACGGGCACGGCGACCCCATTGCTCATCTCAAGAAGTATTGCAACCAATTGCGTGGAGCCGGCGGCAAAGAAGAGTTGTTGATGGCATACTTCGGGGAAAGCTTGGTAGGAATAGCCTCGGAATGGTATATGGACCAAGACATATCTCGATGGCATATATGGGATGATCTCGCCAGAGATTTTGTGAGACAATTTCAGTATAATATTGACATCGCACCAGACAGAAATTCTCTGTCAAACTTGAAGAAGAAACCCTAGGAAAGTTTTAGAGAATATGTTATTAAATTGCGCGAGCAAGCATCAAGGGTAAAACCTCCCATGGACGAGATAGAAATGGTCACTACTTTCCTTCAGGCTCAAGAATCAGACTACTTCCAGAACATGATGTCAGCCATGGGAAAGCCTTTCGCGGAAGCGATCAAGATCGGGGAGATGGTAGAGAATGGTTTGAAAATGGGTAGGATCTTAAGTCAGGCAGCCATAAGGGCAACATCCCAAGCCGTCCAAAGCGGGTCTGGAGGAATGGCAAGAGGGAAGAAAAAGGAAGAAACGTCCATGGCAGCATCAGAAGCGAGGGAATATCGTAATCCCAGGCCCCGTTTTCCAGAAAGAACCCCACAGCATTACTACCCCCACAAAAATATGACCTATGCTCCTCAACCCTACATGGTCATGAATACCCAGCCCTATGTCCATCCACCGCAGCAAGCCAATTGAGGCCAAGCTCCACCTCCTAGAAATCAGCCTCCTTACCGGAACCACTATAATCCACAGCCACCTCAAAATAACTTCCACCCTCAAAAACCACCCAGAAGACGGACTTTCACACCCATTGGTGAACCATATTCTACCTTGTTCCCAAAGCTAGTCCAGATGGGTTTCCTGCAACCAGTCCCTCAAACAAGGCAAAATCCGACATCACCTGCTTACAAAGCCGGTGTTAGGTGTGCTTATCATTCGGGAGCAGAAGGGCACGATACAAATGATTGTTGGACTTTGAGAAGGGTGGTTGAGAACTTAATAGAGCAGGGAAAGATAGTACTGAGGGACGAAGAGGTCCCAAATGTGACCAACAATCCGTTGCCCGCTCACAATAACGGGTCGTTGATTGGAATGATTTGTGAGGACAAAGAGTTTGATCCTGCCCTAAAAGCTATAATCGCCATCGTCGATGCAGGGAAAAAGCCTAAAGCCGCCCCGAAGCTAGAGAAAGGGGAAAAGAAGACTAGTACTGTCAAGGTTAAGCTCGAAGAGAAGGCCGAGACAAAGACAGTAACGATGGTGCCTGCGAGGAATGAAGTCCTTTACATTCCACGAGGTCGAGCAGAGAAGCTGCAGAGATTCGAAGTCAAAAGGGCAAAACCAATGTACGTACCGAAAGGGGCCTATGTGGTCCGGGGGACGATTCAACCACCTCGGCTGAATGAGCCGGTGGTTATCGGACGCGTACCACAAAAGCCGATGACAGACCCGTCCACAGTACCGTGGAACTATCAAAGAACATTGGTTACGTACAAAGGCAGAGAAGTCACGGGGGAACTTCTGGAGAATACTTTCATTGGAAGATATTCAGACACTCAAGAGTTAAACAACGCCATACGGAAATGCTTCCCACCCAAGAAGCCTGTAAGCGTTGAAGAAGCGGAAGTTTTCTTCCAAAAGATGAAAATGCCTGACTACGAAGTGGTGGATCAGTTACGCAAGTGCCCTGAGCAAGTGTCTATGTTATATTTGCTGATGAGGTCGGCCGAACATCAAAAGATCTTGCTCAAAACCCTGAACGAAGCGTATATACCGGCTGAGACTTCAATTGAACAACTGGAACGAATGACGGAAAGGTTCTTCGCAGTTAATCAGGTTTCTTTTAGCAAGAACGACTTACCTCCGGAGGGAGCGGCTCACAACAAAGCTTTACATCTAACAGTTAAGTGCGAAGACTACTACGTCAAGCGGGTAATGTTGGATGGAGGTTCAGGTGTTGACATTTGTCCGCTCTCCACGCTGCAGAGAATGGAAATTGGGACTGGAAGAATTTGCCCCATTAATGTCTGCGTAAGGGCTTTTGATGGCGTCAAGAGGGACACCCTCGGGGAATAGACTTGGTGTTGACTATAGGACCGGTGGAGTTTGAAATAACTTTCCAGGTGCTTGATATGGATACGTCTTACAATTTTCTCCTCGGTAGACCTTGGATTCATGCGGCAGGGGTTGTACCTTCCACTCTTCACCAAATGGTGAAGTTTGAATATAAAGATCGGTAAATTGTGGTCCACGGAGAAGACGAACAGTCTATTTATCGGAACCCATCCATCACATATCTTGAAGCAGGGGAAGAGAGTCAGCACACGATTTATCAAGCTTTCGAAGTTGTGCTAGCGGAGCAGTATGAAGAAGGAAGACCTTGCCCCCAACCTTTCCTGTCCAACGCCTCAATCATAGTGGCTAAAGAAATGATCCGACATGGATTCAGACCAGGGAAAGGGCTTGGACGAACGCTGCAAGGAATAACGGAACCCATCACCTTGTCTTCCACTAAGAAACCTTTTGGGATAGGTTTTCAACCCACTCCAAAAGATGAAGAGTGGGCAAGGAAGAGGAAAAATGAGGGTTGGAAGCTGCCTCGACCATTGCCAAATTTATACGAGACTTTCGTCGGACTGAAATACATCGAAGAAGAAGACGATGAGGCTTTTACGGCCGAAGCGATCGAGGAAATATATGGGGCAATGAGAGGAATGCTCTACGAAACTCACATGGTTCAACCGGGAGAAGGCACAAGCACCACTGAAATGCTATATGTGGGGCCAAATGCCAAGCTTCGGAATTGGGAGGCCACGTCGTTCCCTACTAGGCAGGAGTCCGGGTAGACCTATCCTGCCACCTTTCCTGCATCACGAGTTATCCCCAGGATGTAACTCGGATGTTTTTCTTTAGTTTCTTATTTTAAATTCTTGAATTATAAACCTTGTTATCTTCCAAATTCCAAGGAATAAAAATCAGTATTTCCTCATTTTTTCCTTTATTCTGATTTTTGCTATTTTTCCTTTATCTTTTCCTTTCAGTTATAATAATGCGGCTTTAAATAATATGACATGTTTGCGGACTTCACGCCCAGATCCCAACGAGCTCTTTAATTGTGAAATAATGAACCAAGAACCGAAATATGACGAAGAAGGGGCTTTTAGGGAAATAAATCGAGAATTGGAATACTTTGAGAATAAACCCAAGCCGAATCTGAATGACACTGAATCGGTTAATTTGGGAACTCCTGAAGAAATCTGAGAGACCAAAATAAGCATTCACATGGATGATAAAATGCGAGACGCGATAATTCAACTCTTTTTTGAATTTAAAGATGTGTTTGCTTGGTCATACGATGACATGCCAGGATTAGGTGTTGATCTAGTGGTGCATAAATTGCCAATTCACCCTGATTGTCCTCCAGTTCAACAAAAGCAGAGAAAGTTCAAAACTGATGTCAGTGATAAGATTAAAGAAGAAATCACCAAGCAGTTGAAAACAGGAGTAATTCGGGTAGTCCAATACACCACGTGGTTGGTGAATGTAGTTCCAGTGCCGAAAAAAGATGGGAAGACTCGGGTATGTGTGGATTATCGAGATTTGAACAGGGCGAGTCCCAAAGACAATTTCCCATTGCCCAACATCCACATCATTGTTGATAATTGTGCCAAACATGAGATACAGTCCTTCGTAGATTGTTACGCTGGATATCATCAGGTGTTGATGGATGAAGAAGACGCCGGGAAAACTGCCTTCACTACACCTTGGGGTACTTACTGTTATCGGGTTATGCCATTTGGTTTGAAGAATGCTGGGGAAACTTACATGAGAGCCATGACTGCCATTTTTCATGACATGATGCATCAAGAGATAGAGGTGTATGTGGACGACGTGATAGTCAAGTCCAGGACTCAGGACGATCATGTCCAAGACTTGAGGAAATTCTTCGAGAGACTGAGAAAGTACGACTTGAAGCTGAACCCGGCTAAATGCGCCTTCGGAGTCCCATCGGGCAAGCTTTTGGGTTTCATAGTAAGCAGGAGAGGTATCGAGTTAGATCCAACAAAGATAAAATCTATCCGAGATCTACCTCCTCCAAGAATGAAGAAAGACGTGATGAGTCTATTGGGCAGGTTAAACTATATCAGTCGATTCATTGCCCAGCTAACTAGCACGTGTGAGCCCATATTCAAGCTATTGAGGAAGTATGCAACAATCAAATGGACGATTGAGTGTCAAGAAGCTTTTGACAAGATCAAAGAATATCTGTCAAATCCTCCAGTTTTGGTCCCACCAGAGCTAGAGAGACCCCTGTTCTTGTATCTGACAATATTGGAAAATTCCTTCGGTTGTGTCCTCGGACAACATGACACAACCGAAAAGAAGGAACATGCGATCTATTACTTGAGCAAGAAATTCACCGGCTATGAGGCCAAATACACTTTGCTGGAAAGAACGTGTTATGCTTTGACGTGGGTCGCTCAAAAATTAAGACATTATCTCCAAGCTCACACTACTTACTTCATAAGCAGGTTGGATCCTTTGAAGTACATATTTCAGAAACCAATGCCTACTGGAATACTGGCCAAGTGACAAATCTTGCTTACTGAATTTGACATAGTCTATGTCACTCGCACGGCAATGAAAGCCCAGGCGTTAGCGGATCATTTGGCAGAAAACCCTGTTGATGAGGAATACCAACCATTGAGTACTTATTTTCCAGATGAAGAAATAAACACCATAGAAGTAGTCTCGGGAAACGCTCATGTTTGGAAGATGTTCTTTGATGGGGCCGTACATGCTAAAGGTGTAGGAATTGGGGCAATCTTGATCTCACCCACTGGTCAGCACTATCCTGCTATAGCTAGGCTTCGCTTCTTTTGCACGAACAATACAGTTGAATATGAAGCCTGCATCATGGGCATGCATATGGCGATCGATCAGGATGTTGAAGATTTATTGATTATGGGGGACTCTGACCTGATTATCCGGCAAGCCCAGGGTGAATGGGAAACTCGGGATGTCAAGCTTATTCCTTACCGACAGCACGTGGAGGATCTAGGAAAGCGTTTCAAATCAATAGAGTTCAGGTATATCCCGCGGTGTCACAACGAACTAGCGGATGCACTTGCCATCTTAGCTTCAATGTTACCTTACCCAGGCAACGCCCACGTCAATCCCTTGGAAATCCAAATCAGGGAAAGACACGGTTACTGTAATATAGTCGAGGCAGGATCAAGTACCCAGCCATGGTACCATAATATCAAGAGGTTCTTGAAGATACAAGAATACCCCGAACATGCTACAGGAGATCAAAAGAGAACTATTAGGCGGCATGCAGATGGTTTCTTTTTGAGCGGCGAAATATTATATAAAAGGACCCCGGACCTCAATTTGTTAAGATGTGTTGAAGCCGAGGAGGCAGGAAGAATCATGCATGAAGTACACGCAGGAGTATGCGGGCCCCACATGAACGGGTATGTTTTAGCAAAGAAGATCCTTCGAGCGGGTTATTACTGGATGACCATGGAAAATGATTGTTTTAGTTTCGTTCAAAAGTGTCATCAGTGTCAGGTGCACGACGATCTGATTCATGCACCTCCCACAGAACTGCATCCCATGTCTGCACCTTGGCCATTTGTTGCTTGGGGCATGGACGTCATTGGTCCGATCGAGCCAAAGGCCTCAAATGGACACAGATTCATATTGGCCGTTATCGACTACTTCACGAAATGGGTAGAAGCTGTCACTCTCAAATCGGTCACTAAGAAGGCTGTGGTGGATTTTGTACATTCAAATCTTATCTGTCATTTCGGTATTCCTGCAACTATCATCACAGATAACGCGGCAAACCTAAATAGTCACTTGATGGGGGATGTATGCGAACAGTTCAAAATAACGCATAGGAACTCCACTCCTTATCGGCCCAAGGCCAATGGCGTTGTTGAAGCAGCAAACAAGAACATCAAGAAGATTTTGAGGAAGACGATCCAGAGTTCCCGACAATGGCATGAACAGTTACCCTTTGCATTGCTGGGATATCGCACTACAGTACGCACATCAATAGGGGCAACCCCTTACTTATTGGTTTATGGGACCGAGGCTGTGATACCAGCAGAGGTAGAAATTCCTTCGCTCTGAACCATTGTCGAAGCAGAAATTGAAGATAGCGAGTGGGTTAAGACTCGATTGGAGCAGTTGACTTTGATCGACGAGAAACGAATGGCCGCGGTTTGTCACGGTCAGTTGTCCCAACAAAGAATGGCCCGTGCTTACAATAAGAAAGTACGACCTAGGAATTTCGAAGTAGGGCAACTGGTATTAAGGCGCATTCTGCCACATCACCAGGAAGCGAAAGGGAAATTTTCTCCTAATTGGAAAGGCCCATACATCATCAGGAAGATATTGCCGAGAGGAGCATTGTATCTGGGTGATATTGAAGGAAATGATCCTGAAATAGCAGTGAATACGGATGCCGTCAAAAGGTACTATGTCTGAGTTTTACTTTAGTGGTCTTGGCACATTTGAGATGATGAAGGTTTTATTCCCACTACCCCAAACACTATCAACTCTCTCTACAAGCCCTTTTGAGCCGGTTACATTTCTTTGGCTACCTTGTAAAAAAAACATTGATTGCCTGAACTACGTCAGACTTGATTCCGAAAGGATATTTAGGCAGCCTCTCTTTGGGGTTCAGTCACACCAAAAATAAAATCCAATTTACCCTGAAGTGGAAACTGGGGTACACCAAATGGTTCAGAAGTTGTAATTTCATCCACAATTCCTTTACCAAGTACAAGTCCTTCGGATCAATTGCCAAGGGTAGGGGAAGCCAAGAGATATCATGATTGGAGGCCGGTACATTTCAAAATTGAGAGAAATAAAATGAGAGAGTCTTGTCGGTGAAAACCTTCAGGCACCATGAGGCGACGGGAGTAGAGAAAATCGAAAATGAGAGAGCTTGTTTAGTAAAAACTCGCAAAGAGTGCTATCAGGCAACAGTAAGGAGAGAAATAAGAGAGGTCGGCTAGCGAAAACCCGCAAAGGGCACTGTCGGTCGAAAAGATGATTCCACCTCAGAAAGTTCTGGCAAGGTTCCACTGGTTTGGGAACATAAATCCATTTTGGTTCATGAAGAAATGCAAGTTCGCGAAGATCAGGCATCCAGTCCAAAAAGCATGTCATGTCAATTTAAAGTCAGCATTGTTGCCTCAGATAAGTCTTTCTTGTCCCGAAAGGGACACTTCTCTTTTTAAAGTTCGTTTTCTCCGCTCTTTGTTTCACATTTCTTTGAATCCCTTTCATTTTAACCCCAAATTCCAAATGTGCTGGAAAGAATAGGTGGCAGGACTGCTTTCACGGGGCTCCGTTTAGTAAGAAGTAAAAAAAAAAAATACCCCGCTTCAGTGGTACGTCTGTCCAATCCCGATTGATCATGTTGTTGATTGCTTTCGAAGTAAAGCCACACACACACACACAAAAAAAACGGCAAATCCCCACAGGGTCTCCCTTTGTACAAATCCCCACAGGGTCTCCCTTTGTAAAAATCCCCACAGAGTCTCCCCTTGTAAAAATCCCCAACGAGTCTGCCTTGTACAAATCCCCATAGAGTCTCCCCAATAAAAATCCCCACTGAGTCTGCCTCGGTAAAAATCCCCAAGCAGAATGGGATGGAAGAACCAAAGCCTTACACGGGCAAATCATCGCAAAATCCGGGAATGCGAGTCTGATCAGTTTTAAAGGCGATCGCTTGTGAAACCAATCAACGGCAGAGTTTCTCAACAGGAATAAGGACGGGACCGAGCAATTGGAACAATCAAGGTCACCGAACCAACTACCATTTTCAAACTGACAATTGTTCTTTGTTTAGAAAATTGAAACAGGTGCGATCCAAAGCAACAGTACAAGAAGCAGGTGCCGCCCAAAAAGAAAAGAAATACGTGAATGCAAGAAACAGCTTTGCAATAGGGATTCAACCCAAAAGGGAAGTTTCCCCAAATTCTCTCCTGCATTTCACTAAAAAAATAATAATAAATGAAAAAATAATAAAAATAAATAAATAAATAAAAATTAAAAGGAAGTGAGGAGAAAATTCAAAAAAAGAGAGTTGTTTAGAATCCCCAATATTTTCCGTTAGCCGACATTAGGGCTCCAATCCCTGAGTTGAGCATTTTTCCTTTAGCCGACATTAGGGCTCCAATCCTTGAGTTGAGCACTTTTCTTTTAGCCGACATTAGGGCTCCAATCCCTGAGTTGAGCGTTTTTCCTTTAGCCAGTATTAGGGCTCCAACCCTTGAGTTGAGCATTTTTCTTTTAGCCGACATTATGGCTCCAATCCCTGAGTTGAGCATTTTTCTTTTAGCCGACATTAGGGCTCCAATCCCTGAGTTGACCGTTTTTCCTTTAGCCAACATTAGGGCTCCAATCCCTGAGTTGAGCAACTTTCCTTTAGCCAACATTAGGGCTCCAATCCCTGAGTTGAGCATTTTTCTTTTAGCCGACATTAGGTCTCCAATCCCTGAGTTGAGCGTTTTCCTTTAGCCGACATTAGGGCTCCAATCCCTGAGTTGAGCATTTTTCCTTTTAGCCGACATTAGGGCTCCAATCCCTGAGTTGAGCATTTTTTCCTTTAAGCCAGCATTAGGGCTTCAATCCCTGAGTTGAGCAACTTTCCTTTAGCCAACATTAGGGCTCCAATCCCTGAGTTGAGCATTTTTCTTTTAGCCGACATTAGGGCTCCAATCCTTGAGTTGAGCGTTTTTCCTTTAGCCAGCATTAGGGCTCCAATACCTGAGTTGAGCATTTTTCTTTTAGCCGACATTAGGGCTCCAATCCCTGAGTTGAGCATTTTTCCCATTAAGCCAGCATTAGGGCTCCAATCCCTGAGTTGAGCAACTTTCCTTTAGCCAACATTAGGGCTCTAATCCCTGAGTTGAGCATTTTTCTTTTAGCCGACATTAGGGCACCAATCCCTGAGTTGAGCGTTTTCCTTTAGCTGACATTAGAGCTCTAATCCCTGAGTTGAGCGTTTTTCCCTTTAGCCGACATTAGGGCTCCAATCCCTGAGTTGAGCGTTTTTCCTTTAGCCGACATTAGGGCTCCAATCCCTGAGTTGAGCAGTTTTCTTTAGCCAGCATTAGGGCTCCAATCCCTGAGTTGAGCGTTTTTCCCTGTTTACCCGACATTAAGGTTCCAATCCCTGAGTCGAGCATTTTTCCTTTAGCCATCATTAGGGCTCCAATCCCTGAGTTGAGCAGTTTGCTGTTAGCCGACATTAGGGCTCCAATCCCTGAGTTGAGCGTTTTTTCCTTTAGCCAGCATTAGGGCTCCAATCCCTGAGTTGAGCAATTTTTCTTTAAGCCAGCATTAGGGCTCCAATCCCTGAGTTGCGCATTTTACCTTTTGCGACATTAGGGCTCCAATCCCTGAGTTGCGCTTTGTAGACTAGAGTTTTTCCAATCCCCTCATCAATTCTGTAAATTTTCATGGCAATTAACTCACGAAATTTTCCTAGTGAAACTGGGGAAGAAAATTTCGTTCGTTTGTTTTGTTGTTTCAGCTGGTCTGACCTCAAGGCGCATGGATCGAGATGACCTACGGTTTGAGTCTCAATCCAGAATAAAGAAAAGAAGAAAAAGAACAAAAAGAAGATGTTCCCAAATATTGGAACAAACAAAGGGCAGACCGCTCAAAAATTTGATCAAATTCCCGAGCTCCGCCAATCCCGTTTCATTCAATACTGCAGAAATAAACAAGCACCTATAACTTGCGAGCATCAAGATTCAGATCGAAGTCTACAAGCAGAATCAGCTAAGACCCAAGATCAAGTGGCAAAAGAATTATAGATAGGAATCTTGTAACTAGCGGTTGACAGGCATAAGTAGTTAGTTCAGTTTTCAATTTCCTTTGGTTGTAATAAGGAAGTCAGTAAAGCAGTAGTGGCAACAGCAACAGCAGTAACAGCAAGCATTACAATCCCATGGTAGTCCCAGCTACCAAAGTTTCCCGAACTACATTGACCTGATTCCTGTTTAGCCCAGGATATGTAGGAAATCCTTAAAGCAAAGATTCGGTCAAATCTTTCAAAATATGCTTCACACGGAGTAGTCCAACGGGCAACAATCGCTCATATCCACTCACTTTATCTTTGCACGAAAACCTCGCATGTTTTCGAGCAAAGAGGGGCAGCTGTGAGTACGTGATTTTTGTTTACACGACAATTACTCCAAAAGAAATCGAAAAAATAATAATAAATTATCTTTGTGTATAATTTTGTGAATTTGCTTGGCATTTTTGTAGTTTTTATCTGTGATTGTTTAGTTTTGTCAAATAAAAATACAAAAAATATATGTCGCGTGTAAGTTTAAGATATCGTTCTACTATTAGGAATTAATCAAACCATAATTTGGTTTTAAAAGGAAAAATCACAAAAAACATATGCATCTTTTATTCTAGTTGTTGTCATTGAGTGATTTTATTTTAATTAAATGTTTAATGTGTGTGATAATTGTTGTTTAAGTATTAATTAATATTTGTATAGCTTTATTTTTTATTTTACAAATTAGTTGGGAATTTTGTTTAAATTAGAAATTAAAAAAGGAAAAGAAAGGAGTTTAAATTGAAGAAACCCGGGTTTGGGCTCAAATTTGAGACCAAGGACCAGGCCCAATTCATTTCATGACCCAGTCCGGTTCCCTGGTCTCTATGGCCTCACCAAACGACGTCGTTTAAGGCCTATCGGATCTGGACTGTTGATCAAACATATCTAACGGTCCAATTCAACTCCCATTTTAAAACCAAACGACGCCGTATAGGATGTTCAATCGAAGCTGTCCATCTTGTTCAATCCTACGGTCCCCAACACGCCTCATTAGCCCGACCCAGTACCCTCTGAGACCAAACGTCGTCGTTCCCCCTAAACGAAAGATCATGTCCGTCAACCACACTTCATTCGACGGTCGGGATCAAACCACCCACCCCATATATAAATCTAAAGCCTACCCCAGCCCCCAAACCAAGCACCCCCCCTTCTCTCATTGTCCCTCTGTCTCTCTCATTCAGAGACGGACCTAGGTTTAAACCTTAGCCGCCTTAGTCCCCTTCCGTTTGAAACCCGGCGGCATCAACGCCGCCGGCCACCATCTTAACATCCTAGGACTACTCAACCACCCTGAATCCGAATCCACAAACCTTTTGGCTCGAATCAATCCCTAGCTTCTCGAATCTTCATTTCAAGATTCGAACCAAACCTCAACCTACACCAACCGACCCCAAATTCACACCAGTTGCTCCCCTGACCTCCCTCATACCCTAATCAACGGTGGTTCTAGTGCTGTGCACGGATCGGATCGGATCGGATTTAGCATATTTCGGATTCGGATTTCGGATTCTAGAAAATGTAATCCGAATCCGATTCGAATTATATCGGATCGGATCGGATTTTAAAGTTTGGATCGGATCGGATATCGGATCGTATTATTATGCCTCAAAGTTAAACTAATATGTATATTTTCTTTGTAAAAGAGGCAATACATTAAGAAAAATTCATGTTTATGCAATTATGAGAGTACTATGGTGCCAATATAGCTAAATCTAGCAATTGTAAAGGTAATAACTTGGAGGTTGATGTAAATTAAAGTGTAGTATTTATACATGTCCTAATAATTTCGGATTTCAGATTGGATTGGATTAAAATATACCAATCCGAAATTCGATCCGAAATCCGAAATTTTAATAAACGTAATCCGAAATCCGATCCAATCCGAAATCTGAAATTCAAAATTGAATGGATCGGTTCGGATTTTGGATATCCGATCCGAATGAACAGCCCTAGGTGGTTCCGTTCGAATCTAGGTAGAACCCTTCGAGCCCCAAATCGGCCTGTATGAACCCTAGAACTCAAGATCCTGGGGGTTTGTCCAATTAAAAGAGGAGTTGGGGTCTAATAGACCTCAATCGAGGTGTTCTCAGTTGAGAACATTTCGATTGAAGTCCGTTCGACCTTAAAGAAGTCAAGTCCAGTTCGAGTCTGGGTCTTCTTTGTTCTTAAGCTTCCAAGGTAATTTTTCCTTTCCTTTTGTTCTGTTAGTGATTCTATTTGTATCTCTTTACGTGTTTAGTTTAGATTATATGATTTTTCTTTTTTTTTAATTAATTTTGCCTGACTTCATAAGACCTTTTTATTTGATCCTTCTGTTTGTTTGTTAATTGTACCTGTTGTGAGTTATGTGTTTAACCTGTTCAGAGTCGTCGAATAGTTAGTTCATATAGTTTCCCTATTATGTCTAAAGTCACTGAAGCCTCATGGTAACCTATTTTGTCTAGCTTGTTTATCGATGGTTTGCTATCTATTATAGCTCGTATAGTCGATTATATAAATGTCGTTAACTAAAATCATCTGAAAAACTAGAGAAGCATGAGCTTGCTCATGTCAGTGTAATTACTTGCATGTTTCTCTTGTCTGTGCTAAGACCTGATTGATACTGCCTCATTCCTTAGTTTGCATTATCAACTCTTTGTTGATCAAGTTTGGTTTTGAGTTGGTCAGGATTGGTTCCCAATATGACCAACTCATGCCATTTGATTAACACCCCTTTTGTGTTATGATGTGTTTGAACCTAAGTTGAGAATTGGATATAGCTGTAGTAATCTGATAGTTCAACCTGAAATCAGTGTTTAGTGTAAGTTTATATAGGTTGTAACTTCAGATTTCTAAAACTTAGGGTAATACAGTAATAATCAGTGGATTCAGGGGTAATTTGGGGTGTCAAAGTTTGACAAATAATTTAGTGTTAGTGGGCTGACAGTAGGGTATTAAAGTACTAATTAAACCAATAAAATTGTTTAATCAATAGTGAGGTCTGACTGTTTAAAACACTTTTAAGGTCAGAAAGAAAAGGAGATCACATGGGCACCATGTTACAAAGTTTGAGGGAAATGAATAGAAAAAAAAAAGGTTGCCCATATTTAAGTGAATAGGAAAATAGGCTGCCCATCCCCCCTGTGATTTAGTAAAGAAAGGAAAGATCAGTGGTGAAACTGACACTAATTTTTAGTCTTGAGTGGAAAAACAGAGGGAATAACATGGGAGAGAATCAGTTTTTAATTCACTAAGTGCCCTAAGAGCTGGAAATGAAGCCAGTTTTTGGGATATAAAAGAAACATCAGAAAACAGAAAAGAAAAAGAGAGAACTAGTTTTGGTGAGGGAGAGCTTGAGGAAAAGAGAGTTTTTAGATAGTTTTTTTTTAGAGTTAAAAGAGGGTTGAAAACCAAAGATAGTCGGACAACCAAAGCAAAAAAAGCACTATTCCATTGAATTTTGGTTCAGTTTCGAGTTTCAGTAGTTGATGTTGATCTTCTAGCCTAATTTCAATTTGCTGGAACTTCTTCTGAGATCTATTGGTCCAGTTTTGGTTTAATTCAAGTTCAGTTGAGTCTTTTTTGGGTAATGTTTGTTGCTGTTGGGTTTTACAAATCATTTCGGGCTTTGTTGGAGTGTGTTTCTGGTTTGGAATTGGTGTTGCTGTTGGTTTGAATCTGATTGGCTGTTGTTGTGACCTGTTGTGCCATTTGCTCAATCTGTAGCTGACCTCCTTTCTTCTTACTTGTATTTCAACTTCCAGGTACTTGGCTCGACTGTGACTAATGTTTGTGATGTCAAGCTTGATATAGCCAATTGAAAAAGAAACTGAAGTGGCAGTTACTTGCCTGCTTTAGCTTGCATACAGTTTTATTTATGTTCATGTAAAATTTTAAAAAATGTGTATATCGATTGGACTGTCTAAATTCGTGAACTATTGAATTCTCTTTTGTGAGTTGGTAACGTTGATTTGATTGAGCTGTATCACTGGTGTAGTATAGTGCAATATAGGATAAATGAATTTGCTTCTCAGTAATTACCAAAAAATAGGTTAAACAGTTTGGTGTTTTAATAGACCGTTTTCAGTAATCCAATTTTGAAGTCATGAACCACTTGAGCACCAATTCAGTAACACTAGTTCAAACTTTCCTAAAACATGAAGCCTGCATTTTATGATCAATGTTGTTAAGTTCACACTCCAGTTTTTTTATTTATTTTAGTGACGTCCAAATAACTCATCAGAAGCCACCATGTAAGTAGGGAATTGGAATTCAAATGATTAGTATTTTATTAATTGGAATGAGTTGAACATTTTTTTACTCTATTTCAAAAACCAGTAGATATAATTGGAATGCTTTGGAACAAGTTTGGGCATTAGTTAACTTTAAATTCTATTTGGTGCAAGCCTGTAGAAATTTTCAGGCTATACAACCTTGTCTTTGTTGGTTTTGGGCTTAGTAACATAATGAGTGGCCCAGGCTCTAATTTGATTTCAACATCTATTTGGGCCTGGGCCTGATCCTATAACTGCCTAGTCACTTTCATGAAATATAAATTTGGGCTGTCTAGAACGAATTGCTAAAAGTATTTTATTTGTTACTTATTATGTTGTTAGAATTAATTGAACTGAAATTGAATCATGAAAATTGGGTCTTTTCAAATACATTAATTAATTAGAACTTGTCTGTTGCTATTAAAGACAAATAATTAGAAAAATCATAGTCACTCCAGGATTGGTCTTTAAATAAAAATGATGAGACGAGCCTCGCCAAATAAAAATGCAAATTGCGGGGCCCTCAATAATTGGTCATAATAAAATACTTAGAATTCGGAATGGCCGTTTAGCGAATTTCACGACCTTCCCCCAAAATAATAATACGCTAGCCTCTTTAGGCGCGTTCTTAATAATATTACCTCCCTAAACCCGGGTGCACATTTATGTGACCCAAATCCAAGTCTCAACGGAGTCGAAATGTGTCAACAACCACGAGTGCATTGATTGCGACGTGGTTCGAGACGCGTTTTCACGATATTGCAATTCTATTAAAAATAATAATAAAAGCAGTTTAAACTTAATAAAAGCACACAAGTTATAACATGTATAAAATCAGATATTTAGCCATTACAACAATTTATGCGACCATGCTAGAACCACGGGATTCGGGGGTGCCTAACACCTTCCCTCGGGTCAACAGAATTCCTTACTTAGAATTTCTGGTTCTCAGACTTCATTTGGAAAGTCGAATATTTTCCTCAAATTGGGATTCAAGATAAATCGGTGACTTGGGACACCAAAAGCCAAACCTTTCCCAAGTGGCGACTCTGAATTAAATAAATAATCTCATTTCGAATATTGTCACTTAAATTGGAAAAAATCCCTACGCATTTATCCTCCGAGGTAGGCGCGCAAAAAGGAGGTGTGATAGCAGTCATTGTTCATGCGTTGAAGATTTGGAGGCATTATCTGCATGGCGTGGCATGTGAGGTGTTCACGGATCACAAGAGTCTACAGTACTTGTTCAAGAAGAAGGAGATAAACTTAAGGCAGAGAAGGTGGTTGGAGATGTTGAAAGACTGTGATAGCACCATCTTATATCATTCGAGAAAAGCCAATGTAGTGGTAGATGCCTTGAGTAGGAAGTCAGCCAGTATAGGTAGTCTTGCTTATATTCCGGTCGGTGAGAGGTCGCTTGCTTTGGATGTTCATGATTTGGCCAATCAGTTCGTGAGGTTGGATATTTCTGTGCCCATCCATGTGTTAGCTTGCACAGTCGCTCATTCTTCTTTATTGAAGCGTATCCGAGATCGACAGTATGATGATCCCCATTTGTGTGTCCTTAGAGACACGGTGCAGCATAGAGGTGCCAAGCATGTTACCTTAGGAGATGATGGAGTTCTGAGATTGCAGGGTCGAGTTCATATGCCTAATGTGGATGGACTTCGAGAGTCGATTTTAGAGGAGGCCCATAGTTCCCGGTACTCTATTCATCCGGGCGCCGCTAAGATGTATCAGGATTTTCGGCAGCATTATTGGTGGTGGAGAATGAAGAAGGACATTATTGCCTATGTGGCTCGGTGTTTGAACTGTCAGTAGGTTAAGTACGAGTATCAGAGGCCCGGTGGTTTATTCCAGAAGATTGAGATTCCTGAGTGGAAGTGGGAGCGTATCACTATGGACTTCATTGTTGGACTCCCACAGACTCAGAGGAAGTTCGATGCAATGTGGGTTATTGTTGATAGGCTGACCAAGTCAGCACATTTCATTCCTGTGGCAATCTCATATTCTTCCGAGAGGTTAGTTGAGATCTATATCCGGGAAGTTGTTCGCCTTCATGGTGTGCCCATGTCTATCATTTCGGATCGAGGTATGCAGTTTACCTCACATTTTTTGAGAGCAGTTCAGCGAGAGTTGGGCATATGGGTTGAGTTGAGCACAACATTTCACCCTCAGACGGACGGGCAGTCCGAGCGGACTATTCAGATTTTGAAGGATATGCTCCGAGCTTGTGTCATTGACTTTGGAGGCTCGTGGGATCAGTTTTTGCCTTTAACAGAGTTTGCCTACAACAACAGCTACCAGTCGAGTATCCAGATGGCTCCTTATGAAGCTTTGTATGGTAGGCGGTGTCGGTCGCCGGTTGGATGGTTTGAGCCGGGAGAGGCTCGGTTGTTGGGTACAGATCTAGTACAGGATGCCTTGGACAAGGTTAGGACTATTCAGGATAGGCTTCGCACAGCTCAGTCCAGGCAAAAAAGTTATGCCGACCATACGGTTCGTGATTTGGCTTTCATGGTCGGTGAGCGGGTATTGCTTCGAGTGTCGCCTATGAAGGGCGTGATGAGATTTGGGAAGAAGGGCAAGCTTAGCCCTAGGTTCATTGGCCCATTTGAGATTCTTGATCGAGTGGGAGAGGTGGCTTATAGAATTGTGTTACCGCCGAGCTTATCAGTTGTGCATCCAGTGTTTCGTGTCCATGCTTCGGAAGTATTAAGGCGATCCATCCCACATGTTAGATTTCAGCACTGTTCAGTTAGACAAGGACTTGTCATATGAGGAGGAGCCAGTAGCTATTCTATACCGGCAGGTTCATCAGTTGAGATCGAAGAGTTGCCCTTATGTTCGTGTTCAGTGGAGAGGTCAGTCTGCTGAGGCATCGACCTAGGAGTCCGAGTCCGATATGTGGAGCCGTTATCCCCATCTTTTCCCCGACTCAGGTACTTCCTTCTTATGTTCGTTCGAGGATGAACGGTTGTTTTAGAGGTGAGGAGATTTTATGTTCTGAGGCCTTAAAAGCCTCCTTTTTCCTCACCTCGATTTGCTTGCGCGGTCCGAGCGTATATCTGGAATGCTTTTATGTGGAAATATGTTGAAAATGTTAATTTGGCCTTTAAAAATTGAATTTAAGTTGATTTCGGTCAATATTTTGGGTAAACGGATTCGGACCTGTGATTTGACGATCCCGAGGGGTTCGTGGAAAAATATGGGACTTGGGCGTATGCCCGAAATCGAATTTCGAGGTCCCAAGCCCGAGAAATGAATTTTTGAAAGAAATTATTTTACTGAAAATATAAGAGTTTTTGGAAATTGGATTACATTTGAAACTTATGGTATCGGGCTCGTATTTTGGTTTCGGATCCCAGTAAAAGTTCAATATGATGTTTGAGTTGTGTCTGTAAAATTTGGTAAGAAACGGAGGTCGTTTGATGTGATTTGGATCCGTATTTGTGAAATTTGAAACTTTGAAAGTTTTGAGATTTAATCTTAGCCGTTGATTCCCCTCCAACCGAATGGCCCATGTCAATTCTTACACCCATATTTAGACCCAATTATAACCAAGCCCTACCCTATCTTATAACTCCTAATTACTAAAAGGCTAGAACGGCGCCCTCTTCATCGACCATTAATTTCCTCCACAAACAATATCCAAAATTCTTGGAAAGTTTCCGCTGATTCTGAGAATTTCTTCCTACTAGAGGCAAACCCATCAGCTAAAATCACAGAGCAAATAGTTTCTACAGCTGAAAAACACAGAACCTTCAGACCCTCTTCCTCAAATAAGATCTCGTGTGCCACCATATTACTGCGCTTGAGTTTGCAGTGACTTTTTCGGATCCAAATTGAAGTACTTGTTTTCTTCGGGTCAGTGCTTGTTGTCGCATTAATTAGTATGGGTATAAGCACATGTTCTGAATCAAGTTTTTCATATTTCTTGTATGTTATTCCTGTGTTGCATATGACTATGCCAAGCCATTAATTGTATTTATATTGGAGCATTAGTTTAAAAAGTTGTGTCACTCTTTGTACGTTGTTGTTTAGTAGGTGCAAATAAGAATACATGTGGTTTCTAGCATGAAGTTGATTGGAGTGATAGAAGGAAACATCCAAATTCATCACATCTTTATAACGGTGCAAGGTACACATAAGATCATAGAATGGAACATACATTCTCATCTTTTAAATTTTTAGAAAAACGTAATTTTCTTTGACATTGATTATTACAGAACATGCATATTAGAAAAGTATGGACGTCACTGCTTTACCAGCTCATTGTTCTTGTTAAATATAATTCAACTATGAATGGGTAAACGAATTTTGGTCTGAACCCCGAGTTTGGACCAAGCGGACCCGGGGTTAATTTTGAATTTTGGAAAAAATATTGGGAAATCTATATTCATGCATTAGAATTGGTTTGTTTAGCCTATATTGATGTTATTAAATAATTTATGACTAGATACGAGCGGATTAGAGGTGGGACTGAGAGGTAAAGCAATAATTGAGGCTTGATTTTTGTCCGTGGAATCGAGGTAAGTGTTTGGTCTAACCTTAGCTTGAAGGATTAGGAGTCGTGTCTTATTTGCTACGTGTTAACTGTGGAGTACGACGTATAGGCATCATGACGAGTATCTATACGTCGGTGTCAAGCATGCCTGTGAGTCTTGTATTGTAATTGTTATGACTCTGTTGTGGTTTATTACGCTTCATATGAGGATTATCATTATTGTTCCATTGCCGGGATGTTATTATCATTATTGTTCCCTTGCCGGGATGTTATTGTCATATTATTGTTCCTTTACCGGGATGTTTTTTTTGATATTATTATTCCCTTGCCGAGATGTTGTTGTAATATTATTGTTCCCTTGTGGGGATGTTGTTATATTGCTATTGTTCCCTTGCCGGGATTCTTTTATGATTGGTGTTGATAAATGAAATGGGAGCGGGTTGCATGCCTGCAACGATAATCTATGAAATGGGAGTGGGTTGCACGCCTACAACAGTAATCTATGAAATGGGAGCGGGTTGCACGCCTGCAATGGTAATATATGAAATAGGAGCGGGTTGCACGCCTGCAACGATAGTATATGAAATGGGAGCGGGTTGCATGCCTGCAACGATATCATATGAAATGGGATCGGGTTGCACTCCTGCAACGGTATTACATGTGTACATGTTCTTCTATTTCCTTATCCTTGCTGGTAATTAATTTATGGCATTCCTTATATTGCTCTACTGTTGTTCTGTTGTTATTTGTTACTCCTCACAGCATGTTTCCCCCGCCCAACTTTAGTTGTAATTGTCTGCTTCTATTTTCGGTGTATATGATTTAACTACATAGGTTATTTGGTAGTCTGGTCCTAGCCTCGTCACTACTTCGCCGAGGTTAGGCTAGGCACTTACCAGCACATGGGGTCGGTTGTGCTGATATTGCACTCTGCACTGTGTGCAGATACTGATACCGGAGTATTTGGACCGCAGTGAGGGTATTGTCTTCAGTCCACACAAGCGACCCGAGGTAGTCCTGCAGACGTCCACGGGCCTTGGCGTCTCCTCTTTCTATTTTTACTTATTCAGAGACAGACTTATGTATTTCATTCAGACTTTGTTTGTAGTATTCTTAAATAGTTCGTAACTTGTGACACCAAATTCTGGGTAGTATTGTACACCAAATTCTGGGTAGTATTGTACTCCAAATTATGTAGCAGTGTTTGATTGGAATATTATGTTTCGGCTTCCGCATTTCCGATTGTTTAATCTTATTCTGTTGTTTAACCACTTAGTATTTTACATTGGTTAGTATGTTTAAATAAAAAGGGAGATAAATTTGCAAAATTCGGCTTGCCTAGCTTCCACGAGTAGGTGCCATCATGACTCCCGAGGGCGAAAAATCCGGGTCGTGACATCCACAATAAGTGACCAATTTGCTTTTGGTACGCCCATTAAGAAAATACGAAATTCTATAAAAAAAATACCTAGTATGACTAAACTATCCTTAATTAAATATTTAATGTGAGGAGTAAGAAAACTTCTTAGGGATATGTAAATAAGGGTAATTTTGTAAAAATAAATTGAATTCTTTCTTTATTATATAAATGGACATTTATTTTGGACCTTAATAAAAAAATAAAATAGTCACTTAGCGTGGACCGGAAGGAATAGTAAATATGGGGATGATTAGTTCCTTCCCTTCGATACAAGTAATAGGTTATAGATTATGCTAAGTGTTGAAATTTAGCACTTAACACAATAACAAGTAGCAGATTAAATAATTATGTCTATATTATGTCGCTATTTGTCCCATTCAATTATGTTCTATTTTGAGATAGACTTTTAAAATCATAATTGCACTTAGCTTGTCAACGGTAAAATTTAATGTAAGACTTACCAAACTTTTCTTGCACCCACAGGAAATAAAGACAAACGTCCAAATCATTGAAATAGGATGTCAAAATCTGTATATTTAACATGTTTGGTACAAAGCTAAGGCTTTATTTCAATTCAATAGTCAATAGTAGTATTAGGCATATTCCTACTTCTTAACTTAAAAGTGGAAATGGCATTTGCCAGCCTAGTTTGTGTGGGGACACCAATAGGCTCCTCTCTTTTTCAAAGATGTGCACTTCCAAAGAAACAAATCACATCCTCGTCAAACCGATAAATACGAGACATATATTTTTAGAACGATACACTTATATGGTCACTATATTCGGCTAGGGCTGTGCATTTGGATCGGATATCCGAAATCCGATCCGATCCACTCTATTTCGGATTTTCGGATTTCAAATTTCGGATTTTCGGATTGGATACAGATTGTATTTTATGAAATTTCGGATTTTTGGATTGGATTCGGATTGGTATGATTTTAATCCGATCCGATATCCAAAATTATATGTACCTATATAAATACACACTAAAATTTTAGGGTTATGCTTATTCATTTTTCACACACCCCCTCACTCACTTAGATTTTTCCGCCTCTCTTGCACCTCTCTTCTCTTCAGTGAAGACTAAAAGAGTCTCAATGACTCAAACTTCCGATTTTACTTTGATTTTATGTCTCTTTCTTCCGCCTCTCTTCTCTTCTCTTCTGTCTTTTATGTCTATTTCATGTTCTATTCTTCAACTTTTGATTTTATTTTTATTTTTTTGTTTGTTTTGGTAGATGGAAGATGAGATAGAGACACCGAATGAACTTTAAATTGTTGAAAAATTTTGTGACTATCCGATCCGACAATCCGAAAAATTATCCGATCCAAAGTTTAAAATCCGATCCAATCCAATGTTAATTCGGATTGGATTCGGATTGCCCTTTTCAGAATCCGAAATTCGAAATCTGAATCCGAAATATGCTAAATCTGATCCAATCCGATCCGTGCACGGCCCTATATTAGGCATTCATTCTTTTTGTGCCAACATTATATTATCATATAAAAAATGAGTATTGACATAAATTGAATGACTAAACACTCTTCTATGATTGTCATACCTCCTTTTTACCTACACCCCCCGTGAAGGAGTGTATAAGGGAGTTTTTCCAATTAAAGGACAATCGAAACGGGATAATTTACATTAAATTCAGAGTCGCCACTTGGGATAATTTATGGTGTCCCGAGTCACCGGTTAGAATCCCGAATCGAGGAAAATATTGACTCTTTATTACAGTCCGCAAGCCCGAAATCCAGGTAAGGAATTCTGTTAACCCGGGAGAAGGTGTTAGGCATTCCCGAGTTCCGTGATTCTAGCACGGTCGCTTAACAATTTATACTTGGCCTAATTATCTGACTTATTACACGTTTTAAATTTATCGTGTATTTTTAGCTTTTGTAACTGCTTTTAGCTTGGTTATTTGTAATTATAGAATTGTCTTGAAACGAATCACGCGTACGTATATTCGTTTTATTTTTTGCATTGTACATAATTAATAACACTTTTGGCGCGTCAAAATCATGTCATGCGAACGTGTCCTCGATTAATAACGCTTTTGTCGATTTATTAAGAAATATTTGGTTGAAGTTGCGCGAACGCATCCCTCAAGTCACTATTTAGAATCAAATTTGACATCATGTTACGCGAAACGTATACGTAATTACAACACTAGTCTAAATCGAGCCTAAAGCAAACTACGAGTGTTCATTTTTTAGAAATTGTAATCGTGTCGCGCGAACGTGTACACAATTGAATTAATAACATTTTTATTATAAATATGAATTTGGACAAAGTTGCGCGTGCTTAAAACGAACTACGAACATTTGTCATTTTTGTATGATTAAATGGTAGGCGGCGTGCCTCGGACTATATGAGCTAATTTAATTTAATAACCTCCGAAAACCTATTTTTATTGAGAAGATTTGTTCGAAGTTGCGCGAACGCATACTTCGAATTGTCTTTAGAATTGTAATCATGTCACGCGAACGTGTCCACAACCACGACAGTATATTAAACGTGCCTAAAGCAACTAACGCGGTATCAACTTTGCGAGGGCCCTGAAAATTAGCTAAATGGCACGCCTCAAATTTTAAGTATTTTTTAAAAGAAATAATTATATGAGGGCCACACATTTGTCATATTTATTTGGCACGGCGCATCCCGACTTTAATTAAAAGGACGTGACTAATTCATCAAAGAACGCAGGGGGATTCCTACTTATGTTATGCCCAAGCTTAAGCTAATAATTTAAAAAAATGAACTGGTAGCAGACCATCACATTTGATTGTGGAAAGGCCGAGTTAGTCAAAAACCCACGTTTGATTGCCCATTACTGCAGGCTCAGCGTGTGAAATAACTGGGCTCAACTTGAACCCCAGTTTGGCAGCCTGGTTGCGGAAGGGGAAGACAATCGCAATTAGGCCAATGATGGCAGCCCAATACACGACCCAACAAATATGTTTGAAGTAAATTGCATCATTCAAGAAATTCTGGGATTGAACAAATACTGATAATCTTTGAATCAAATGCAAAACACATTTTTATGCTAACATAGGTTCCAAAATGAGGATACAATCCTAATTGCAACAACACACCTTTACACAAATTATTCACCAATTAACAAAACTCAAAGGTCCCCCCCCCCCAGTTTATATTAAATTCTGATTCAAGCATAACACATTTAAAACATATCACATGTCATAGAAACCTGCTAAAGAAAAAATAAATATGAAAGGTTAATCTGAATCTAAAGGTTTCAAGTCAAAAACCAAGCTCAAACCCTATTCAAAAACCATTTTTAGATAAAAAGTTCCCATACATGAGCAACAACAGAACTCAAGGACAACTCTAAAACCATTGTGCTGTATTTCAAGCTATATAGGAACAAATCTAAAATGGACAGTGGGAAATAAATCCAAACCAAGCTTACTAGACCAACCACATGAAGGGTCTAAACTTGTAATTCGAACCACACCCATGAAACGTACATCCAAATCATCCAATCTTAACTAATTAATTAAGGATCATAATCTTCAATTAACACATGATTATACGAGGTTTACAACATTCCTGAATCACCTATATCCAAACAAAGTTCACCCAACATTTAAATCAAATATACATCTAGGAATGAAATATCCAAAATAAACTAAACTGAAAGCATAAACAATAAAATGACAGCATCGAGCAGAAATTACAACAAGAACTTAGTGTTTGTCATTTAAACTCCAGCTCGGTTCAGATCTTTACACAAACTTAATCAGGCTTCATTTCCAACATAGTTTCAAGAGAATACCTGGAATTCGAAAGAAACAACACAGTAAATGAAGAGGCAGCAGCAGAACAGTAGCAAGAAGCAGTGTTTCAACCGCAGAGACAACCAAGAAAATCTGCTTTACCCCCAGAAATGAAATGCAATACTCAACACAGCACGACCAGAACTTCAAACCAAGATCTTACAAACTAAAATTCCATTTATTCTAAACCCAGATGAATCCGAAAGTGCTTCAGAAATCGAAAATTTTAGAAGTCAAAGACAAACTCAATGGAACAGTAGTAGCTTTTTTAGTAGTTTCAGTTTTTCCTCACTTCTCACTCCTCTCTGTATCCAAATCTCCTCTTTTGAATCTCTCTCAGAGTCAATCCTCCAATCTCTCTCAGTGTATATTTCTCTCTTTTCAAAGTACTAGACTCTCTCCCCTCTCTTCTGTCTGAATTTCAGCTCCCTTAAATGGGCATTCAATTAGTGCATTTTCCATTACCAATTTAACTTTTCCTTTCTTTAATCCTCCACTCAATTATTTAATCCATTAGTGCAATCCTAACCCTACTATCCACTAGAAACTTCTTAAGTAGGTAAACACTTGAATTACTTATATTAATCAGTTCTTATCGACACAATTAAACAAGAATTTTAAACCAAATTATTGCACTGATCCTAATTACTCTAACTAAGTGATTAAACGAAATACGATTTCAAAGTTCACTGATATCCCAATTATACGAAACAAAATCTACGAAAACAATCTTAAGGAAACAAACAGTGAACAGAATAATCTATAGCAGAGTACTGATCGAATTTCATTTGAAATTGACCAGGAAAAGAAAAAGAGATGAGGAAGACGAACATCAGAATAATACTAATGTAATCAAACAAAGATTAAGACAGAACTCACCGGACATGCTCGAACTTGGGTTTGGCTTTGACACTGTGACTCACCCCAAACTGATGCTAATCATTTGTTCTTTATCAAGAACAAATGAACAACATCGGTTTTGTAGTGAGTCGACCTTATAATCACAAAACTAGGGGCTTGGATCGTTGCATGTCCTCAGGCTCAACGAAAACTGATTTTGAACTTTTAGGTTTGAACCTAGATTTAAAATTCGACGAGTTCTGGTCTGATTCGAAGGAAACCATTGATGGATTTGGTATGAGGGAGTCATGGGGGTTGTGTGGTGTTAAACTGGGGTCGATTGGGTAGGCTAGGGTTCAGAGCTTTTGGGACCGGACAACTTCGATTGAAGATTCGAGAAGTACTAGGGTGATTCAAGGGAAACAGATCGGGGATTTGGAAAGAGGGGGTTGGGGTGGTTCTGGGGTGTATTTTGGAAGGGAACGGAGCCGGCGCCACCACCGGAAGACGGTGGGGAATGGTGGCGGCTGGTCTCTAGGGTTTGGGGTGAGGGAGACGATATACGAGATGAGGGGGGGTTCTGAGGGGGCGAGGTTTGTTTGGATGTATATATACAAGGGTGGAATTGGATCCAGGCCGTTCGATCAAACGAGATCAACGACTTGGATCATCTGACTAAATGAAGCGACGTCGTTTGAGTAAGCTGAAGACCGGATCGGTCTCAGATGAAATGGGTCGGATATGGGTGATGGGCAAGGTTTTGGGTTGTTCGATCAAATAAAATTGACGACCCTGATCAAAGCGTGTCCAAACGACGTCGTTTGGTTTTGGTAAGGGCGGACCGGGTTGGGACGGGTCTGGGCTGGTTTTTTGGCTGGGTTTTGGTTTTGGGCTTCTTAAATTAACTTGAATTTGGCCCAATTCTGATTTAATTCTCTTCCTTTTCTTTTCTTCCCCTTTTTTTTTCTCAAAAATTAAAACCAAAATCATAAATTAAATTATAAAAACACCAAATTAACTTAAAAATACTAATTAACTCCAACTAATAATTATCACAAATAACTAAATGCCAAATTAAAAGAAAAATCACACAATTTGACTAAAATTTCAAAAATATGTTATTATTTTTTTTGAATTTTTATTTTTGTAAAACACCTAATTATTAATTAATTCAAAAAAATGTAAAAATCAAATCTTAAATGCAAACGTTATATTTTTTGTATTTTTAATGCATTAATAAATTAAACATGCACACAAATATATGCAAACAATCAGGGAAATCACACAATAATTTCTAAAAAATAACACATAATTAAAGAAAGACCTAATTTTGGGAATTCTTTTGGAGTAATTCGTGTGAGGCAAAAATCACGTGCTCACAATGATTAGTAACGATTCTAGATCAAAGGCGAATGAGCATATGTAACCTAAATAGTTTGGGTTCATGATAATGTTTGCATTTAATTTTTACAGTATTAAGATTAGTTCGTTAATATATATTTTTATTATTAAATTACGATAAGTTAATGTAGCTTGATACAAACATTGACTACTAGTGAGTATTTTTCTCATCTTTCCACCATTTAGGGATGAAAATAAGGCGATGTGGGTGCGGGACGGTACGTGTTTATACATATGCAAGGCGGTGCGAGTTAAACATAATTGTGCAGGTTAAGATTTCAAATTTTCAAACAATTACAACTTTTCATCTATCGATCGCTAATATTCAACCAAAAATTATTTGTTTTCCAGTTTTGGACTTGTAATTCTGTTCTCCTACGAATTGGATCATTGTAGTCTCAAATTGATTTACTTTTTTAAAAACCGATTCATAGTGGACGTCTATTCAGTTGATTATAAATACAAATACTTCTGCTAATTGCATCACTAAAAAGAACAACTTGTTTTATGTATTTTATTTACTGCTCCAACATCTCACTTTTAACTATATATTTAATTTATTTTAAGCTAGGTTCATGCATATTGTATATGATCTCACTACATTGTACAATATGAATTATTAGAATGACATACTAATAGCATTCGGTAGGATTTATAGTTATTCCCTAGTTACGGCCAAAGGCGAATTTAGGGGCGGAAGGCAGTTTGCCCGAACTCCTTTCGGCAAAAAATTATAGTGTATATATATAAGGCAAAATCTATTTTTTACATTAATATACTATGCTTTGAATCATCTTGACAGAACTCAAAAGCATAGCTTGTTGATCAAGGGGTTCAAAACTTGTGTAAGGTTATTGGTTCAATTCCTACTAACTAGAACGATGGAAACTTTTAGATTGGCAATGCCATATATAAATATAACTGAAAAGATAAAAAAAAAAAAAAAAGACAACTTGGAAGAGAAAAAAGAGGAAAATTTTGTGGGGCGGGTAACACAGGTATGGATGGGGGAGGATGGATGCTTGGTTAATAGGGGTGTACATAAGTCGGGTTAGTTCGAATTTTCTAATTATCAAACCAAATCAATTATATCGGGTTATTAAAATTAAAGACCAAACAAAACCAATAAAAGTCGGTTTTTTAATCTCAAGTTTTCTCGTGTTTTTCGGATTTTTCGATTTTTATTGTCATAAAGTTTCTATAGCACAAAACATAGAATTTGTACTCCAAATATTTTTTTAGTCATAGTAAGACAGAACTATATAAGGTGGGTTTCAATAAAATAACATAAATATGATATGAGTCACGGCATTATACTAAAATATTCAACAATAAAGATAATATAATCGCATAAAATAAATATTATTAATAAGCCATAATGAAAACAAACATAATTTAAAATTACTAATAAGTTGCTGAAATAAGTACGACTAATTAGTACTATTATTTGCATGATTAAACACTAAAAGAAAAACAAGTTATTCATTTTATCTAAACCATAGAAAAACTAAAAAAATAGATATCCAACCCTATTTGCATTCATAGTACAATTAAATTGAATATTTTTTTATTAGTATTAGTATTGATTTGATTTTGGTTTAGGATTTATTTGAGTTCCTAATATTTATGGGTTACAAAACTTATTGGAGCATCCAAAAATTATAGTTCAAGCTTGAAATAATAAGTTAAAAGATAAAACTATGAAAAATCTTATGAAATATTTATAAACTACACTACAATAAATATTTTTATGCATTAAATATATTTAAAACTTCTATACATATAATATCGGTCTGGTTTGGTTTCAGTTTGATTTTTTTAGTTAAAACCAAACTAAACCATATATGGTCGTGTTTTTTTCCCAACACCAAACCCACTTTTCAAACAACTCCAACCCCTTTCTCCTCCTCCTTCTCCTCCTTCGTTTTTTTTCCTTCTTTTTCTTCTTCTTCTTCTTTCTTTTGCTGCTGTTGGTGCTGCTATGAAACTTCAGTTCATGGGATGATTGCCATAAACATGTTTATCAGATTATTTAAAGATAAATTATAAATAATTACGTAAGTTAGTAGACAATAATTTGTGAATATTTTCACATACGTAAGTTAGTAGACAATGATAATTCTGTTCTTTTCACGTTTATTGTTTCCAAAATTTACGATTTAGATACTGTTGACAATCTGATTGTTTATCTAGTATGTTAGAAAGCTTTTTCAAAAACTTCAACTTATATAGTGCTGAAGTTTTTATCAATGAACTAAATAACTTCGGCATCTTCTGCTGAAGTTTTTGAAAAAGCTTTTATGACAAAACTAATGAATCCAGGACAAAAAAATTTCAACATTTAGTTTTGAAGTTTTACAAATAAATAACTTCAGCATCTTCTGTTGAAGTTTTTGAAAAAGCTTGTCCAGGACAAAAAATCTTCAGCTTATTTAGTGCTGAAGTTTTTATAAATGAACTAAATAACTTCAGCATCTTCTGCTGAAATTTTTGAAAAAACTTAATGACAAAACTAATGAATCCAGGACAAAACAAACTTCAGCTTAATCAGTGCACTTACAAACAAAAACTTCAGCAAATAGAGAACAAAACTTCAGCTGCTATGTTTAAGTTCAGCAATTACAAATAAAAACTTCAACAAATAGAGAACAAAACTTCAGCTACTATGCTTAAGTTCAGCAATTACAAATAAAAACTTCAGCACACTTGGTTCAGCACACTTGCAACTTCAGGCCCATCTACTAGAATACTAAAGTTTTGCGTGATTGTCTTTGCTACTTCAGTCCCGTATACTGAAGTTACGCGAAAAATAGGTACGCTTGCAAATTTTTTTCAAAGCGACACAAATTAAAACGTGACCCAAAAAACGAGTATAGACGCAAATGGCTCTGCACCATCCTTTCATAGAGAAGCCCAAGGCCCAAACATCCTACCTGGACCCACAATTTCCATCAAGACCAGTCCACACCAGTCCACTCACTTTCTCAACCCGATTCGTATCTTCTGATAGAGAAATATCCGGGTTTGGGCCTGTAGGACCCGACACGTGTGATAAGAAACTCAAAATTAAAATATAAAATATGAAAGAAATTGGATGAAGGAAGACCCACTCTAAAAAAAGAAAAAAAAAAGACATTTCTGAAGAAGAAACATTCTTTTTTCTCACTGTTTTCAAAGGGAGACAAAGCAGGGTTTTATGAAAATTACCAAAGAGGAAGGTGAGAAAAATAATACTTAATTTTTTTTAATAATTCGAAGAAGATCAAAAAATAATTTGAGCTTTGGTAATTAGCAAGTTGTTTTGGTAAGCAGAAGCAAAAGTTTGAGCTTTTGGGATTCCAAAGTGAAGCTCTCAATTAGGGGGGGGGGGGGTTTCCAATTATTTGGATCAACTAATCAAGGTAAAGTTCATTTTTTTAAAGTTATTAATTACTGCAATTATTGTTGAAATTTAATTTGAGTATATTTTGCTTTCTGTGATTGTGATTGTGTTTTCCTCTATTGTTTTGCTGCATTAATTGCAATATAGTGTTTAATTCAATCCTTTGTGTGCTATTTCTTGTTTTATATGTTAGAAAAATATGAACTTTACGCATTTTAGGCTTACAGTAGTCCAATTCTTGACTAGGTTTTCATTTTCCTATTTTGTGGTCTTTTTTAGGTTGAAATTGTTCTAGGGTTTAGCTTTAGTTTTGTTTTTCCAGTTGTCTAATTAAGTCTTTTTATTTTTTTCCTTTTCATGAAGAATTTGTAAACCCAAAATTCCTTTTAGTTTTGGATAGTGAAGATTTTGGTCCTACTATTGCATTTGCTATACACTAATTTTTTTTCCCTTCGTTTGAAAATTTTCTTTTCAGGTTGACAAGAAGTAAAAGTTCTCGGAAAGATTCAGTTTTTATAGTTTTCGTGCTTGATCCAAAAGGCATTTGAGGGTATGGTGAGTTCTCGTGTCCTTGTTTTGTTGATTGTACTTTTCTCTATTGCATGGGTTTAATCAAATACATTTGTAAATTAGGTTTTGGGGCATTCTAGTTGGTATTTTCTCTGTTGCCTATGGCGTGATCTGATGTGTAAGATTTTTGTATTTTAGCACAAAATTGCAATTGCACATAGTCCAGGTTTAGCGATTAGTTTTTTGTTGACTTACATTGGGTTTGGTGTTTGTGAGGAGTCTTTTCAGAGTGGTTAGGGATGTGAACTGGGATAATTGTGAGATTTAGAGAACTCTATGTTATAAGCAATCCCTACTTGACTCAAAGTACTAGGAGTAATTATTTAGTATTGGAAAGAAATGTGCCTAATACAGGTGAAACAAAGAATGGTATAGCCAACCTGACTAATTTGAGATTCAGACGTAGTTGTATAGGAAGGGATAGAGGCGGATGTTAACTTTTTTTGATAAGTAGATGTTACTTGTTTTCTTTTTATTTTGAATTGTGAAAAGGAGAAGGAAAAGGTGTATTGTCTTTCTCATCTTCACAATGTACAGACTAGGGGTTTATATATAGAGATTACAAATAAAGCCAGCTAGGGATATCTCTACAAATCAGGGATACATATCATATCTGATCTTCCTAGGATAAATATGGAACAAATATCTCGGCTATTTACAGAAATATATCCTCCCCAAAGCTGTTGTACAGCTATAACAAATCTTTTCCTAATCTGACACTCCCCTCAAGCTGGTGAATGGATAACTTGCATTCCCAGCTTGGTAACAAGTCCTTCAAAAGTGCTGCTTTGTAGTCCCTTTGTGAGAATGTCTGCTAGTTGATCCTTAGAAGACACAAATGGAGTGCAAATCAACCCACTATCCAATTTTTCTTTGATAAAGTGTCGATCAACTTCAATGTGCTTCGTCTGATCATGCTGCACTGGGTTATGGGCTATACTTATTGCTGACTTGTTATCACAATATAGCTTCATAGGTGCCTCCCACTTTACTTTCAGGTTTTCAAGAATTATTTTTAGCCACGATAGCTTACAAACACCTAATGCCATAGCTCTGAACTCTGATTCAGCACTTGACCTTGCTACAACATTTTGTTTTTTACTTCTCCATGTCACCAGATTACCACCCAAGAAAGTGCAATACCCTGAGGTTGACTTCCTGTCAACTAGCGACCCAGCATAGTCCGCATTTGTATAAGCTTCTAGAGTCAAGGTGCCACCCCTTTTGAATAAAAGTCCTCTTCCGGGCGTCCCTTTTAGACACTCTAATATTCTATGTGCTGCTCTTAGGTGGACTTCCTTCGGATTGTGCATAAACCGGCTCACCACACTCACGGCATAGCCTATATCAGGTCTAGTGTGGGATAGGTAAATTAACCTTCCAACAAGTCGCTGATATGACCATTTATCCACGGATAGATCTTCTGATGCTTCAGTTAGCCTGTGATTGTACTCAATACGTGTAGTTGCTGGTTTACTCCCCAATTTCCCAGTCTCTTTTAGCAAATCATAGACATATTTTTGCTGTGAAACAAATATGCCTTGTTTAGAAAGGGCTACCTCAATTCCTAGGAAGTATTTTAACTTCCCAAGTTCCTTGATGTCAACCTCTTTAAGCAGACATTCTTTTAGATATTGTATACCATCTTCATCATCTCTAGTGACTATGATATCATCTACATATACCAGTAGGACCGTTGTTTTTCCATTTCCTGAATGTCTCACGAACAAAGTATGATCCCCTTGACTCTGCCTATACCCTAGTGTGATCATTACCTTGGCAAATCTTCCAAACCACGCTCGTGGCGATTGTTTGAGTCCATAGAAAGCCTTTTTAAGCCTGCATACCTTTCCTGCCTTGGACTCAAATCCCGGCGGGACCTCCATATATATCTCCTCCTCCAAGTCTCCATGGAGAAAAGCATTCTTCACATCGAATTGCAGCAAAGTCCATCCAAAAATGGCAGCTAGTGAGAGTATGATTCTTACCGTGTTCATCTTTGCCACCGGAGCAAATGTTTCAAGATAGTCTATGCCATAGTTTTGTGTATACCCTTTGGCAACTAATCTTGCTTTGTATCTCTCCACGGATCCATCAGAATTGTACTTCACTGTGAACACCCAGCGACAACCTACTAATTTTTTCCCTTTCGATAAATCAACCAACTCTCATGTTCTGTTTTTCTCTAGTGCCTCCATTTCAACTCTCATGGCATCCTTCCATTTCTTGTCCGCTAATGCTTCTGACAAGTTTTTTGGAATAGGTATTGAGTGAAGGTTACTAAGGAAGGCTTTATGGCTCGGTGAGAAATTTTGATAGGTCATGAGTGAGAAGGGATGTTTTGTACAATTTCTGGTTTCTTTTCTAAGAGCAATGGGTAGGTTTAGGTCATCTACTTGGTCTGAGGGTTGTTCTTGATTGTTTAAAGATTCTGGAACACATTCTAAACTTGGAACAAGAGCCAGATCCGATGATTGAGCTTGAGCTGGTGGATGTACTCGCTCTTTTCTTCTGGAGTAAACCTGAAGAGGTGGTTGACCGTTACTTTGAATTCTCTCTTCATTCTGATGATTTGTTGGAAACTATGGGGTCTGGAGTCTCAACTGACTCAACTGAAGGTTCAATGGGACCTGGAGACTCAACTGATACTTCATTTTTAGATGACTCGGCAATATCTAAGTAGAACACATTTTTGGGACTATCTTTATTCTTAGTCTCCCCCTGAAGATAGGAGGTGCTAAAGAAGGACTCGGACTCTACAAAAGTGACATCGGCTAAGACAGAATTTTCTAGTTTGTGGGTGATAACATTTGT
Source organism: Nicotiana sylvestris (assembly GCF_000393655.2). NCBI lineage: Eukaryota > Viridiplantae > Streptophyta > Magnoliopsida > Solanales > Solanaceae > Nicotiana > Nicotiana sylvestris. The sequence continues at coordinate 176,273,611 of NC_091060.1, read as the reverse complement.
AACCCTTTTGTGTTGATGAGTAGCCAATAAAAACAGACTTGGTTGCACGTGGGTCTAACTTCCCTCTATTGTTTGAATGGATATGGACATAGGCAACACAACCAAATACTCTTGGTGTTAGGTTCTCGGAGACATTGAAGTTAGAAAAGAAACTTCTCAAGGTGTCGATGGGAGATTTCAGGCTTAGAACCTTTGATGGAACCCGATTGCTAAGATATGTAGCAGTTAGAATGGCTTCCCCCCAATAGTTTTTAGGAACATTCTTGTGAAACAACAATGATCGGGTTATACTGAGAAGATGACCCATTTTTCGTTCAACCACCCCATTTTGTTGGGGTGTGTTGACACAAGACGACTCATGGATGATACCCTCATTTTTGAAGAATGAAGACATGATTTGGTTAAAGTAGTCTCGGGCATTGTCTGAACGAAATCGTTTGATAGGGGTGTTAAATTGGGTCTTGATCATATTGGCAAAATTGGGGAAGACATAGCTCACATCGGATTTGTTTTTCAATAGGTAAACCCACGTTACCCGAGTGCAATCATCAATAAAAGACACAAACCATTTAGTACCAGAAATATTTGAAACTGTAGATCCCCCAAATGTCACTGTGAATGAGATCAAACGGAAACATACTTCTTTTATTACTGACAGAAAAAGAAACTCGCCTATGTTTGGCTAGTTCACAATCATTGCAATGAAAAGACTCTACTGTTAAACCCTTAAACAATAGAGGAAACATAATCTTGACAATTTGAAAAGAAGGATGACCCAAACGCCGATGATAAAGCCAAATTCTTTCTTCACTAGACATGACTGACTCAGATATGAAGGACCGAGGGAGAGAATTCAAAGCTTCATTCTTTAGGTTCAGGTTTCCAGGTAATAGAGCCAGTTTCTAGCCTTAGCAAGCCCAATCATCTTCTTGGTTTCCTGTTCCTGGAAAATACAATAGGAAGGGAAAAAAATTACTCGGCAATTAAAATCTTGAGTAACCTTTTGAATTGAAATAAGATTAGCAAACAATTTTGGAACATGAAGCACATTTTTAAGGCATAGGGAATTTAAGCGAACGTTTCCATATTGGTCACAGTAGCAACAGAACCATCAACAATGGTGATTTTTCTATGGCTTAGGCAAGGGGTATAGGACGAAAAGTATTTAGAAGAAGAGGTCATGTGGTCTGTTGCTCCAGAATCAACTATCCACGGGAAGGAATTACTTGTCATGATATTAGCAGTACAACAAAGAGAAGAGATACCTGAGAATGTTAGAGAATATTTACCTGTCTCGGCTGGATTACTTTTGTCTAAAGAACTAAGCAAACCTTTCAGCCTTTCAATATCTTCTTGACTGATCTCCGGATTTGACTTAGCAGAATTATCTAAGTCATTTTGGGGAGTGCTAGCAACATAAGCCTGTCTCGCCCGTATGGTTATTGTTCTGTGGTTTGCCATTAAGCTTCCAGCACCTCTCTCTTGTGTGGCGATGCTTCTTACAGTAGGTGCAATAGAGAGAATCTCTATTGATCGGTTTTGAAGCATTTGTTGGCTTGGTAGAATTGTCTGATGACTGTAGCATGCCATTCTCCTTCTGCCCAGCCCCCTTTGCAACAAGTGCTGATCCTTCTCCAGCTTGAGTGTCAAGCATAACACTCCTACGCCCTTCTTCAGCCCGTACTATTGAAACTGCTTCATTCAGTGATGGAAGTTCCTCTTTTCCCAATACTTGTACCCTTACTCGATCAAGTTCAACATTAAGTCCAGCAAGGAAGTCATATGTGTGTTCCCTTTCTATAAAGCGCTTCAAGGTTACTGCATCTTCTGGACATCGCATCTGAATGCATTGGTAGTGATCAATCTCTTGCCACAGTCCCTGCAAGAGATTGGCATATTCAGTGACCGATCGTGCCCCTTGCTTCATGGATGTAACCTTCGTTTTGAGTTCATAGATTCGGGCTGCATCATTTACCTTTGAGTAGGTTTGTTGGATTGCTTCCCATATCTCCTTAGCCGTACTAAGAAACATCACTGTATCACTTATTTCTGGAATCATTGAATTCCAGAGCCAAGACATGACCATTGAGTCTTGCTCATCCCAGGCTTCAAACTTGGGATCTTCCTTAGACGGACCTGTACCCAGCAGATGACTTAGCTTCCCTTTGCCTCTCAGGAATGTCCGAACGAACTGTGACCATTTCAGAAAATTTTGTCCGTTCAACCGGTAAGCTGCCTGGACATTTTGCAAATCACCGGTTGTGATGATAGCTGGACTGGTCTCAGTTGTTTCAGACATTTTATCCTTGACTTTCAGGTTTCAACAAGTCCAAAAGGGAAACAAAAAATTTCAATCCTAATAGAATGATGAGAAACGAGAAGGAATTCTCTCAGGAAAGAGCTTTTGGCTCTGATACCATGTTAAAAGGAGAAGGAAAAGGTGTATTGTCTTTCTCATCTTCACAATGTACAAACTAGGGGTTTATATATAGAGATTACAAATAAAGCCAGCTAGGGATATCTCTACAAATCAGGGATACATATCATATCTGATCTTCCTAGGATAAATATGGAAAAAATATCTCAGCTATTTACAGAAATATATCTTCCCCAAAGCTGTTGTACAGCTATAACAAATCTTTTCCTAATCTGACATGAATTTCTACATATATTTGCATAATTATTTGAGGCGATATGTTGCATGCTGAAATGATTATTCTCCATTTCTATTCTGGGATGCTTCAGAAGATAAGCTACAACCACTTACTGCATGTGACTTTCTTTTTCTACACGTGCTTGATGATTTTTGCATCTAATTGCAAACTCATAGGTGTAAGATCGTCTTCTTGGAATACTGTTCTCCCCCCCTCCCCCTCAAAATCAGATGCCATTTGCATGCTTTTTTACTGTTAAGGCTGTTTTTGATCTGTATTGGTTTAAGATCCTCTTCTTCAAATACTATTTTTGTCCCCCCACCCACCCCACCCCACCCCCACCCCCACAAATAACAAAAAAAAAAATCATATTCCATTGACACGCTCATTTATTGTTTAGGCTGTTTTTTATCTGTATAATGCTGAATATGGCACTGTGATCAAGCGTGCCTTTAAACTTATTTACAGATGGAGTTAATAGAGTTAATATCTTTTTTCCAGTAGGAACTACATAGAAATTTCCTTTTTGTGTGGAAATTGCACAGTTAATCTATGTTTGTTCTCATTATGATACCTTGAAAACTCAATATCTCTCTTTTATTGACTATGGGGATGACACCGGTATAAATTGATCGAAATGGATAGTGATGATTCATATAGCTGATCTCTCTCATATAAAAAAATGAAAATCTTAGAGCATCATTACCGATTAGAAGTACATACCCCAACATAGTTACGAGTGTAATTTTGCGCAGACACACTGATCAAAAGGTTTGGTGCAGACATACAGAGGCGGACCTACATGTTGCAATGAGGGGTCACCGGACCCCGTAAGCTTCGGTAAATTTTTTGTATATGTACATGTATATACCTTGAAAATAGTTAATTTAAAGCACTTGGCACCCTGAACAGTAAAAGCCTTTAGGGGGCACTAGTTGAGCAGAACACAGTGCCCCCATTGTGTAAAAATCCTGGATCCGCCTCTGCAGACATATCTCCCATCCACTTAAACACTACCTTATTTTCTAGCCAGTAAGCATTTACTCCTCTTGAAGTTTTATTTTCCAGTTAAATTATATAAGTTATTTTTCTAGAAAAAAGACGTCCCTTGGAGTATCTGATTTGAACTTGGAACCTCATAAATTCTTTGAACCTTTTTGACCGCTGCTCACTCTGCTTGCATCATGGAGATTCAATCGTGTATACAAACAATTATAATATATTGTTAAATGTAATTCACCCACAGGAACTGAGAAATTTTCTGACCAAGGGGATTCAGCTGAACCCCCTTGGCACCATGTAGGTCCATCGTGTTAGGAACATCGTGTTTTTGCTCTTCTCATGTAGGCAGTTTTTCACGTGTCGTAGGTGCTTATTGTAGATTTTCTTGTCCAGATTGTCACCAAATTTTAGTTGCATTAGGTGGAACATGAGGCAATTTGGATCCTTTAATATATACATCTATGATGTGTTTTAGATGCATATTGTGGTGGTGGACTAACTGGGACCTCCTCTCTCAGTTTATACCAGAATTTGTTATCGGCTGATGCAAAAAACTTATATTCTATCTGTTAAAATATCTCATAGTCAATCATTATAGTTTTTGAAAAATGAGCACAGGTATGTACTCTATTTATAGCATAGTCAAATCTGTTTAGTGATGTAGGAGGTCTTCGACTAGTACTTTTAGGTTTGCAACCTTGTAGGAAATCTTGAACTTTCTAATTTGCATGCTTTTACTACTTCTCTATGCTAAAAGGATCAATTAACTACACCTCAGTCTCAAAATTAGTTGGGGTTAGCGACATGTATACTCTTATGAATATTCCGCTCCTGTGTTTGAAGGATGGAAATTGATCTAACATGTAAAATAGAATGAATAATCTCTTGCGCCAACAATGTTATCATTAGATATTCAATTGTACGGGAAGTAGTATTTTTATTTTTCATTTTGGATCAGAGGGATAAGTTATGAAAGCATTGTCTCTAACCTATTGAAATCATGTTTGGAACTTCTTTCCTGCAGGGAAGGTTGGAGAAAATTCCTCTGCTTTTCTTTTGCCGGATATGAAAGATTACGGGTTAGCATGTTAAGAAAATCACTTTGCTTCTTGGAAGTCCTATCCTTTGAGGCAATAATACATCATGACACTCGAGGACTTCTTTACCTTGACTGAGATGAGTAATGGGCTTACAGCGCCTGCTCGAGTCCAGGAGCTAGTCTCTATCATGCAGAAGGAAAAAGAGCGTGGTGTCAAGAATACTATTGAAATAATGAGACATTGGACGGCTGTTGCAAGCACAATAGCTGCAACTGAGAATAAAGAGTGTCTTGAACTCTTTATCCAGCTAGATGGTCTTCACTTTACGAACAGTTGGTTAAAGGATGCCCAGGAGTTGGGCAGTGACACAAGTGACAATGTAGCCGAAGAGACAATCACTCATTTTCTACGAGCGATTGAAAGACTGCATGTCGACAAGGAGAAATCAGTTTCCTCTGGAATCATGATGACTGTGAAGAATCTCCTTGGCCACAAAAGTTCTAAGATACAAGAGAGGTCTAAAGTATTGTTTGATAGTTGGGAAAAAGAAACAGATGAGGATGCAGTTTCAGTGGGCGAGGAAAAAGTACAGGCATCCATTGATGACAAGACAAGAGTGATCACAAATGTTGTGGGGGAAGTTGTAAATTCAGAACCTTCTCTCGGGGGCGTTTCTCCTTCTGGATCCAGAGAAGAGAAGAGCGAGGAACACATCAATGAGAATAAACTGCTATCTTCAAGGTCCGGTGACATTCATCCGTCCATAGTTAATTATACTGAGGCATTGGACAGAAATTTGCAGCATACAATGTTGGAAGATGGGTCTCCAAATTCTCCGTCTTTGGCAAAATCTGCTAGTGAAGACGAGGAAAAATACCTGACTTATCATGCAGAGAGTAGCGCCACTGCTATTGATACATCCACTTCTGCAGTGGAGAGACACTGTAGTCTTGATAAGCAGAAAGATATTCCTGTTTCAGAGTCTGTTAATTGTTTAAACCACGTGCAAGAAGTCGGCAGTCCAGAAAATTTAGACTCAGCAGTGCCTAAACCATTAGATAACAAAACCTTCTCTTCAGGTCCTGATGCCAGAGAAGATTCAGAGGCTGTCTCTGGTCAAGATTTACAAAGACAAAATGATGCCAAAAATGTAGATGACGGTAAAGAGATATTTTCTGTTGATAATGTATCAGTGGCCAGTTCGAAGGGAAAAATACCAAAAAACAGTGTCTTTGCAACTCATGACAGAGGCAATACAGTGCTTGGAGCTAAAAAAGAGAGAAAGTACGACATTGACATACTGCAAGATTCTCCCAACAAGCATAATGTGGAGCATCCCAAGGATTTGAGTATTGCTTTGATGAAAGTGGATGTTGGTGGGGATGAAAAATGTGTTAGTAATAAAAGTGAGGATGATCTGGAAACTGACACTGAATTTGAAGTACCACAAAGAGGTATTACAATATGTAATGTGCTTGAAAAGAAAGGTGATATTGAATTAGACTATGGCATCATAGATCCTTTAGAAGTTGCTCGACAAGTTGCAATAGAAGTTGAGAGAGAAGTCCAAGAGAGTTGCAGTTCTTCTGAGAAAACACGGGAGAGTAAGGTTCATGAGCCTGATAGCCCAGATTCTAGGAGCGCAAATGGCTCCAATGAGGAAATACCAAAAGGAATGCCTGTTCGGCCTGAGGTTTCACTTGCATACTCAGAAGCTGGCCCAATTAATGTCACAGAGAAGCTAGAGTCCTCTCAGATTACTGATGCTGCTTTGGATCTTGAATCCAATGACCAAAAAGGGTGTGATTTTGATTTGAATCTAGAGGTTAGCTCAGACGACATAGATCGACCAGGAAATCCAATCTCCACCTCCATCTCTGTTGTTTCTGCTTCAAGGGCAGCAGCTGCTCCTGGAGTCCCTGTTCCTCCTTTGCAGTTTGAAGGGACTCTTGGATGGAAAGGATCTGCTGCAACTAGTGCATTTCGGCCAGCATCACCTCGCAAGATTCCTGAAAGTGACAAGGCTGTTTCATCTGGTGGGAGTGACAGCATCTCAAAACAACAGCAAAGTTGCCTTGATATTGATTTGAATGTAGCTGAAGGTGGGGATGATAGACTCGCCGATCTAATTACTGGAAAACAAGCCTCAGTATCATCTACTCTTCCTTCAGGGGAATCTTCTGTTGAAGCTAGCCCCAAAAAATTGGCTAGGCTCGAGTTAGATCTGAACTGTGCTAGTGAGGAGGGTGAAGCACCAACAAATTGGCGGGTGGAAAGAAGACTCTTCCCGGATAGGGGCGATTGGAGTCACTCTCCATCATCGTCGTCATCATCAAAACAACCATCATTAAGAAACTTTGATCTAAATGACCAGCCGACTTTTCTCCATGATTCTTCAGATCTACCTTTCTTCAAGAAGCCGTCTCAGTATACAAACACCTCTGGAGCTATTAATTCAGGTGATTCTGTAGTATCCATCATGGGCATGAAGGTAGACGTCAACCATAAAGATCCTGTTTCTCGGTCTGTTATGTTACCAAATGGCAGGATAGTGGAAAATGCAGTTGATCTTAGTACTGCAAGAAGTGGTTTCTTGGGAATGGGATCTCCATTTCCGTATACCCATTCTCCTGCCACTGGATACAATGGCATCACACCGGCTCCTGCCATGCCTTTTCCCTCGGCGATGTATGGATCCGGTGGTTCCGTCCCTTACATGGTGGATTCCCGGGGGGCACCTTTTGTGCCTCACATTTTGGGCTCTGCTTCAGCAATACCACCATCCTTCTACCACCAACCATTTGTTATAAGCATGACTGGTGCACCTGTTTCTAGTGGGGTGATGCCACCAAGGAGAAGTCTAGATCTCAATACCGGCTCAATACTTGAGGGAGGAACTAGAAACCACAGAGGTACAATGCAGCTTTTTGATCAAGGACCGACCAGGTCAATGGACGACCACTTTAGGACCACCTCAGGACCCTCAACCAGTTCAAGTATCGGTGGGAAACGCAAAGAACCAGATGATGGTTGGGAACCTTTCCCTTTTAAACTTCATCCTCCACCTTGGAAGTAGACTTAATTTATCTGGTTTTCCTCGCGGGCTCGGTTAACAGGCCAGTGTTTATAGCAATAGGTGAATCCCAGGTAGGAGAGACTAGTGATTTAGTGGGGGGCCATTATATAGCTGAATAAAGACTCAATTTCTGAATGTGATATGATTCTTGACATTACTTGGCATAGAGAAGGTGCTAGGTTTAATTGTCTCAAAAGTGTAATTTTAACTTTGTTATTTACTTAGCGTTTCATTTAGGGTCTCTGCCAGCACAGAGAACATGTAGCTGTAATTTCTCATTTACATCAAAGAAATTTAGAAGAATGTTTCTTGTCTCTATTATGTTCTTTTATTCATAATCAAAGTGTCCCCTAAATTCGATAACTAAGTGTTGAAGAACTTAAATTTTAGCTCGAAAAGAGGTAAATTTAGAGTAATAGAAAGTTTCCACGTAAGATTTTAGCGAGTAATGACAAGCATAGAGAAAGTTCATTAAATCTGAGATAACTTAAATTGGCTAATTTGGCACAAAGAGTAATTGACTATTGACAGCTTATAATCAAAAGTAAGGGTGAGATGGATATTTTGGTGCATAATCATACAGCTTAGAGTCAAAAGTAATTAACTCATATACTACAGGACAATGAAGTTAAATTTAAGATAATCAACGGTGTGTTATCAAAATTGAATACACGTACAGATACATGCTTTACATCTAGTAAATGCGCAAGTCCAAAAAGAAAATATGAGATAAATACACTCCAAAAAATGAAACTAAGAACAACCGAGGACCTACTCATAAACTAACATGTACGATTCCCTCGTACAAGCTTCTCAGAAATATCGATACAAGGCCAATGTCAGCAACACTTTCAGAAACTACTTGCAGCAGGATGGTATCTTAATTCATGTCAGCACCAAAAGGGCATTCCTTCGTTAGGAAACGATAGTCATGTCCGATGAGCCTACCTTGCTCCAGTTATCTGATTTTCAGTTCATCACCGCTGTATTGCTAGTGTTACCTCCTCTTGTACCTGCACATTCAAATCCCTTGAGAAAATCTCGTACATAAACATGAAGTACGTTAAAACCATGCTCGGAGAACTGAGACTCCAGTCTCGAGTCTACATCACCGTGGCCTATTTAAGTATTTAGCTACTTTTCGAAAATAAATTTAATAATTTATCAAATTAAATCAAGTTCATAATTTTTCAAGGAAAATAGTAAAATGCAAGTTATACTCTTGACAGATTCGCATACATATCCATCTGAGCTTAAGAATGAGAGAAGTTTTTAATATAGTCATACCGTGACTTGCTCTTGAATGAAGACTTCTTCTTCATACCCCCATGATGTGGTTTCCTTTGTTTTTTCTCACTCATATCATTTTGAAAAAGATCCTGCATTTCATCTCTCCTTGATTCAGATACTCTGGTTTTTGGTTTCAATTTTTTCCCTGTCTTTCTAACAATCTTGCCAGCATCAACTGCCTTGTTCACAGCCTTGACTGCTTTTGCACGACGATAAGCAAGATCAACTAGGGAAATCCCAGATTTCTCTTTGTCTTTCTTTGTTTTCCCTTTGCCCTGAAATGGTTGAAGGAGCAAGATAGGTAACACTACCAAAGAACAATATTAATATGTTAAATAGCAAGCAAAGTACGTATTCAAATTGCTTAGTTCATGAATTCGGGACCACATAGATTATTATGTTTGCAACAGCCCTCATTCTCAACTGATTTTTTCTCAGTCCAATAGCTCCCATTTTCTCGAAAGTATTTTCAAGAGATAGAGATTCATTTAAAATATCCTTCAACAATTGAAGATGTTGGAAAACATTTACAGAAACGAACCAAAATCCAAAGATGCGATATATAGAAATATGGAATAATACCATAATATCATCGGAAAATCAGCATATCTTCCAGGTTTCATATTAAAAAACTGGCATATATAGATTGCTAGAGACGACAATGAAATATGCAACAAGAGTGAAGTGAAGAGGAGAAGCTTACTTCATCTAAATCATCTTCATCTTCTAATTGCTCTCGGGCAGCCTCCAGCTTCCTCCTTTTCTTCCTCGGCAGATTTTTCTATAACAATCAGATAAACAATGAGAACGATGAATGACAGGTCGAACAAAAATTTGTACTCAAATTAACAAAAAGCACAAAGATGACTAGAACCTCCCGCTCTCGCTTCCTCTTCTCCTTCATCTTCAGGTCTTCCGCTTGTTCGGCACTCATCACCTTGCTTTCGGAACCATTTTCTTTAGCTGATGATTCCTGGAATATCATTTGCATTTCAGCAAAACTTTTAATCAACCAGTACTGTATTGTTTCAAGTATAATATAAAGGAATAATTGCACGGGCTAAACTGCAACATACTGTCCTCGCATTTCTTGCTCATGACCTTCTCAATACACCTGGTCAATTCAGACTATGATTCAAGCTTGTTATTCCTTATTTTTACTATCGATACATTGGCCAACCAAGAATTTAAATTTTTTTATTCAATGAGCCATGCGAATGTGTATCCTAAAATGATGTAGGAGTAATTAGTTTTACAAGGACAAAAAGAACAAGCACTATAAGTAAATGCCAATTAGGACTTCATGCAATCCTATAGAAACATCCATGCAATCCAGATAAACAACAAAGTAAAAGGTCACCTTTGCTGCCTTCTGGACAAGCTTTTTCTCCTTTTCTGTGACAAACCATGTTCTTTTGGGGCGTGAATAAATCTCATCCCTGTGGGCAATCATATTCTCAGCCTGCAACGTTAAAACAACACGTCAAACTATGTTATGCAGCATTTATCTAATGATTTTCTTCTTTTGGAGGGAGAAGGGTCTTAGACGTCTAAAACTACATGCAATTGTCCATTGTAGGGTTCCCAAAACTCTGTTGTGATACATTACCTTAGCTGCTTCCATCTCAGCTTTTCTTAGTGCCATCTCTTCCCTGCAGTAAACGAAAACTTAAGTTAGTTAATAAATAAGCTCTAATTCTCAAATTCAGTACAAATTTAAGGTGATGAAGTAACACCTCTCTTCTTGCATAATTGCAGCCACTTGATCTTCCAGCTGTTCAATTACTTGTGCCCACTTAGCTATTGATTGCTCTGCTACAATTCGACTCCTCAGCCTTGAACCAGCTCGTTTAACCTGTAACATAACTTTTTAGCCTCCATGCACATCTTTATTTCAGGGTGGCATAGAAAAAGTTGCAGTTTGTGGGTCTATATGGTTCTTATACCAGATAGTGCATAGTCATCAAAATGATTATTTTTATTTTAAACCATAAATAGTGCTACCTTCGTTTCAATTTATGTGAACCTACTTCTTTTGTAGCTCAATTTAAAAAAGAATGACTACTTTCTAAATTTGAAAATAATTTAGCTTAAACATTCCATTTTACCCTTAATGACATTTTTTTATAGCCACACAAATGTTATGGAATTTTGAAGACCACAAGTTCCAAAAGGTCTAATAGCCACACAAATGCTGTGTCATGTTTAAGACCAATCAAATAGGATTATATAAATCATCGAGTGAATGATCAATAAGGTCTTATCCCCAAAAGCAAAAAAAAAATCGTCAATATGTTGCTTTTGTCAAAGAACTAAAAGGCAAGATATTAGAACTAGCAGCACCGAATACATCTAACTAATCAATGGTTCCCAAAATACAATTTTCCTGATTAGAGAAATGGTCGCAAAGGAATAATCCCATGAAGCTGATCCTAAACAGAATTCCATAGGAAAAAAGGTACTGCATGGTCAGAGATATGATTAAAACAGTAAAAGATATTAGAAATTCACCAAAGACCTCTAATTGATCAGTGATTTTAATCATAGAATATCCTAACAGTCGAAAAGAGGACTTATGGAGTAGGACTCCTTAAGTGACCGAACAGCTAAAAGATGTTTGAACAGAGGGGGCATGAACTCACAATGGCTTTTAGAAGAGACCTATCATTGTCTGTGACAAATGTAACGGCATACCCTTCTCTACCAGCTCTAGCCGTGCGGCCCACTCGATGAACATAACTGCAAAGGAAAAGCAAATCAGGACTACATGAAGTACGTAAGGAGTTAACTCATTAAGAACTAGAAGATGGAAAAAGGTAAAAACGAACTCTACAATCCGCACTCCATTTTAAGTGGGTTGTTGCTGTTTTTAGTAATAAACCGACAATAGGTACTAAAACCGGCAATAGGCATAATGAAAAGAAAAACATCTAAAGAAGTATTTTAAAAAAAGGAATCGTCAAGCTAGGAAAAGATCAAGAAAAATAGAACATTATAAGCAAGTGAGTTGTTAAGTGTCAGTAAACCAGCATATGCAACCAGAGTTGGAACTTACCTAGTAAGATCACGTGGACAGGCATAATTTATAACCGTTTGAACACCAATAATGTCAAGGCCCTGATAAAGGAAGAAAAATACAGTCAACAGTAAAATATTAGAACATAATAAAAGAACATAATTCTAATTCTGCTCCAAGGATAACAGCAGGAATACAGATATATCAGCAGGACATAAAAGAGGAAGACTACATGCTTTTACAAGTTCATGCTTATAATGATCATATGAAACCAATCGGATAGGAACATCTTACACGAGCGGCAACATCAGTTGCAATCAGAAAATCCACTTCCTGTTTTCTGAAAACTTCCAAAGCCTACAGATAAAGCAATCGGTAAGAAAGCATCTAGACAGATTATTTATATGATTTCCGACAAAACATTTGACGGAACATACATCTAGACGTTGCGCTTGCGTAAGATTTCCATGCAGCTCAGCTGCTTTGAAGCCAAGTAAACCAAATATAATTTTCAACCTATGTGCTGCTTGCTTTGTACCACTGTCAAGATAACCACAAAACTTAGCCTTGCTGACCAAAAGATAAGCCAAGTGGAGGTCTAGAAGATAGATAAGAGAAGTGATAAAGTCAAATTTTGGCGAAATCAAAATGAACATTGGAGTCTCTACGCCAATCAAGAGTCCTGGTTATTAAAATGATGGAAAAGCATTAGAAGGATTTTCAAAGAAGTATTTAGTAGGAGAAGAGAATCACATTTGTTAGACTTATCTTCAAAATTATATGAAACAGTCCAACTTGTTCAAACGAAGGGTCACAAGGAAAGTGCATTTTACAGCACTTTCCTCTGTTGATGGTCAATATTTAGGACCGTTACATCAGTTATTATTTCAATATCTTCCACTGAACTTTGCCCAATTCATAACGCGTACTACACCATCCAATTTAATTAGATAGTTCTGGTTTGTCTTGGTAAAATTAATAAATCAAGTGCTAAAATGCTTTTCATCATCCACGAAAAAACTAATGAGCACATTTGGAATTTGAAATGGTAACATATTGGAATATGCAAAATTGACTTTCTGAACTATTATACTATATCAAAAAAAAGGACAGCGAAACAATGACTAACTATTTGCATGGTTGGAACGTATTTTGAGTATGCTCACATTAGAAACCTAAACTTTCAGGTTGATGAAAACACAAGCATAAAAGTGAACATACTACAAAGGAACTTCAACCAACGAGAACTGCATAAAGGTGTAAACCTCATAAAAGATTAAATACATTTTAGGCCAAATTTCATATGCCCTGCCAATGCTTGACTAGACAAAAGAATAACTTCCAAGTCTATCTGGCTAGAAACTGTATGTTATAGTGCATGAAAATTGGTACCCAGCAAGATGTACCATAACACAATAGAAAATGCAACTTTCTGTACAGTTAGCTAAAAACCTGAAAACAATCACTTTGGAGGTGAAGGTCTTGGTGCACAATGCAAGAAGAACAGCTTCTTGATTTCCTTCACGCATTCTCCGTATTCTAACTACCCTGCAAACAAGGTTATATCAGCTTTCGCGCTTGAGAACTTAATGATTGAGATTCCATTTCTGAGAAAAGAACAAATATTAATTGCAATGTAGAGCTTGCCGATGTCTTACTCTTCAGTCAATGTTGCTGGCCGTTTCGTTGATGGATCAGCTGACAGGCGCAAAGGTTTATTCAGAGATAGCTTGATAAGCTCATCAATTTCCTCAGTCATTGTCGCAGAAAACAACATGGTCTGTCTCCGCTTTGGACACAATCTAACCTGTGTATAACCCAGGACATGTCATTTCAAGAGCTGAAGCATGTATATGCCCATAGGACATCCTTTTCTATAGAGTAAACAGTTAATTATATTCTATACCTTGAAAGTTCTCCATAGTAAACGAATGTACTAAAACTTTGTCCTTCCAGATTGAAGATATAGCTTTGTATTAGAGTCGAAGTTTGTTGACATGAATTACAGTTAAGTTTTAAATAAGATAGTTGTAATCCTTTTTTTTTTTGGATGGTTATAAGATAATTATTTCTCACACAGCTATCTTAGCTCTATAGGAAAGGAAACCACGATGTTGAAGGCATACCAGTTCATGAATTTCAGCACTGAAACCCAGCTCCAGTAGTCGATCGGCCTCATCAAGAATCAATACTGCAAGATCATCCAAATCAACTGACTTGGAGTTCCGTAGATGATCTATCATACGTCCTGGAGTTGCCACGACAATATCAGGCATTGATCTCAAGGCTTGTTCTTGCACCTGAAATAGAGCACGACATTCCCGTAATTGTTGGAAGCAGTAGCCAAGCTTTTCCTAGGAAAGATCTAGAAAAGCTTTAAACATACCTTGGTTGACAGACCACCAACAACCAGACAACATCTGATATCTGTCATAAACTGCGCAAGTTTACCTATCATACTATGAACCCTGGATAACACAATTAAGACATAACCTAGTCAATCCATAGTAGAGCCTGAAAAGAATTAATCGACATACCACACAAAACAATAGTAGTTTGTATATACATTAGGCAAAATATTTAAATTTTCATTCAAGGGGCAAACAATTCTGATCTTTAAATTTTTAATAAAGTTATGATTTTGGACATTGAAGCCTTATATAATTGCTGGATAATTAACGTCATCTGTATTCCTGGATGGAATTTCATGTAGCGGGAAAACGTATTTGCAGTTTGGAACCCAATAGTTTCTTATTTGATCGAAGGCATATCTGATGCCAAATATAAGTAATAGCCTCAGTTGCACAAAAAGGGGACCTGCTTTGGCACACGAGTAGCGGAAGCACCAGAAAATATAATGAATGAGAACAGAACAAGGTTGAGAAAGCAGCACTTAAAATTAGTACACATATTTTTTATAAAAGAGAAGATAAGGAGACGTACTGAACAGCCAACTCCCTTGTTGGAGTAAGAATAAGAACCCTAATTGCAGGCCTATTTTTTGGACGGTACAACAGTCTCTCCAGTGTCGGTAAAGCAAAGGCAGCTGTCTATAGAGGCAAAATATAGAAGAAGGAGCACAAATCAAAACACAACCAACTAACACAACTAGCTAAATATAAGTACATTAGATCTAACATCGCAAAATTGTACCTTTCCAGATCCTGTTATAGCACTCCCACAAATATCTCGGCCCGTTAAGGCCAGCGGAACGCAAGCAGCCTACATCGGAGTAACGCACATTAATACACAAGTTGAGACTACATTCAGGGGTAACAGAAGCTGGCAAAGAGAAACACCTGAATCGGGGTGGGCTTACTGTAACCCAATGCTTCACAAGCTCGAAGCAACGGCCTTGAGATATGGAGCTCCATAAACGAATTGGCTTGAAATGAAACTCCTTCTGATGAGGCAAAAAATGGTTTTTTTTCGCCAACATTGGTATCTACTTCATCATCACCATCCTCAGGTCTATACTCTTCCTAATATTATGCAAGACATATAATCGAACCAATTAATCAACTAATCTTAAACATATCCATTCCAATCTATGTAGGCCCAATTCATTCCAGTAATAAATAATTTTAACTTCTGACACAAATAAAAGTTCTCTTAACACTAACATTCACTAACTGGACTAAAAATTCAGTCCCAACTAGTTGATACTCACTCTGTCCCGTTTTATGGGCACACTTTCCTATTTAATCTATATTTAAAGAGAAAAAAGGCTACCTTTAAGCTTCCTATTTCAATTTATAGTCACACAAAAGTGTATACATTCTGTTCCTAGCTAAACGTATCAAAAATTATTTCGGAAAACTTCAACAACAAAAAAAGATACTTCTATTTAAAAAAAATAGAGAAAACGGGAACAGTTTTACTTGGCGGTGAGGTTCTGAGTCATCGGGATCAGAATCTTCTTCGACTGGTTTAGCTATAGGTTCAGACAATTGTTGACGGGCTTTTGATATTTTAAAATCAATAGACGTCGTGCTACGGCGATTGTGTTCATCGGCGACGGATTCGGAATAAGAAGAGAAATCCCATGGAGATTGTGTCTTCTTCTTAGGTTTGTTGTCGGCATCTTCGTTATCTTCTGCTTCTTCTTGTTCTTCTTCTTCATCGTCATTCTCCTCGTACTCCACTTCTTCGTCACTTGGTTGTTCGAAAACAAAATCTGCCATTGGAATACGGTACTAAGATGACTGCTGGTTCGTGCTTTTGTGAGGGTTTTAGAATTTGTTTTGAGTTACAGGGTTTTACTATAGTTGGTCGTCTGGAGTTTGGAGTTTGGACCAGAGTTGTAACCTAGACACTGGTGTATTTTATTTCTTTTTTATTTATTCGCTTAATTTCGTTCGTTTTTTTTTTTAACAACGCATTTTATTCTTTTCCAAAAGAGTACATTGAGCTGAGGGGGTACCAACATCTCCTCCTTAGTTCATCTTGAAAGATAGACAAACCTATCTTTTTACATTTTGAGATGAGGTAAATGCATTTGGACTGGGAATCCATTAACATTGTGAAGTATGCATAAATACTCCATTCTATACAAAAGTTGCCTCTAGTACTAACTACCTTACTACTATACAAAAACTTCATGATCATGGTGGTTGAAATGAAATGTTGTCTTTCTTCAATTTGATCCTTCGAAAGGAAGGGAAAAACCATCTATCCATGTTCATCAGGCCTCTAACTTGCGGAGGGAGTTCAGTAAATTCATGAATTTTTTTAGAATGAGCAAGCGTGTGGCTATAATTGGCAAGTTTATCAGCAAGTTGATTGCTCTCTCTGTAATAATGCTTAAGATTATAGCTTGACTGAATCTTGAATTCTTTAAGCTCCTCAATTTCTTTAGATATCCTCTAGAATTGTACATTGCACATTTACACAATCAACAATCAATTTAGAATCACTCTCAGCATTGATATTCTGTACTCCATTTAACATGCACCATCTTATGCCATAATGAAGAGCAGAAGCTTCTGCCCAATTGCTAGTATATGTGCCTAGAGATAAGGAATAGGCAAAAATTAGGCACCCCTTTTCATCCCTAATCACACCTCCACCACCACAATTCCCTTGTTTGCAACTACCATCAGAGTTCAATTTGAGAAAGGGGATGAAAGATCTGATCCATTTAATCACCATGGATTTTTCAAAGTGGATTGAGCTCCTCATTAGTTGACTGATATCATTCCAATGTGGACACAACTGTACTTGCTGGAATTAATTGTTCACCAGTTGTGCAACAGAGAAAGCAATCAAAGAAATTAATCTTCTCACATTAGCTCTAACATTATCATATTTGGCATTGCACCTAGCTTTCCAGATTTTCCAAGAAGCAATGGCAGGCAAACACTTAATTAAGAAAGCATGAACTGGATTATTTACCTTGCACCTCCACCAATTCACCATAAGTTGTCTGAAAGGTATCTCACTGTGTGCAATTCCCAAAGGTCCACATAATACTTTCCATATGTTCTTTGCGAATGAGCCAGTGTAGAATAAATGGTCAACATCTTCTACTCCTGGGGAACCACCACAACAACATCTAGATGATATCGAATAACCCAGCTTAGTAACTCTCGCATCAGTTGGAATCTTGTCCCTCAAATCCCTCCACACTATGAAGTTCATCTTGAAAGGAATACCTTTCTGCCAATTCATAGTATTAACCCAAGTTTTATGCTGCTTTTTTCTAAACAAATGACAGGCAGAGGCCACTGAAAATGACCCATTGTTATCCGCACTCCAGATTGCTTTATCAAGAATAGATGATTTCAGTTGGATCCGGAGACTATTGACTTTAAAGACAATCTGTTGAGGAAGAAGTTGATCATAACCTTCCCAATTGATTTGATTGTTTAATACCATATCCACGAGCTTCAAATTATTTGGTTATGACCAGGAGGGAGGCAGTCATAAAGAGGACCAAGCTCAGACCAATTGTCAAACCAGAAAGACACTTCTCCTCTTCCGATCTTCCATAGAATTTGTTTATCCACCACCTTTTTGATCTTACACATGGCATTCCAGGATTGAGATTGACCTGAATACCATCTCTTCATAACAT
This sequence comes from Nicotiana sylvestris, assembly GCF_000393655.2. NCBI lineage: Eukaryota > Viridiplantae > Streptophyta > Magnoliopsida > Solanales > Solanaceae > Nicotiana > Nicotiana sylvestris. The sequence continues at coordinate 176,255,457 of NC_091060.1, read as the reverse complement.
GATGAACTCTCTGATAATATTTGGCCATAAGAAACTTCTTCCATAGGGACTGACCAGTCCTAAAATTCCACCATTGTTTTATTGTGAATGCATTGCAAATGTCTTAAAGTTTCCTGAAATTTGTTCCCTCCTCTTCATAAGGAAAGCAAAGTTTATCCCAGGAAGACCAATGATATCTTCTTTTTTCCGCAAACCCTCTCCAGGAGAATATGTTAAAAATTCTTTCTATTTGATTAAGCACACTTTTGGGAGGGTGAATAGCTTCCAGAAGATGAGTTGATAATGCAAGAAGAACATGCCTGATCAACACTGCTCTGCCACCAGGATAGAAATTTAGTGTGTCATCCTGAAATTTTGTTGATGACCTTGGTTATCATTTCTGAGAATATAACTATCTTTTTCCTCCCTACATATAGTGGACATCCCAGATATTTTATAGGTAAAGCTTTGTGCTCTATCCCAATTATGCTTTCCACCCTTGAAATTTCCTCTGGTTGAGCATTTGGATTTAGAATAAAACAAGATTTTTGCTTGTTGACCTATTGACCTGAAACTCTTTCATAATCAGTAATAGCCTCCATAAGAAGTCCTAATGATTTCCTGCAACCACTAGAAAAGAGAATGATATCTTCAGCAACGGCAAGATGATTAATAATAGGGCCTTTCTTATTCATATGAACAGCTTTAAAAGCATTAAGAGAAGCAATGTGATTTAATTTTCTAGAAAGAAATTCAGCACAAATAACAAACAGAGAAGGAAAAATAGGGTCTCCCTGTCTTAGACCTCTCTCATATTTGAAAAAGGCTTGCCTAGTGCCATTAACAATTAGAGAATACTAGTTGCTAGAGATATGTCTGAAAATGATGTCAATCCAAGTTTCACTAAAACCTAAATTTCTCATTAGAACACATAGATAAGACCACGACACTCTACCATATGCCTTAGCCATATCTAGTTTTAATGCAACATTTCTTTTCTCATTTGTTTTTCCAATATCTTAGGATGATTTCCTGAGCAAGTAAAATATTTTTAGTAATAGCTCTGCCTTTCACAAAATCACTTTGGTTCCAACTGATCAAATCTGGTAAAATAATGCTCAGCCTGGAATTAAGTAACTTAGAAAACAGCTTACTAATAACATTACATAGGCTAATGAGTCTTATATCATTGATATGCTGGGGGAGGGGACCTTGGGAAGCACGACTATGTAGGTATGTGTAAACCACTTGGGCAAATTTGCTCCACAGAAAATAAAAATAAAAGCTTGAACAATATCTGAAGCAATAATGGACGAGCATTTTTGAAAATTTTTGCTGTAAAATCATCTGGTCCAGGAGAACTATCTGGGTCCATAGAAAGGACACAAACTTTCAATTCCTCCTCACTAGGTAATGCAATCAATTTAGAGTTTACATCCTCAGAAATAGAAGGTTCTATGAAATCCAAATCTGAGAAATCATTCTGTTCATCTTTCTGACAAAAGAGCCCTTGAAAATATCTCACTGCCACTTCTGAGATATCTTTAGTCCCTTCAACCCATTGGTAATGTTCATTTTGTATCTTATTGATATTCAACCTCCTTCTCTTATCTTTAACGACATTGTGAAAATAGGCAGAGTTAGAATCCCCATCCTTTAGCCATTTTACTCTGGCTTTTTGCCTTAAAATAGAGTCTTGGATCTTGAGGTATCTAATATACTCAGCTCTGGTTTTATTCAAATTAGTTCTATTGACATCACTGCTGTCATTTATGTTAAGAACTTCAATATTGACGATTTCAAATTCCAATCTTTTAGGTTCTTCATGAATATCTCCATAAGCCTCTCTCGACCAGGAACTAAGTCTAAATGTAGTTTTTTTCAACTTCTGATGAAAGATCCATAGTGAATTGCTATTACACTCTTCTTTCCAGGTACTTTTAACCACATCAAGGAAGTCAGCATGATCTGTCCAAAAATTGAGAAATTTGAAATATTTGACATGAGCTTCTTCATTATGGCTAAACTGAATCAGAAGAGGGACATGATCAGAACAAGCATTGGCCAGATGAGTAACAGTGGTTCTATTGAATATACTAAACCACTCAGAATTATACACCATCCTATCCAACCTCTTCCATATTGTACCAGGAGACCCTTTGTTATTGCACCAAGTAACAATATTACCAAGAAAACCACCATCCTGTAAGCTGCAATCTGACAAACATTCTATAAAGTCGAAGCTTTTGTCAATTCTGTACGGATTGCCTCCTATTTTTTCCTCAGGTTCAGAGATGACATTAAAATCACCTATAACTACCCAAGGTCCATTGAGGGAGCCTGCAAAATTAACCAAATCAGCCCACAATTGTTTTCTCAAAATGGATCTACATTTAACATACATAGACATGAGGTGAAACTCAGTATTAGTAACTTTGTAGTTAATCTTGCAATTAACTAGCTGATCAGTGTCCTTGATAATGTCAACATCAAAATCATTTGACCAAAAGATTCATATTTTGTTGTTGATATTAGAGTAACAGTTATACAGCCCAAGCTGACTCATGTACTGACTCATTCGAATCACCTTGAGTTTATGTTCTTGTAAGAAAATGAGGAAAATATTACATTGTTGTTTGAGAGTTTTGACTCTCTCAAAGGCACTTTGAGTTTTTATACTCCTAATATTCCAACAAAGAGTATTAATCATTGGAGACTATTGGAGTAAGAACTATGTTTGACTTCTTGATAGCTTTGGTCTTCTGCGTGGAAGGCCACCCATTTTGATTGCCATCTGAACCCCTTGGAGAAAGATTGTTCATATCAACAATTATATTTTGGTCATGAGTTAACCTCCTAATTGCTTCACATTCCATATTTATAGCCTTCTTGTCTTTGGTGCAGGCTTCGCCATTAGAAACTAAAGATTGCTCTTTTGGAATTGAGTCTCTTCAACTTCTTCCTCCGATTCTGTTTCGAAGTGAGAATATTCATCCACTTCATTATCTTCCTATTGAGAATTTGACTCTATTGCTATGTTTTCCATAGCAATGTCCTTGCCGCTAGCAATGGTATCAACTTGCTTCCCATCTGGCTCTTCCGGGGGCTTTATTCTCTCAGCCACATCGAGTAAATTGTGAGTATAAGAATCATTCATCATAGCTTGTTGAATTTGCTCTGTATCCAACTTCCATGATTCTTCCTTGTTGGGTTTGCTATCCCTTTTGCTAATTGTTGGATCTTGTTGATGCTTGTTCCTCGTATAAGGTGTAGCTGCATTTTTCGAGTAGAGAAGTTTTTCTTAATCTTTTAATCTTCCTAATATTCTCAGGTTGTATCATATGTCGCCCTTCATTCCCTTGATTTTGTTCTCTCAATGAAGTGATTTTGAGCTGCTCGTTCACTGATGTCAACTCCTTGGTAGCATTGTTTTCTCCAGAAACAAACATATTACTTTCAATTGTATCCTTCATAGCCTCTTTTATAGTATTTAAGTTGGCAATTGATATATTTTTGCCTTGAAGATTATTAGAATCACTCTTTGCCTTCTTCTTTCCTTTGTTATTTGTCACAGTAGTCCACCCTTCCTCTTTATCCATATTCTCTACCTCCATAGTGGCTAAACCATGTTCTTTGTTGTCTCCACTGTAACTAGACCCTTTATCAATTTCTATTTTATTGTTGACCTTCCCCTTTGTAGCTTCCATACTCTTGTTCTCTAGGATAGAAGTTTTGTTAACTTGGTTCCCATATTTTGCTGAAGATTGCCTCAACTCAGGATGAAGAATACCATAGTTTATATCACTATGACCCTGCATTTTGCAATGACCACAATACTCGGGAATAGTTTCATATTCAACCTTTTGAATCCTAGTTTCCTTCTGACCTTCCTTATTGACAATGTCAATCAGGACCTCTTTAACGAGGGGTTTGGTAATGTCAGTTTCAACCTTAATTTTTGCCGTAGTAAGTCTAATTTTTGATAAGGTTGCTTTGTCACATATGATTGGAATACCAATTGGCTCCGCAATACGACATAGAGCCGCCCATTCAAAGAAATGCCACCAGAGATTTGGTAAATTTATCCAAACTGGGGCCATAATAGTCTCAATTCCATGCTTAAAATCCGTAGTCCATTTCTGTAGCTTCATTTGCATACCGGCGATTATCAGTTGGTTCTGCCATAGACATTGTTGTGGTCTTCCTCCAAATCAAAATCGATGAAAATATTTTTGAGGTTGTAAGCTCCTATTTTGATGGCACCTTTGACTGGTACTGTTCTAAGAAATTCAGTTCGAATCCGCTCAATAGATGGTCTAGTTCTTGGAAATATACCCACAATGGTGAGATGGCATGTTTCAGCCAACAAATCATGTTCCTCTTTTGGGAAACTGACCACTGGTTTTCCTCCGACAATCTCGTATGGTTTGTGTTTGAGATGGATCTTTTTCTTAGAGGTGTTGCTATGGGCGCCGGAACCTCCGAGTCTTGATGCATAGTTGTTTTGATTTTCACCTATCATTGAAGTTCCAATGACCGGAGTAGGTCCATTTAGATATACCAGAAGCTGATTTGGGGTCTGATTAGTCTTGGAAGTTGTTGGATTTGCGAGATTTAGAGGAGGGAAATCACTAATTTGCATGTTACATGGATCCAGCGGAATCGAGGCCTAGCACCTTTCCGATGGTGGAGCTTGGTTGCATTATGCCCTAAATTGACCGTTATAGGAACGTTGTTTTTCTTGGAAATATCGACACAAAGGGGAAAGCTTAGAGAGAAGTTAGAGCTTCTCTCTCTAGATATTAAAACGAAACATGATGTTTCATTGCTTAATTTCATTAATCTCGCGACTCTCCCACTATGTTTTCATTAAATCATGGAGAAACCCCTCTAACTTTTGAATACTACCCTTTAACCTCCTTTCAGCACACTTAATTGATTTTTTGGCCTTTTTTCGTGGTCCATAATATTTGACTTTTTCAAAGAGAAAAAGACCAAAATTGTCCCTCTACTATTGAAAATTAGTCACGTTTATACATGTTTTTACTTTTCATCCAAAATCATACCTACCGTTAATATAGTATATAAGTTTGTCTCTAGCTCTAACATATGTCCAACATGGCACCGAGATCCCATAATAATTTGGCAACTAGGAAATTCTTGACCCATTCTTTTAGAAATCCGCCCCACCCTTATAACTTGTTAGTTAGTCTCCTTCGTCAATTAAATAGGACCCTATTCAGTCGATGAAAAATTAGGGTTCAAGCACAAAATTTCATTTTCTCTCGTTTGCTCTACTTTGTCCTCTCAGGTGAGATTCAATGTTGCAGAGTAGTACTTCCTCTCAAAGAAGGTGTTGATGTGGCATTATTGTCAACCATTTCACATCAACCACTCCAGTTAACGCCGGTAGGAAATTTTATCAATGTACACGGCCTAAGATAAGTATTTTATGTGGATTTGTTTAATCTTTCTACTATATCAAGCTATTTTGATTTGAAAATTGAATCTTTTAAATGGTTCTTTAGCAGAATAATTCATGTGGTTATTTCAAATGGGAAGATCAAATATCCACGGATGGTTCCCAGCTTGAAATAAGAGAATTAATGTCGTCTTTAATTGCAGTTACGATTGAAAGAGACAAGTTGAGGGAAAATGTAATTGCCTTGGACACTGTTTGTTGGATTCTTTGTCGCTGGATAATGAAGTAGATTTCATTATGGTTTTTCCTTGTTTAGTTGATTATCATTGTGTTAGTTCAGTCATCTCTTTGTGCAGTGAATTGGCATGTATTGCTCAGTGAAGTAGGGAATTCTCTTACGAATTGGAGTATTCCCAATTAGAATGATACCCCAATTAGAGATGTAATAGCATGATGCTTCTGTTTTTTATCTGAAATGGTAAATGAATATAAGGCTTCGATTTTTATCATTCTCCACTTTGAATTAATAGGTGCTAATCTGCACAAATACATGTTATAGCAACAGTTATATCTTTACCATATCCTTATGTGTTCAATCTATATTAACAAGAAAACAATGTCATAGTACATCAGAATAAAGGGAACAAGACGAACTTGAAAATCCATACCACAAACTGTTCAGAATTTACTAACATTGACGGAAATTCATAACTTCAATTGTCATAGTACACCTACTTCATAACACCAACTGTCATAACATTCACATAATGGACTTCATAGAAGTCCACACCACCAATCACAAAATTAAATGTACTATTATAGTATTAATTATATCAACCAGCAAAATAACAATTGTACTATCATAGCAGTAATTACAAGCCTTCTAAACTTAAAATTCGCAAAAACGTCCACGCTTAACTGACTTTCCACCTTTAGTTCAAGTCACATTAGTTTGTGACTTGCCATTACCCCTTTCTTATCTTCATCTTGGCCATCTTTTCAAGTTTATTTCATGTTATAACTTTCTTACTATTCCAGGTAGGATTCTTAGCTGAGTATGGTCGGTTTGAGGGCACTCTCACACCAGATGAGTCACCAACAAAATTGATGGTCTTTGTTATAGCTGGTATGGTTCGTTGATGTCTCATAAGTAGTCTTGTCCTTTCTTCAGAGAAACTCCTTGGCCTAATATCTGGGGCTGAATCTGATTCAAAATCAGGAAATTCAAAATCTGGAAGGACATAATTGTTGGAAAGTTTCCTTTCAACTTGCAGGAGTTGGCATAAACTGGAAGTTTGTATCTTGAATTGGATTACTTGACTGACTTTCTTGAATGATATGTGGTGTTGAAAGTTGTATTTCCTCCTCAGCTAGTATATTTGCAACAAGTAGTGACATGAGTTATTCATCATTATTGTCTTCATGTCTTAAACATATTTGTTTATTTGCCTACTTGCCCTTTTTCTTACTTGCCATTGGTTGTTTTCCCTTAGAATGCTATTTAACAAAAGAAATAGAACAGACATAGTTAGAGTAAATCAGTAAAAAATAAAATAGACGGTATTTGAAAAATAAAGAATGTTACCCTTGCACAACCCCTAGCATTGTGTCCAGGCTGACCACATGTGGAACACTTCATTATCCTCCCCTTCCTGGACTGCATCCATTCACCTTCTTTGTTGACTGTTTCATTTTTTTCTCTTGTTCTTTTGACTTTAGGTCTGCCAACCATCTTCACAAATTTTGGTGGTTCCATTGCATGAGATGCTTCTACTTTCCAAAAAAATTCTCCCTTTACTGGTTGAAGCTTATGCGAATAGGCTAGGAAATAAGCCTATTTGGTGTACCACCGGTGTATTTCAATCAGGGGATTCATCTTGTTATGTTGTATTGCTTTAATTGCATGAGGACATGTGATGCCATTAAGGTTCCATGTCCTACATGTGCATCTCTTCACCACCATATTCATTGTATGTTTGTCACCATCCTCATTCGCTTCATACCCTTCTTGACCATTGGAATGAACATGACACTTATTTGCAATATTCAAGTATTGGCTATACAGTTGCATGGTTTGGGGACTGAAGTCATTACTCCATGACATTACAGTAGATTCATGTTCCCTTAGCATGTTAATAACCTTTACTCTGTTATCCTCAAATATCTTGATAATTGGCTTGAATCTTGATTCTTTGATCCATGAATTGAAGGACTCAATTAGGTTGTTGTCCACTGAGTAGTTCTTGCAAACAATGTCAAAGTATGCTCTACTCTAACTTGGGGTGGGTACTTCATCTAATCTTCAACAACATCCTTACCATTTTCATCCACTTGTCCTATATTCCTTAATTGGTCTTTAAAATATTCTTCATATATGCTCCATACAGCCCACCAGAGGTACTTGTTATATTCCCCACCTCCCCATCTTTTGCACCAATTTGCCTCTATGTGTCTTACACAATATCTGTGGTGTGCCTCAGGAAGAACCAACTGAGCTGAATCAATCAAATTCTGAAAATGAGAAAACATAAAAGAGATGCATCAGTAAAAAGAGATGCATTAGTAAAAGATATGAATCAATTAAATTGTTAGGTTCATACCTTCTGCATATCTAATATAAATGCGATCTCTTCTCCTATTTTGAGGTCCAATGAATGTTGTAGCAGTCTTAAGAACCAAATTCATGTCACTTTGGTTTCTTTATCAACAATAACCCAAGCTAGGGGATAAAAGTGCCTCATGGAGTCTTGAGCAACAACTACTAACAGTTGACCCTTGCATTTTCGTTTCAAAAAGGTTCCATCCAAGCCAATAAATGGTCTCAACCCACTTTTAAACCCCATTTTCAATGCGTGAAAACATATATACATTCTTAAAAATCTTCTTTTTCCTTCACTAAGTGCATCATTTGATATGTTAATCACCACATCTGTACCTAGATTACTAGACCTTAATTCATTAGCATAACCCTCAAGCTTGTTGTAAGCATCTGCAAAACTATCCTCCATTTTCTCTAGGATCATTCTTTTGGCTCTCTTACACTTTGAATGACTAACATTGATATTAAATGGAGCTTTTACACTCGCCATAATCTCCTTAATTTTAATTTTAGGATTATCTTGCAACCCTCTCTTAAAGTAAGTGATCACGCCCAACTATGCTTATAAAAAGGACACGCGGACGTTGCAAATATAATCTGAGTATTTAGCCTAGAGTCGAACCCACAAGGAATTAACCTATCAATTACTCTCGTTAGACGTGCTAAATTCTATGGAATCAACTTCCCAAATATTGTAAATAACAATTGAGGGTATTTCTACTAACTAAGAATGAAAGTAAATAAGCAATTGAAAACTAACTATGATTAAGTGTAAACAATTACGAGAAAGATCTAAGGTTATGATTTCCCCTATTGATGGAATCCCTTCCAGTTATGTTTCACATAGATTCACCAAATAGTCTCTATCAATCATGAGCACTCTTATTACCGTAAATCTCTCTCGAGTAATCACGACAATTTACTAAACGCACTCTCCCGAGTTACGCTAGCTGGTTTCATTTATTACAACCCGCTTTAGATTGCACCCAAGACTTTGTTATCCCTAATCCCGCCTTTAAACCCTCGGTTATTGATCCTTCATATACTTTGGGAGTGGTGTTGTTCTACAACTACCTAAATACGCACTCTCTCCCGAGTTATGCATACTAAATAGGCACAGCTAATTGAGGATCCTGTCAATTAACTACAATAAGCACATAGTTGAACAAATAGAGATTAAACTAGGCAAACTATATTAACATAACAAGAAGTTCATCCTTCAATAGGTTCCATCAAAACCTTAGACTAAATATTTAGCTACTCATGCTAGTGTTCATCATAACAATATTCAAATTCATCACAAATAATAAAAAACAAAAGAAAGAAAGGAAGAACTCGATGTTGAATTATCCTCCTTGCCTCTTGCCTCCCCTTGCCTTGAACTAAGCTATGAAAACCTTGATAATCTTCCCTTGGGTGAGCTAGACCTTCTATAGTTAAGTGGATTTACCCTCGAACTTCCAAGTTTACCCCTGAAGTTTATTTTTCCGGAACTGGGCTAGTGTGGTCGCGCTAGTGGACGCGCTAATGTCCGCGCATATGGCCTATTATTCTGCCTCGACTTTCTGGGTTAGCGCGGTCGCGCTAGTGGCTGTGCTAGTCCAGGTCTTCATTTCATCTCTTCTTTCTCTCGTCTTCTTACGTACTCAGCTCCTAGGGGCTTTTCTTGCTTCAATTTAGCTCCAACCACAGTTTTAAGTCCTCATACATGCTACTCACTCCTGCAACATGTCAAATTCATAATAAGAGCCAATTTATCATCATTTAACTATATTATAACAGTGAAACATAATCAAACTGGGGGCATCAACAGTCGCCAAATTACATAAATCTAGCCTATTATCAACACCCCACACTTAAATCATTGCTAGTACTCGAGCAATCCACCACACTCTATAGAGGTTCCTTAACTAAGCATTATTCCCTAACGCATCACACCAAGAACAAATCACATAAGTTACGCCTAGTAGTGAACAATCTTTGCCTCATAAGCTGACTCTCACGTGCCGCGCAATATTCATACTTACTCAAATTGCTCTACACAGAAGTCAAGACTTGCCCTTCCTTCGTGAATCACATGCCCTCACCTCACACAAGAGTGTAGTTCCACATATAATGATATTTAGAACAATTAGGAACTTAGATAGACAAAATTCGTGCACTCTCAAAAAGAACATTCACATGCCACAAAGATGCACCATAGGCTTGCCTGTAGTGTACTACTCTACTAATCGAGCCCACTCAGTCTAAGATCAATAGGACTTCAATTGGTTGTAATGTAGGCTAAAGGACGGGTAGGATATATTTGGATATAGTGACTAACCTCCCTAAGCACTTTTAATATAATTACATTAACCTTCAAAACTATACTTATGTCAACCAACCAATCCACCACTTTTTATTTACAACATCCCACTCCATTAGGTGCAATTGTAACAAACCACACTTATCGATTACTACATTTACTCATTTTTTTCTTTTCAGTGGTGCTTATTCTTTTACTTTTCCAAACACTGCACCTCTTCTCTATTTCAACGGTTCCACTCAAAAACCAAACTACCACCGCACACTTTTGCTTTTGCATAATTTCAATACCCTTCAAGTGCTTATGGGAGGTAAAGGGTTCAAACATATGTCCATTCAAACAATTGGGAAGGGTTCGCAATGCGGTTGCCAAAGAAACAGGCTTATAGGCTCAACGGGGTTGACTACGATGGATTACATTTATGTGGGTCTACTTTATATGTTTGGCTCACAAAGAAATGCCTATATCACTTCTAAGACTGAATGAAACTACTATTTCGCTTTGCAAACACACAGGGCAAGTTCTAGGCATCAAATATAAAGCGTAGAATATAGTATAACTCACACACACATGGCACATGACTCACTCCAGATTGGTTTATCAAGACACTCTCGTTTAAGTATTCAAGTCAGTGACAAACATACAATTTAAGGCACTTTCGCAATAATCAACCACTGAGACTAAGCATTACACACTAGTGTCTGTTGTGTTCAGGTGTATCAACGCCAAGGGTTTTTCTTTCGATTTCAGCTCGTAGCCCATCAATACTAACTAAACACTAAAAAAACAAGATAGACAAAAAATACCTACACCTGGTTCAAGCTAAACCCTTGAAAAAGAATCGTGGCCCAAAGAAAAATCAAGGGGGAGTTACTACACTACCTAAAAATAAAATAAAAAATTCTAGACTTACTTCCCTCAAGAAAACTGTCTAAAAGATCCGTCATCAGGAAGAGTCTCCATATTCCTTTTTACATAGACTTAGTCCCTCAAGAACCCCGCCGAAAGAGATTTGTTGTCGGGACAAGCCAACTTACCTACTTTAAACTTACCTAAATTAACTATTACTCAAACCACAAAAAAAAAACAATCAAGAAGAAGAAACATCAAACAATCAAATTATTACACCCACACTTAAAAGGTATCTATATCCTCATGGCATAAAAAATTAAGGAACAGTGAGGTAAAGGAACTTCCCTGAAGGATCACTCCTGACCGGAGACAGTGTCTGGGTTCAAATAGCACGCACGACCCAGAGCTCTCAGCCAGCCTAAGATTTTCTTCTCTGATTTCACCTGCTGGTCGGCCACCGCGTCAATATGAGCACCCAAATCAGTGACTGAGGTACGCAACCCCACCACGTCCTGCTCCAACGCGGTGAGACGGGAAACTCGAGCAGCTCTAGAAGGTGTTGCAGTCCTAGATGGTGTTGTAGCTGCAACAAATTGCTCATGGGCCTGTGGCTCGGCCCCCATGTCCTCCTGCTCAGCCTCCTCATCCTCTGAGTCATCAGAGTCACTACTATCCTCACCACCCGCTACGACCGGCTCCTTACCAGTTATGACCTTGTCAGCCCGGAACTTGCGGTCTTTTGGTACTAGCCCATCCACCGCCAGATTTTTTGGCACCCGAGCTTCCCTGCAAAGTTTAGTAACCAAAAAAGGAAAAATAATCCATACCTTTTGACTGGACAACGGATGAACATCTCCTCATGAATTACTTTGGCCACGTCGAAGTTGTGACTATTGATGAAGCACCAAATCAAGGCCGCACGGGGGCCATTTACCTCCGTGGTGTTGGAGGACGGGATCAGACGGTTGTTGATAATATACAACCAGCACTTCCCTTCAAAGGTTAGCGCCGAGGAGTGAAACTTCTAACCATACTTCATCCAGACAACCTCCTTTCCGGGTACACAGATCGTTTCGAAGAACATCGCCCACTGCGTGTATCTTCTGCCATACATCTCATAAAAGTCTTCATATGGGTCCACAGGAAGGGGCAGCTAGTATATCGTCCGTATAACCTCAACAGAGGCATCCACCGGTTTTCCGCACACAGTGACTATACCATTGACATGCTCCTTCACATTAGCGTAAAATTCTTGAACAACCATCACATTGCCCTCGCCCGGCTCATCAATGAAAGTTTGCAACCTTCGCCTCACCAGCTCAGTATACATGTGAGGGCAGCCAAGCTGGACCGATCCTATGTCAATTCCCCTTTCCGGAATCTATTTTTTGTGGCATTATCCGCAAAGCGATCCTGAGGCTTAGCAGAGACAAACCTGCTGCTATCAAAGGGACGAGTAGGGGCGGACCTGCACGCCTTGGACAAACCAGCTTGGCTGCTAGAAGAGGCACCTATGGTGCGGCGTTTCCAAGATGGAGCCATAGTACCTGGAAAACAGGAGAACATTAGCACAACCCAATCACAAAATTGTGACGCAATGCGGTTACTCAGACTTCACATACATAAGTGGTCACAACTACACAATTACGTTCATTGAGGCCTTTCTGCAAACACCTGGTGGGCATTAGGTACTCACGCCCCATTTCACACATGTTAGAACATCAACACCACTACAATACGCCCTTTCTTTGAGGAAGAATGGGGGTTAGGATTGGAGAGTTTGGAGATGTTTGTAACTGGGGGGGGATTTGGGATTGAAGAGGGGGGTTATTAGATGAGGGGGTTATTAGATGGGGGGGGGGTAAATTAGACTAAGTAAAAGAGTTAACATAAAAAAAATTAAAAGAACAAACAAAACGCATCAGACTTGGGCGGGACTAGCGCGGTCGTAGCGCGACCGCGCTAGTCCAGGCAGAACACTAGACGATATGCGCGGCCACTAGTGCGGTCGCGCTAGTAGCGCATTCACATGCGCGTTCATCAGCGCGGTCGTGCTAGTATTTTTGGGCTGAGGCAGAACACTTGCCTATATGTGCGGCCTGTAGCGCGACCTGTAGCACGGGCGCGCTCCTAGGCACGTTTTTTCCCCATACTTTTCACCTATTCTTACCACTCTCGATGGCCTCATCACTCGCCCATTGTCACCTGCATTGGTTAGTACTTCTCAAAACTCACAATTAACAACTACTACTATCGTTGGTTTGCCTCCCAACTAGCGTCTTAGTTAATATTATGTCACGACGATTACAACAATTCAATGGGTTGCCTCCTATGTAGCGCCTGATTTAACGTCGCGGCACGACACAAACAAGCGCATTTAAGGCTTGCTCGACCTCTGAGGTTCCGTCAGGTGGATCTCTGACACTTCCTTTGGTTCCTTCATGCCTACATATAACTTCAATCTCTGCCCATTGACTCTAAACGTGTGAGAGTCTTTCTCTGAGATGATCTCTACAGCCCCTGAAGGGAATACTTCGACCACTCGAAAAGGACCAGACCATCGTGAATTAAGCTTACTAGGGAATAACTGTAATCTTGAGTTACAGAGGAATATCATGTCCTCGGGTTTGAAATGTCGTCGACAATGTTCTAGTCGTGCAACCTCTGCATTTTTTCCTTGTACAACCTTGTGCTCTTAAAAGCAAGATTCGGAACTCGTCGAGCTCATGCAATTCAGTGATTCTCGTTGAGCCCGCAGCTTCAATGTCTAGGTTCAGCTGTTTTGATGCCCACCAAGCTTTATGTTCAAGTTCCACTGGCAAGTGGCAGGCCTTTACGAACACTAACTTATATGGTGACATACCAATTGGTGTTTTAAGAGTAGTTCTATAAGCCTAGAGTGCATCGTCTAGCTTTTTCGCCCAATCCGTTCTTGTGGCGTTTATAGTCTTGGTCAATACACTCTTTATCTCTCTATTAGACACTTCCACATGTCCACTAGTCTACGGGTGATATGGTGTTGCCACCTTGTGGCATACATCATACTTTGCTAGCAACTTCTCGAAGGCTCGATTACAAAAGTGGGTGCCTCCATTACTGATATCGCTCTCAGGGTCCCAAAACGGGTGAATATGTTCTTCTTCAAAAATCCCACCACCACTCTTACATCATTAGTGGGCAACGTTGCAGCTTCTACCCATTTGGACACGTAATCCACAGCAACAAGTATGTACTTATTGCCAAAGGAGCTGACGAAGGGTCCCATGAAGTGTGACCTCCCTACCAATCTGTCTTGCATCTGATCAATGAAGGGAAGTAGGAAGTGGTCTTTCTGGGTGGCTAGATTTAACTTTCTGTAGTCCATGCAGATTCTCCAGCCTGTGATAGTTCCTGTTGAGATCAGTTCATAGTTGCCGTTTTTGATTACCGGCATGCCACCCTTCTTAGGCACACATTGCACCAGGCTAACCGAGCTGCTGTCAGAGATTGGGAAAATGATTCCCGCATCTAACCACTTTATCACTTCTTTCTTCACCACTTCCTTCATGTTGTTCAGCCTTCTTTGGTATTCCTTGGAAGGTTTGTGTCCCTCTTCTAGCAGAATCTTACGCATAAGTAGGCGGGGCATATCTCCTTAATGTCTGCCATGGTCCATCCAATGGCAGTCTTACACTCCTTGAGTACCTGCAAGAGTTGTTATGCCTGCACATCTAACAAACTAGATGAGATAATAACAGGTAATGTGGAGTCAGGTCCAAGGAACTCATACCTGAGATGGGCGGGCAATGGCTTCAATTCCAGCTTTGGCGGTTCTTCAATGGATGGCTTGGTTGGAGAAGTTTCTCTATTTTCCAAGTGCAAGGGATCAAATTCAAGAGTTCTATCCCAGAACCCTCTGCCCTCTAATGCCAATACCCATTCTGCCAGTTCTTCTCCATTCACCTCATCTAAATT
This sequence comes from Nicotiana sylvestris, assembly GCF_000393655.2. Classification (NCBI taxonomy): domain Eukaryota; kingdom Viridiplantae; phylum Streptophyta; class Magnoliopsida; order Solanales; family Solanaceae; genus Nicotiana; species Nicotiana sylvestris. The sequence continues at coordinate 176,240,346 of NC_091060.1, read as the reverse complement.
CATCAGACATGCAACAAGATGGTCCTCAATAGTCAACATCTCATCATCAGTTTCTACAATTACATCCACGGCATCAATAAGGGAGCAATTGGCGAATTCACTTGGTCACCTCATATATTTTTGCACATTGAATGTTATCTCTTCATCGTTCAATCTCATCTTGAGCTCCCCAGTCTCATAATTAATGAGATCTCTCCCAGTGGCCAAGAACGGCCTTCCCAAAAGTATGGGAATTTCTTCATCCACCTTGCAGTCTAAGATCACAAAATCTGCAGGGAACACAAATTTCCCTACCTGAATCAACACATCATCCAGGATACCTGAGGGTCTTTTTACAGTCCTGTCATCCAACTGCAACAACATAGAGGTGGTTCTAGCTCTTCCAATCCCCAACCTCTTATAAATCGCTAGGGGCATAAGATTTATGCTGGCCCTTAAATCACAAAGTGCTTTGGCGAAAGCGAAGTTACCAATAGTGCAGGGAATTGTAAAGCTCCCTGTAAGCACGTGACTTTTGCCCTATATGAGAATTACTCCCAAAAAATTCAAAAATAAAATGATTTTCCTTGGTGTGCAATTTTGTGATATTTTTGGATAATTATTTGTATTTGTCTGTGCATGTTTATTTGTTAAATTAATAAAAATACAAAAATATGTCGCATTTTGCATGTAGGATTTAATTCTACAATTGTTAGTAATCAAGTTTGTTTTACAAAAAATGAAAATTACAAAAATAGGCATCTTTTGCATTTTTAGCATTTAATGTCCAAATATACAATTTTATGCTTAATTATTACTTAATTGTGCGTTAATTGTTATTGGGAGTTAATTTGCGCTTTTATAACTTAATTTAGTTCTTAATAATAATTTAAGTACTTTTATAATTTAGTTTTAGAAAAATAAAAGAAGAAAAGAGAACAAAAATACAAAGAAAAATCGGATTGGGCCACTTCTTCAATTTCAAACCACAGGCCCAAATAATTGCCCAACTTTCCCCATGACCCGGTCCGTTTCAAACCGGGTCGACCCAGTCCATAACCCAACACCCCTATTATCTTACATTTCACAAAAGAAAACACAAAACAAAACAAAAAAAAAACTAAACCTAACACTAACCATCCCCCCCCCATTCCTCATCTTCTTCTCCAAAAACACCCCTAGCTCCCCTCCCATGACAGCCATGGCTGCTGCCCTCCCCACGTCCCTCACACCTCCAACATACTCACACACGCACAACTCCTTCATCTTCTTTCTTCAATAAAAAAAACGCAGCCAACCCTCCGTCGAACCCCGTCGCGCTGCTGCATCGTCTGCTTCTTCGTAGTTGCTGCTGCATCGTCTGCTTCTTCTACTGTTGCTGCCCGCTGCTACATCGTCTGCTTCTTCTACTGCTGCTTCCCGTCGGGCAGCTGATTCGACACCACCTCGTCGCTGCTGGACAGAAAACCAACGAGCAGCATGAGGTGAAGAAGAAGAAGCAACGGTCTTGGAGATGTTGTTGTCCGCCATGGCTGCGTCTGCTGCTGCTGCTCCGCTATTGCTGCATTTTGCTGCTGCCCGCTGCTTCTCCGTCATGTTGCTGCTTGCTTTTGCTACGACCAGCTATGGACGAGCTTCATCGAGCTCGAACTCGAGCTCCCATGGCTGCCGCTGCATCTTCGTCTCCATTCGCGCTGCTGCTACTGTGTCGCGTTGCTGCCTGCTCCGACGTGTTGTTGCTATTGTTCCATCGTGTTGAGCTGCTGCTCCTGGAACTGCTACTGTAGCTGTTGCGTCGTCTTCAAACGACGCCAAACGACCATCTTCTTCGATCGACGTTTCGATCCGGTTAGTGGGTTTAAGATTTGGGTTCAACATTCTTGTTTTGTTCATCGTTGAATTAATTTTTTTTAGTTTGTTCATGTGTTTTGTTGGTTTAATTTTCAGATTCAAATGAAAATTTAATTAATTGTTTTTCAGTTTATTTCATGTTAATTTTATTTATTTTTGTAAAAAAGGAATTGTTAGTTTAAGTTTAATATTGTTAGATTTAGTTTAAATCGCTTAAATCCGTTATTTGTTGTTTAATATAGATTTAATTCGTGTTCATTTTGTTTGAAGTTCGTTTTTAATTCAGTGATTTAATGAGAAGTTATGTTTTGGTTTTTAATTTTTTGAATCATGTATCTTTGTTATAATTTTTTTTGGAGTTAATTAAAAATGATCAATTGATTATTTGAAGTTTAGTGATTTGAATATGTTTATTTGTTTTGTTTAGGCTTAATTCGAATTTGAATAAAACTTGCTTGTTATTGTTGTTGAAACTTTTTATTTATGTTCATACTTTGTTTGATTGTTCTTGAATCCAGAAATTAGTATAAGTTTGATTTTCTTGTTTGTTGTTTATCATTTATGATTACTTCTTCAGTTTGCTTCATGATCTTGTTTAGTTTTAATATAGAAATTGTTGGTTGTAATGTTGTTAGATTTGATTTTAAGTTCAAATGATTATTGAATTTAGAAATCTGAATATACTTGTTTGTTGTTGTTGTTGTTGAATCTGAAAGTAGGTTTGTTTGTTGCTAAAAATATTGTTCAATCAAAATTTTAGTTGTTCTTTGTTGTTCATCATTTAGTTTGAATTTGTTGTTCGAATTTGTGTAGAAATTGGTCATATTGGCTATATTTTGGTTGAGTTTGATTAATTGATTGGTTATAGCTGATGGGGTAGTTTGGTAAATTGCAGTACGTTCAGGGGTAAATTGGTAATTGCAATAAGGTCGGAGGGGTAGTTTAGGAATTTTACATTTTGTAATTCTTTATGTTAAGCATGAGGGACAAAATGTAATGGGGTGTGGGTGATATAATTGTTTATGTTAGGCATGGGGGACAAGATATAATAGTGGGGAATAATGCATTTGTTTAATATAAGCATGGGGACAAGATATAATGGGGTATTTGTTTAATAAAGTGAGGGACAAAATATTAAGTAGTGGGATTAAAAGGGGGATGAGTGGGAAGATAATGGGTTTGGTAGGAGAAAGTGGTTGATTTATTAATTGACTAAAGGGTTTGGGATGGGAAATAAATAAGAGAACTTGAATCAGATTTAAAAAAAAGAAGACAGAAGAAAATTTTAAGAGAGAGAAAATTCCGAAAATACTAAGACTAGAAAAATAAAAAGAAAAACATTCTGGAAATTCAAAAGAAGAATAGTATACACCTGATATACAATCCAAATATTCTAATATACGGATTCAGAAATTAAGGGTTAAACACTAACTAGTCTTTCAAAATTTGAAAAGATTCCCTTTGCTTCTGTCCGTTGATTGTTGTTGGTGTTTCTGGATTTTTGTCTTGATTTTAAAATCTGCCACTAAGTTTCTCGTTGCTGGTTGTTACTGGTTGTTGGGGTTGCTGTTGTTGTATGCTACTGAGTTTTTGCTGATCTCACGTTTCTTTTGCTTCCAATATCAGGTACACAACTGACACGCTGATTATTGTAAACTGAAACAAGAAGCATGAAATCGAAAAATGAAGAATTGAAGTTCTAAATTTATTTTAAATTATATTCTGAATTTTATTTGTATATATAAATTATTTAGCTTACAAAAATCAGAATCATGTAGCTATTTAATATATATATATATATAGTGGAACATCTGACGATAGCTTAACGGATGAACTATCTATATATATTGCCTAAAAATAAATAAATGGTGTAGTAACTCCGTCTAAGTTAAAAATCAAACGAATAGACCATTTCGGAACTTGTAAGAATATTGTTTAGTTAAATAATATTGGTTAATTCCAGCATGTAATTGGTTTAGGATTAAAATTAGATTGCTAAGTTTTTTTTTAATTTGACAAACTGAGAACATGCCTAGTATAATGTAACTAGTTAGTAATACGCGAATAAGACGGCCCAGGTTTAGTTTTATGCCATACACGTTGGGCTTGGGCCCGCATTGGCAACGGACCGCCCTGCTTACATCATTTTTAGAATTTATGAATCATATCCGAAACTCAACTATAACAACTTAAGCATGTAAATAAATTAAGACCTTTTCTCTTTCATTTTGTAGAGACAATTTTAATAGAAAAATGTAGGCACTTTAGGATTATCCTGTTAAAATAAATGAGATGAGCCTCGCCCAATAAAATGCACAAATTGTGGGGCCCTCGATAAATGTTTAATTAAAATTACTTAGACTTCGGGATGAGCCGTTTAACAAAATTCTACGGCCTTACCCAGAAATAATAATGCGATAATTGCTTCAGGTGCGCATTTTAATAATCTTACCTTCTTAAATTCGGGTGCGCATTTGTGTGAGCCAAATCCAAATCTCAACGAAGTCGGAATGTATTAACAACCACGGGCGCATTGATTGTGACGTGGTTCGAAATGCATTTTCACGACGTTGTAATTCCATAAAAAATAAATAATAATAAAAGCGGTTTAAATCTAATAAAAGCACACAAGTTATAACATGTATTTAAAATCAGATATTTAGCCATTATAACAATTTAAGCGACCGTGCTAGAACCACGGGATCCGGGGGTGCCTAACACCTTCCCTCGGGTCAACAGAATTCCTTACTTAGAATTTCTGGTTCGCAGACTTCATTTGGAAAGTCGAACATTTTCCTCGAATTGGGATTCAAGATAAACCGGTGACTTGGGACACCAAAAGCCAAACCTTTCCCAAGTGGCGACTCTGAACTAAATAAATAATCCCATTTCGAATATTGTCACTTAAATTGGAAAAAACTCCCTCACGCATTCAACCCTTCGGGGCGGGCACACAAAAAGGAGGTGTGACACTCTCTGGGTTAGATAGCTTCTCAATAATTGGTCTAGTCACCACTACACTGCAGGTCTGAGTAAGAGTCACCATGGCCAAGTCTTGGAAATCGAATTTTCGGGACATTAAGTCCTTCATCATTTTTGCATAACCAGGTATCTCTTTCAAAGCATCTATCAATGCAATATTTACCTGGATTTGTTTCAGCATCTCCAAGAATTTCTTGTATTGCTCCTCTTTTTGGTACTTGTCCAGCCTCTGAAGGAATGGTGCGGGAGGTATATTCTTCCCAATTATTTGGGATTGCTCTTTATCAGCTGCCACCTCAACTACTTGTTCATGGGCTGTCTCAGCTTCTTTCTCAGTCTCAATCTGAATGTTATGTTCTTCCTGGGCAGGCTGGACTGTCACCTCTGTCAGTTTCGTTGACTCATCTAGCTCAATGGGCACTGGTATGAGTGTCTCAGCCTGTCTGCTTTCTCGAGCCCTCTCTTGCTCCACGTCTAAATCTCTGCTATTACGTAGACTCACTGCCATCAGCTGCTTCGGCCCTTGATCTTTTGGATTTATTTGGGCGTCTGCAGGTAATGTCCCATGAGGACGATTGTTTAGAGACATCGAAATCTGGCCCATCTATACTTCAATATTCTTGATAGCTGAATCATGTGCATCTACTCTTTCATTGATTTTTGCATTTGACCCAATAACCTGCTGTATCATTGCCTCAAGTCTAGCAAACCCATCTTCTAGCCATCCACCATGCTGCTACTGAGGAGGATGATACCCTTGCTGTTGATTTTGATTATTATATCCCTACGGCCTTGGATAAGGTGCCATATTATTAGGAGGTCTCATACTTCTCATGTTTCCATTGTTAAATTGTGGATGGACTGGCCTGTACGGATGATTTTGCTGGCCCCAATTCTGACCACCCTGTCTCTGGCCTCCATAATTAGACACATAATTCATGTCCTTAGGGTAGTGATGATGATTATGCTCTTCATTTCACTGGTTACCAATTGGCTGACTAATGCAAGATGTGCATAAGCCCCCATTGGTAGTATTAACAATGTGTACCTGCTGTTTCTACCCCGACTCTTCCACCTTTTTGGTGAGTATACTCATCTATGTCATTAAGTTGGCCATATTTTCAGCAAGAGTGTTGGATGGATCTAAGGGCACTGAGTGAACTACTGGAGTGATAGGTGCATTCTTGGTTGTCCATCCTGAATTCTGTGTCATCTTATCAAGCAGACTCTGGCTTTCTCTCCATGTTTTGCTAAAAAATGCTCCACCAGCTGAAGCATCAACATTACCCTTCACGCCATCTGCCAAACCCATGTAAAACCGCTGCCCCAACATCTGATCTAAAATCCCGTGGTGCGGACATATAACTAACATCCCTTTGAATCATTCCCATATTTCTTGCAATGTCTCCATTGGTTTCTATTTGAAACTCAAAATTTCATAAATTTGTTGGGCAGTCTTGTTGGGTGGATGAAACTTGTTCACAAATTGCCTGACTAACTCCTCCCAAGTTGTTATGGAATTGATGGGGAGTGAGTTTAGCCAGGTCTGGCCAGCTCCTGTCACTGAGAATGGAAATAATAACAGCTTGATTGCTTCCTGAGTTACGTTGGGCTGCCTCTGAGTTTTGCAGATTGACAAGAAGTTCTTCAGGTGTTGTTGAGAATCTTCGATTTGTGACCCCGAAAATAGTCCCTTGTTTTGCAACAAGTGCAGCATGTTCTTCGTGATTTGAAATGACTCAGTCTGTATTTGCGGGACTAAAATCATTGTGGCCAAGTTCTTTACTGTGGGTTGTGCCCAGTCATATAGCATAGCCTCTGGCACAAGAGGTGCCACTAGCACTATCGGCACAGCTGGGTCTATTATGTGATCCCCCATGTATAGTTCGAATTATTCAGATGTTTGTTGTTGTTTGTTTTTCCGGTTGGCCGATTCAAGGCCTTGAAAACTTTCTCTAGATCTGATAATGCTTCAAATACTTCACCAGTTCTCGATAAGTTTCTAGGCATACACCTGTACAACCAAGTCAACAAATATTAAAATTTCAATGTATAGATTGGGTATAGAGAAAATTGACTACACTAAGAATTTTTGTACTTCTTTCAATTGTAATTGATAATACCGTTAATTCCCTAGCAACGACGCCGAAATTTGATCACACCCAACTATGCCTTATAAAAAGGACATGCGGACGTTGCAAATATAATATGAGTATTTAGCCCAGAGTCGAACCCACAAGGAATTAACCTATCAATTATTCTCGTTAGACATACTAAATTCTACGGAATCAACTTCCCAAACGTTGTAAATAACAATTGAGGGTATTTCTACTAACTAAGAATGAAAGTAAATAAGCAACTAAAAACTAACTATGATTAAGTGTAAACAATTACGAGAAAGATCTAAGGTTATGATTTCCCCTATTGATGGAATCCTTTCCAGTTATGTTTCACATAGATTCACCAAATATTCTCTATCAATCATGAGCACTCTTATTACCATAAATCTCTCCTGAGTAATCACGACAATTTACTAAACGCACTCTCCCGAGTTACCCTAGCTAGCTTCATTTATTACAGCTCACTTTAGATTGCACCCAAGGCTTCGTTATCCCTAATCCCGCCTTTAAACCCTCGGTTATTGATCCTTCATATACTTTGGGAGTGGTGTTGTTCAACAACTACCTAAATAGGCACTCTCTCCCGAGTTTTGCATACTAAATAGGCACAGCTAATTGAGGATCCTGTCAATTAACTACAACAAGCACATAATTGAACAAATAAAGAATAAACTGGGAAAACTATATTAACATAACAAGAAGTTCATCCTTCAATAGGTTCCATCAAAACCTTAGACTAAATATTTAGCTACTCATACTAGTATTCATCATAACAATATTCCAATTCATCATAAATAGTAAAAAACAAAAGGAAGAAAGGAAGAACTCGATGTTGAATTATCCTCCTTGCCTCTTGCCTCCCCTTGCCTTGAACTAAGCTATGAAAACCTTGATAATCTTCCCTTGGGCGAGCTGGACCTTCTATAGGTTAAGTGGATTTACCCTCGAACTTCCAAGTTTACCCCTGAAGTTTATTTTTCTAGAACTAGGCTAGCGCGGTCGCGCTAGTGGACGCGCTAATGACTGCGCATATGGCCTATCATTCTGCCTCGACTTTCTGGGCTAGTGCGATCGCGCTAGTGGCCGCTCTAGTCTAGGTCTTCATTTCATCTTTTCTTTCTCTCGTCTTCCCACATACTCAGCTCCTAGGGGCTTTTCTTGCTTCAATTTATCTCCAACCACAGTTTTAAGTCCTCATACATGCTACTCACTCCTGCAACGTGTGAAATTCACAATAAGAGCCATCATTTAACTATATCATAACAGTGAAACATAATCAAGCTGGGGCATCAATAGTCACCAAATTACATAAATCTAGCCTATTATCATTAAGCAACTATAGTTTTTGCATCTACCCTGTGGTTATTATATGCAATATTACACTTGTGTTCTTCCCTTAAAATCTTGAATTTAATACTATGACCTTTAGAGTCTTTATAAATATGACAAACAAATGGTCATTCTTCATTTAAACATCTATACCTAAGCTTTTGGGGGGACTTCTTAGGTTGTTTTAACCCATAACCATTAGCAAAAGAATAAATGTTGATGAATTTTCTAGCTTCTGGAATGTCTTTGAATGTCATGGACTTGTGTAACTCCTTATAATCAGTCAACTTATCAGATATCTTCCTCTCTTTTTGTGTATGAAGTATTTCTAATAAATCAAAATCACTATCTGAACAATTTGAAGAATCTGAAGAATGACATACATGTTCTTCATTGTCATCTGAACTACAGTTCGTAGCAGCCTCAAGTTCTGATGTGTATGACTCAATGTGCTGGACTATATTATGAACATTAACACTTAACTCACATTCACCTACAACAAAAAAGTCAATAATATTAAACTGATCAAAGACAATAGACTCCTAACACCTTGATCACTCTCTATTTCATAATATCTACCAGAAAGCCCATTCATAGTTACTTGTTGAACTCCAAAAACCCCCAGCTTAGAAGTAAATTCATTTACTAAATAGTTGTAAGACAGTAGGTTAACAATGTGCACAAACTTCCTTGAGTATAACACTTGTGGACTATATATATATATCCAATCACCACCATAATGAAAGACAGATCCAATAAGACCATTGCATATTAGCTGCAGAATAAGCAAGGGAAAAGGAATTAACAAAAAGTAATTGCACTATACAAATAAAAAGTACAAACACAAGTACAAAATAACAATACAAACTATATAATATGCTAACAAAATGGATAACCATAAACAAGGATAATAACCAAATTTGCACCATAGAATAAAGACAAAAGAACCACATAAAGGTAAGACAAAGACACTTAAAGAAACAAAAAAAAGTGGGCTGCCACATATGAAGGAGTCAGTGAAGACAAAACTACAATAAACAAAGGGATGATGAGGGACCCCAGAATAAAGTAACTAAAGTCCCAAGTCTATAAACAAAACAAAAAATAACTGAATTCTAACCCACTTATCTCTCAACTCAGCGCATGTGTATAAGAAATAGGGGACCAAACACCCAAAAATCAGAGCAAAAGAAACAGGTCCAACACAAAGAGGACTCCTTTTTTTAAAGACCATATATGCCGGGCCACCAAAATTGAAACCCTAAACCGAAATAAGGAATCAATATACCAGATAGGGATCATTCCACTATGAAATCATAACCCACAAACCACCTCCAATAATAAAGATCAAAAGAAGAAAAACAAATTTAGGGTTTAAAATCGAGTATGAACAGACCACATGCAAACAAAAACAATAACAAACAGACACATCTCGTAACTAAAAAAAACATATATAAATGAATCATTCAAAACCCTAGTCAAAGAAACAAAAAATCGAAAATCCAATGTTATGTTTAGCTCTAAATTGAAACAATGAGACGGTATGCTTCAGTTGATACCAAAAACAAAGCAAAGGAACGACGATTTACAATTTTTAAGACGAAAATTGGTACCTTCGTATACATCCAACGATGAAGACGAACGTACAGTGAAGAGGTTAGGTGAGAGCTCTTTCCTTTTATCTATCTGCAATTAAAGGTTTTGCCAATTAAAATGGGCTGGAACTATTTTAATGAGACTAACTAACGGGTTATAAGGGCGGGGCGTGTTTTTATAAGGGCGAGGCAGGTTTCTCAAAGAATGGGTCAAGAATTGCCTAGTTGGCAAATTATTATGGGGTCCGGTGCTATGTTGGTTATCTGTTAGGGTTAGGGACAAACTTACATACTATATTAACTGTAGGTATGATTTTGGATACAAAGTAGAAACGGGTATAAACGTGATTAATTTTCAATAGTAGATGGACAATTTTGGCCATTTTCCCTTTTTCAACTATCAAGAAACAGTTAGCTTCTTTTTTTTCAAAGTTTCTTTTGGAGTAAAGAACCTAGGAGTATTTATTATATTTTTTAATAAATAAATTAAGGTTAATATAATCAATTTTATTATTAATTAATGCTAAAAGATAAATTTTTAATATGCGCAAAAACAACCAAAAAACCAATTAAAATGGACCGAAAGTATTAACAGACTGCAATTAAGACCACTTATTTTTTAATAGCCTTTGTATCATTTTCCCCCTTTTCCCAAAACTTCATTTCTGCACAAAAATATTGTCATTATCAAGATCCTACCAAGGTATTTATTGGTTTTTTCTGAATATATTTTTATTTGAAAAGTATCTCAATAATTAATCCTGAATTTACTCATTTTATGATCCATAATTTTTTCTTTTTATTCTAATGTAAAATTTTCTTTTTATTGAACTCTCTCTCTCGTTCAACCGCTAGCGATTTGTTGATTGTTATATTTTCTCACAACCGCATGAGAAGAGGTACTGATTCTTATAACACATGGAATATTGCACCTACATTTTATGATGTTATTTTTTTACTAGAAGGCCGAGAGCTATCTATGAAGATACTACATAAGAGAGAGAAAAATTAGGAGGTAAATTGTCATTAAGATACAATCACGAGTAATGAAAAATTATAAGAAGTGTAATTTCTGGTTTTATTTGTTATAATATCTTTCTCTCATACCTCTTTTGAATGAAATTGATGCGTCGTTATAAAAAAAGTTAACTTTAAGCTGCTTGTTTTAATTTAGGAGTAGTTTAGTTCGTATTTACTATAAACTTCAAGAATTTTGTCTTTCTTGCATTTTCGCTGTTTAGTCTGTGAGCTTTGTCGATAATTTGCATGTGTAACAGATATGAAAGGTCTTTGACGAAACTTTTGGTAAAACTTAAAAGCTCTAGTCTTCAGAAGAAACCAAGTTGCATATGCCTTTTAGTATATTCTATTTTTTCATCTAAATTTTACTAAATAAATAAATATATAGCGCAATATGGGCGAGAAATTTAAAACAAATTCTCTGGGTGGGCCGGGTAATGTGGTGAGAAAATAATTGGGCCGTTGAGAATTTTCCGGGCTTTGGCCGACTGACTCCATTCAGTTACAGTTCGGATCCTCTAATTCATTCCTAGTTCTATCTCATTCTACTTAAAAATATTGTTAATGTTATAAATAAAATTTTATTTATGATGAATGTCTATATTTAGAGAGATTCTAGGGTTCATTACTTGGTGGCTAAGTCACCCTCTTCTATAAATAGAGGGTTCTATTTCATTGCAATTCATCCCATATCAATAAGAATTCCCTCTCTCTACTTTGCTCTGCAATACTCTTCTTCTTCTTTTATTATTTTATAACACGTTATCAGCACGAGACTCTAAACAATTGAGTAGAAGCTTTGGATTGAGCATAATGATGTCAATAGTTCCATGAACTTCCTTCATGATTAAATTCTGGATTTAAGGTATTATCGTATTTTCTCTTTTATTCTATAATTTGATTTTAAATACAAACAAAGACGATAAATTTTGATTATAACTCTAGTAGAATTTGTGAGAAATTATAACCACCCGAAGTGATAAAATTCTATGTCTTGCCATGATCAAATCCATGTATGATTATAGGCAGAAGAAGTGGAAACTCGTCCTATTGAATTTGCTTCATTCTCACTCCCTTAAGAGTATATGATAGCGGTATGTGATAAGTCTGAAAGAAGACAAAATTATTACCGTAAAGGTATCAATGGATGTGGACGTGGTAATAGACGAAATTATAATTATCATTATCGTGGTAATGAGAATAATAAGGATTCTCAAAATAAGCCTTCACTCTGAGAAGTTAATGTTTTTCATCGATTTGATATGAGATTTCGTAAAGCGCATACAGATGACTATGGTCCATTCATGATATGAATGTGAAAATATCTGATTTATGAATACATATTCATTCTTGAAAGAATATGAATGTGCTAGTGGTAGTAAATATACCACACTCACCTCTAGAATGAGGTTTGAGGGGAAATAAGAAAATAATGTCATTATTATGGCATGAATGGTCATTGGTCATATACCTATTGTACGCCAAAATATTTTGGCGATGTGACTATTAAAAGACGAGATAATGCAAGAAACAGATCTTGCATATAATTTTGACCATAACTATAATGATATAACTTTCTCTTTAAAAGAGATATTCACCATATGTATGTTGATGAATATGTGGTAGTACCAAATTAATTGAGAGCTCTGGAAGAGCCAATTATTACTATTTTAGAGGAATACAATTGATTATCATGTCAATTTATTGTGTTGTAGTAAGTCTCAAAGAAACTTAATTGAGTTTCTAAAGTATTCGCGAAAGCGGTTGGTTATATTGAGACTATAAATAAAGGAAGATTTAATATCTTCTATTACTACAACTTGTAGCGGGATAATATTTATGAGAAAAGTTACATGCTTTATTCTCCAGTTTGTACTACACAAATATCATAATAAACTTGAAGTTTATTGATAATTGCACGCATCATGGTGTAAATTTGAAGTTTATCATTATTGATAATTTATTCAGTTGGCATTTGGGTTAGCCATATCAATTTAAGTATGATGTGCAAAAATAATAGAGAATTCACATAGGTAAATATTAAAGAACTAGAAAGTTCTTTATGAATTCTCTTACATTGCTTGTTCGTATTAATTAATAGACCAACTAAAATTGGGATTGAATCCCATGAATGCTGGAAATATCAAAGGTGAATATGGGCCCATTCACATGCCATGTTGTAATGACCCGACCGGTCGTTTTGAGCTTTTGCATTTGGCTCGCCAGTTCTCAGGCATGACATGCCCCGTGTGATGTATTATGACTTCTGTAAATCGTTGGTTTTGGTTTTCAGGGTAATCAGAATGAATTTGGGAGAACAGTTCTCAGTTTAAAGCTTAAAATTTGAATGGTTTGACCAAAATTTGACTTGTTTGCGTATGATCTCGGATCAGAATTGTTATGATTTGGTTAGCTCCGTTAGGTGATTTGGGACTTAGAAGCGTGATCGGAATGAATTTTGGAAATCCGTGGAAGGTTTAGGCTAGAATTAGCGAAAATGAGATTTTGGTGTTTTCCGGTCGATAGGTGAAATTTTGATATAGAGGTCGGAATGAAATTCCGGAAGTTGCAGTAGTTCTGTTATGTCATTTGGGATGTGTGTGTAAAATTTTAGGTCATTTGGACGTGGTTTGGTTGGGTTTTTGATCAAAAGCGTAATTCGGAAGATTTTAGAAACTTAGACTTGAATCCGATGTGATTTGATAGATTTGGTGTCGTTTGAGGTATTTTGATGATTGAAACAAGTTTGAATAAGGTATTGGGTCATGTTTGTGCTTTTGATTGAGGTCCCGGGGGCCTCGGGGTGATGTCGGATGGTTAACGGAGAAATTGGAATTGTGTTGCAGCAGCTGATATTGCTGCTTCTAGTATTGTCACACGTGCGGTTTGGGGACCGCATGTGCGGCGCCGCATAAGTGGATAGTTGGCCGTAAAAGCGAAAAGTTGGTCATGTGTGCAGATACCGTAGAAGCGGTCAAGTGGCCGCATCTGCGAAGCCGCAGATGCGGAAGTTCTATCGCAGACGCGATTTTTGGTTTTAAGTGAAGGACCGCAGAAGCGTTGGTTGGGCTGCATATGCGGTACCGCAGATGCGGAAAGGCCTGGGCAGAGCATATAAGTTATTTCATTTCGCGAGTTTGAGTTATTCCACCATTTTTTACTTCGGCTTGAGAGCTTTTGGACGATTTGGAGGAGGGATTTCAAGGGAGCTTCGTTAAGGTAAGGATTTTGGACCTAAAACTCATTTCTATAGTAGTATTTCAAAGACTAAGACTGAAATTAAAGGAATTAAAGGGCTAAAAATGGATGATTAGGGCTTAAGTTTAAGAGGCCTTAAATTGAGGATTTGAGAGGCCATTTGAACTCCGATTTTGGTACTTTTGATATGTATGAACTCGTGGGGAGATAAGGAATCTAATGATGTAAAAATTTCTGAGTTTCGAGAAGCGGGTCCGGGGCTCGGGTTTTGCTAATTTCAGGATTTGTGCCCTTTATTGATTGTTTTCGCTTGGGCTTTGTTCCCTTAGTATATTTTGATGTTCTCATTCTGATTTTGGATAGATTCAATGCGCGTGGAGGCCAATTTGAGGGGCAAAGGCATTGTGAGCTAGAGATTTAGCCGGTTCGAAGTGAGTAATGATTGTAAATGATGCTCTGAGGGTTTGAAACCCAGGATTGCACATCGTGGTGCTATATTGAGGTGAGGCACACGCTGAATGACGAGTGTGGGGTCGTGCACTATTGGGGATTGTGACTTGGTCCGTCCCAATTTGATAATTTTACCGCGTATTTGATTGAAAACTATTTGCTATCATCATTATTTAGGCTGAATGCCATATTTGGGCCTAATGCCAGCTATGTGAACCCTTTGGTGATTTTTGTTGATATTTCCTCACTGTTTTGACTTTATACTTGAACTCAGTCATGTTATTTTCCACTATTTTCAAAACTCAGCCAAGTTGATTTTGCTTTAACATTTGAAATGATATTTCAAATAATATTTTGGGCTGAGCATCATGTTTTACTGTTTGCCCGAGTGGCTTATGTGATTTTGACTGAGTAAGGCCGAGGACCTGTATTGTGAGGATACTTTTGGATCGGGCTGCACGCCGCAGCAGTGAGATACTGATTTGATTATGAGGTCGAGGGCCTGAGATATGTACGCCACGAGGTGGCTTGTTGATTGATATGAGGTCGAGGGCCTATATTTGATACCACGAGATGGGTTGATATTGCGCTTGGGCCGTAAGGGGCCCCTCTCGGAGTCTGTACACCCATAGTGAGCGCGGGTACCCATTGTGATGTGAGAAATAGCCCGAGGGGCTAGTATTGTTCTATGTGATTGCCCGAGGGGCTGGTACCGTTCTATGTGATTGCCCGAGGGGCTGGTATTGTTCTGAGATATTGCCCGAGGGGCGGAGTTATTGACAATGTGCCCGAGGGGCGAACCTCTATGTGTTTATCTTTCATATTTACTTGTCATTTTACCTGTTAAACTATGGTATTTGTGCTCGGGGTGGATTTCTGTGCTTATCTGCACTAACTGTTTTGTATTCATTTGCATAACTGTTGAAAAAGTCATTTTCAAAGAAGTTTAAATTGAGCAAAAATGTTTTAAGAGATTTTTTTCAGCTTCACTGCTTTCTTATTGGTTTTGAACTGCTTCTATACAACATCTTGATATGCTTTACGTGATTTCTTACCTTTCATACTTTAGTTGTGATTATTACTCACTGAGTTGGAGTACTCACTTTACTCCCTACACCTTGTGTGCAGATTCAAGTATTTATACACCCAATAACGGGTTTTGGCTGATCGGAGGTAGAGTCATCGGAGTTTAACAAGGTAGTTGCCGGCGTTCGCAGCACTGCTTTTCTCTCTCTTCATTTCACTAGTTTGTATTTGTACACTTCAGACTTTCAATTGTATTTATACTCTAGTAGATGCTCGTGACTTGTGACACCCCGGTTAAGGTTGTGTCGGGTTGGATTTTCCGCTTGTTATCGATATTTCCGCTATTTAGTATTATTAAATTATGTCTAGACTATTTTGTGTTGATTAACTGCTTTACAAGATGAATTGGGTTAAACTGGCTAGCCTTATCTTCATGAGAGGCGCCATCAGGATCAGGTTCGGGGTTAGGGTCGTGACAAGTTAGTATCAGAGCCTAGGTTACATAGGTCTCACGAGTCATGAGCAGGGTTAGTAGAGTCTCGCGGATCGGTACGAAGATGTCTGTATTTATCCTTGAGAGGCTACAGAACCTTTAGGAAAAACTTCACATTCTTGAATTCTTATCGTGCGTCCTTGATTCAGCTCGAAATGTAACTCTTTGAAATTCCTTCCATGTGTTCGTAAGTGCGCATGAGTGCTCAGTATCAGATGTGCATTGATGGCTTGTGATTCCCTAATTGAGGGGCGAGATGTGATCTTTATGAGTTGATGTTGGGCCAGTCCGAATGACTTGAGGCCGGATCTTCGCCTATGGCTTGAGCACCGAGGTGCTGATTGTGTGGGCACGTGTTATTGAACTTATATATTCGATAGTGCCCCTAATTAGGAGAAGTGACGTCTGGATATCTATGTGATGAGTATGTTAGTACTGCAAGATGTATCCATATGATTTGGAAGCGACGAGAAGGGTCTGCTGGAGGATAGAAGAACTATTAGGTGCTTGAATTCCATTTTGAATCGAGATATAGCCCAAGTTATGGGCGTATGAAGAATATTTTCATGTTTCCCAATTGAGAGTGAAGTAAATTTCATGTTGTGGTTTGGGTTCAGAATCAAGAAGACTAAGTGACTGCGTATAATTTATGACGGTGGAAGGTATACAAAAATGTTAGTTGGAGGCAAAGCAGGTGGGTTATCTCCTGCAAAGTGTTTCGAGGTTGTGCGATCCTTATGTGTCTGTTAGAAGATCTCACTTGCAAGTGAAAGATATGTGTTGTAATATAAATTGGGTCGCTTAGAGAGTGGGTGTAACTATTGCGAGAGTGAATGCGAGATTTGCAGAAGAGTTAAAATTCTAAATGATTTGTGTTTTCACAAGCTTATAAAGGATTTGAGTTTAATCTCGATATGGTATTATGCCATCAATAAAGTATAAGTGTTATGAGTTATTGGGTGTATCTTGATCTATGACTTCGATCCAAGTGGGGGAGTTTTCTATTAATTAGGCGATTGCACGGTTAGGTGCTATGTTGGTTCCAGTTTGAGGTGTGCGGGTAAATCAGTTATGGCTTGCGGAAATTGAGACCGAGGATGGCTCAAGTAAAGGAAAATTTTGACCAAGGTTATATTATGCTTCATAGGGTATGAGAATCACGGAATGTCTTGAGATGCTGTTGGTAATGGATGCTCGGTGCATAGAGCAGGAAGTGGCTTTGTTTGTTCTAGGATGAAGTTACACTCAGTGGTGTCGGAGTGCTATTGAGGCATGTGTGATTCTGCTTGTTTGGTCGAGCTATTACAGTTTAAATAGAGTGAATGACTCTTGAGAATAGTTCTAATGTGTTCAAGATTCTACTTGTAACAATTGAGTATTTTAAAGTTGTATATATGGTTAGAAACTGAGTTTTCATTGGAAGATGTCAAGACTGGTGGTATTTTCTATGTTAATTATGGGATTATATGTATCAGTATCAGGAAGGTAAAGGTAACGGATTTAGATTCGCAGTAAATCTCTTTAGAGTAAAGCATTATTGAGCATGGTGCTCGTGGGAATATCTGAGAAAGTATTCAGCGACTTATGAGCCTTAGACGGTGTAGCTTTATGCTTGGGTTCCGTGTGGTAAGTCTAGGTTGAGGAATTGTGATGATATAGCCAGAAGGAATATCAAGTTGAAGGTAAATCAGAAGGAAACTCGGATAGATGGGGTAGCTTGGTAGTGGGTCAGATCGATATGGTAAGGATATGATTAGCTCTCTGGATGCTTACAGGGTAATGAGTCTCTGGAGGTATTTCGCGGCAATGCTCTTAGGTTTTGATGGCTTGCATAGCTTGGTTGAGTTAGAAGGATTCAGTCCTGGCAGGTTAGGTTTGTGCAAGGGGAACTCAGAGAGTTCTTGATAGTTTCTACCTCGGTTGGAGATGTATATTTTCTGTGGGCATTAGGAGCATTGGATGTGTAGTGATTTTCTTCTAGATGGGACCAATGGAAAGTACTTAACTAGTTGAGTACTTAGATGTTTGTGGCTCGGAAGGAAGATGAAGTTCTCATGTTATCCTAAGATGGTATGATATATGTAGTATGTTGTGGAGGATTAAGATTTGCGTGTGGGAGGTTACAGCTCAGTTCTAAATGGAAAGTCATAAAATTCTGAGGTAGCACAGGCAGTTTCAGATGATTAGAGGAACGAGCTTCAGATAATTAGATAAATGATCTTCAGATGATTTAGGACATGGTATTGCTAATCGGAGTGATTTGATGAGAGTATATGTCTCAGAAAAAGGCAATGTGATTAAGTTGATGGCACTTCAGTAATATTGTGTTATTTTCTTGTTAGATCGACTGCTGATATTCGAGTTTGCTTGGTGGCACAGAGGAATTCTAGATTGTCTCTTGTGGAATGATTGGGCATTTGAGGTGTGGTATGCATTTGGACGACGGAATTAGGATCAGGTATGTTGGTTCACGGGCCATATGGAGTTGGAGATGGGGAGTTCTCATATTCAGGCTATGTGGTGGTTATGAGTCAGGTGTATCGGCACTGTTTAGTGACTATCAGGGTTTGGAGACCCGAGCGGATCTTTTATGCTTGGTATGTTAGATTTTGGATATGATATTGGGTTCAGACTGGTTATCTCCATGTTGTGTCATTCTGGACTATTGCGCTAAGGTGGCACTGTTGGCTATGCCGGAAATGCCACGGATTGAGTGTCGAGGTTTGACGGATTAGGTCCTATTGGTGTGGTTTTATATTTCGAAGACCCAGCGGATGGTTGGGAAGGATTATTTTTCTTATTTGGGCTCTCGTGATAGATGTCAGTGCAGAGGCTCCTCATAGTGATTCAGTTCCGGTGGTGAGGGACCTTTCGGATGTGTTTCTTGTGGCCGGGCATGCCACCGGGCAAGGGTGTCGATTTCGGTATTGATTTGATGACGGGCACCGTATCGTATGACACCTACAGAGTTATAGGAGTGGAAGGAGCAACTTCAATTTTCCTTGATAAGGAGTTCGTTGGCAGGCCAATGTGGATGTGTGTCCTAACTTGAGTCGGCTTGGTTGGCTCCGAATTATATTGTTGAGGGATGTGTTGATTCGATTGTTATTGAGCTTATTAGTAATCTGGGGAGGTCTATGAGTTACCTTTCTGTGTTGCGAGGTATTTTAATTTGTCGGTTATAGGCACATATGGTGTGTGAACACCTAATTTTTGACCGCACTCAAATTTTATACTAGTTTAGTGTAAATATTTCTTTTAGGTCTAATCTTAATATTTAAAAAAAAATTATCTTACTTTTAATATGTTTTACTTTAGAAAAAAGGGGTGCCAAGAAAAGTTAAAATAAAATAAATAATAAACTAACGGAAGAACAAGAATCAGTAAATTAGGAAAGATACAAAATAATATCCCTTTTACCCATGATCTCCTCAACCGCCCCACGATTTCTCCTCCTAACTCCCATTTTTCCACTTCCTCATATTAGTGACTTTCCCACTTCCTCATATTAGTGAATTTTCCACTTTCTCATATTAGTGACTTCCCCACTTCCTCATGCTAGTGCTCACTCCCTCACGTCTCACATCATGCACACACACACAATCACTGGCGCACACACACAATCACTGGCACACACACACGATCTTACACAAAAACATACATACACATCTATATAATACACTTCACAAATAAAAAGAAAAGGGAAGAGAAAAGAAAAATTCAAGTAAGAAGAAACGAGAGGAGAAGTTCAAAACACAGACGAAAAAAAGGGATGACTTCTTCTTAAAGGAGACAGGGGGTATACACTCGATATACAATCACTATACATTCTATATACACTAGAGATACTCTCGATATACACTGGATATACACGGGCAACCATTGAAAAATACAAGGTCATGAACCCCACCCCAGACGACCACTATTTCGTCTTCTTCATCCTCACTGTTGGAAACAGATACACACACTCACACACAACAAAAGAAAGAACAGGAATTCGTGGGACTTCAGTTAGTTCGAGAAACTCCGGCGACCTCCATTAACGCCGACGAAATCGCATTTTTGTCTCTCTCCACTGTTCTCCTCTCATTTTCAGTTATTTTAGTGATTTTGTTCTACACAATCACATTCGGCTGTTTTTTTTAAAAAAATTTCTGACGAGGTTTCGTCGAGGTCCGAGCTCCCGTCCGTTTGAGTTCCTGTCATGGCTGCGGTGTCGATTTTGTCTGTGTAATTGCTGAATGCTTTGGGGAACTAAAACTTCATTTTTCAGGTGCAATTCTTACTTCTTCTTATGTTTCTCTAATGGTAATGGTGTGGATTCATTTTGAGTTTATTTTACAAGTATTATTTTTTGTTTGATTTACAACAAAGTAAGGAAACATGATTAATTTAGTTATAAGGAGAAGAAAACGGTACTGCCCGTCATTTTGATAATAGAAAACCATCCAATTTTCAGTTAAGGATTATATTCATTAATTCATATAAAGTAATAGTTAATATATACATTTTGTAATATTGTAATAAGTGTCATTTGGAAGATGTATACATATTGTAATGACACTTATTTGTGACCTTTTTGATTAATGATATACGCAGCAGACAAGAACTTTTCCCAACAGAAAACTCTTTCTTTTCTATAATGTTTAGCATCTTTCCATCCTTCAAGTTCTTTAAGAAGTGCAATATCTGATTTTACACTGGTTCATCTTCACAAAAGGAATTCTATAATAATCTTCCACGAGTTATGTTTTTATAATTACTTGGACTGGAGGATATGTAGTTTCTGTAATTTAGTTAGTCATTGCAATTGAATTAGCAATTATCGTGATTGTGTATACGTTCGCGTGACATGATCATGATTCTAATAATCAATTCGGAGTATGCCTTCGCGCAATTTCGATCAAACTTTTGTTAATAATAAAAATGGGTTTCCATGGGCTATTAATTAATTTTAGTTTATATAGCTTGAGGTGTGCCGTTCACAATTTTATCATTTGTGGCCCCCGTATTAACTTCACGACTTAGATATAAAATGACAAATGTTTGTAGCATGCTTTAGGCATGATTAATAAATAAACCATCGTGATTGTGTATACGTTCGCGTGATATAATTATGATTCTAAAATAAATTGAGGTATGTGTTCGCGCAACTTCGGCAAAACTTTCTTAATAATTAATATAGCGTGATTAATTGTTAAAATAAAAACGCAACTTCTTTTTGTTAAAATAATGAGGTGTGTCATGCCAAACAAAATTTATAATTCATGGCACTCGTAAGCTTAGATTAAGAACTAACACTTATAGAAAATGTTTGAGGTGTGCCATAAATAAATTAAATTATCCATGGCCCTCACAAATATTGCTTTTAAAAATTTGAACAATCGTAATTTGCTTTAGGCCCGATTTAGATTAGTATTGTGATTATATATACTTTTGCGTAATATGATTGCAAATTTAACTCTTAAAAGATTTGAGGGATGCGTTCGCGCACCTTCAACCAAATTTTCCTAATGAATCAACGAAGCGTTATTAATTGTGGACACGTTCGCGTGGCATAGTTTTTGACGTGCCAAAGGAAAAGAGTATACGTACGCGTAACTCAATTCTTTAATTACGAATAAATTAGGTGATTTAAATGCGGTAAAAAGATAATTGCACATAGATTCTAAAATAAGTAATTAGACAATTTAAGTCGAGTATAAATTGGTAAGCGACCGTGCTAGAACCACGGAACCCGGGAATGCCTAACACCTTCTCCCAGGTTAACAGAATTCCTTACTTAGAATTTCTGGCTCGCAGACTTCAAAAAGGAAAGTCGAAATTTCCTCGATTTGGGATTTAAAATAAACCAGTGACTTGGGACACCATTTAAAATATTCCAAGTGGCGACTCTAGAATTAAATAAATAATCTCATTTCGAATAATGTCATTTAAATTGGAAAAACTCCCTTATACCCCTCAGGTGTGTAAAAAGGAGGTGTGACAGCCCTGGCGACTCTGCTGGGGACAAGAACCCAGAATTTCTGGTTCAGGGTTCAAGAATTCGAGCTTACAGTAACTGTTATATTTGACTTTATTATTTTTTCATTTTTGTGCTTAATGTGCGAAATATTGCTTTTTACCGCTTTGATATTATCTGAACTGTATATATAAACTGTTACGAAACCCTTCTTCTTTCTGAGTCTTCTGAATTTATGGTGCACAAGTGCGCGTGGCCCACCTTTCTGTTAGAGGTCATACCAAATAGAACGAAGTTGGTCCAAGTAACTAGGCCGGGTAGACTTTCGTGCTCCCGGTGCGTTACCCCCACTTCGGCTCGAGCTGTCCGCTTGAGAAAGCCAAATCTAGAACAGTATACCCCAGGTTTTACACTTAGAATAACTCAGCTTCATGCCGGATCCCTAGTAGGAATGTTTGTTTGCATCATGTGCATTTGACTTCGGAGACTCTACACAGAGGTTGAGTCTGTCTAGGGCAGGTGTACCCTGAAATGAAAAAACCATCCTGATGCATCTTACTTGTGCATTCATTTGTTTTGGATTTGCATGTTGACCAGCTTATAGGAAAAGTTAGAAAAGGAAAATCAAGGTGAGGACCGAGAAAGAAAATTGGTTGTTTTTCGAAAAAAAAAAATAATTTCCAAAATATTTTGAAATTCTTTCGAAATTTTGAAAAAACAAAAGAAGGAAATTTTGTGTTTCTTTTAAAAATAGTTTTATTATTACAAACTACGTAAGTTTGATTCTCGCCGGATGTGAGATACGTAGGCAACCCACATCGGGCCCAACTATTTTAAAAAAAAAGAAAGAGAAATAGATAATAAATAAATAAAAATGTGGGTACATAAATGTTGTTGTGTTGTCATAAGTAAGGCGATGTCATTCTTGTCCAAAATATGCCAAATGTCGCCTTTGGTCGTTTTTTTAAAAAAGAAATATAAATAAAAGAAAATGTTGCCGGTTAGCAAACACGGCCTTTAAATCTTCTTCATCGAAGTGTTTTTTTTATGATTTTTTTTTCAAAATGAGTCTTGATTTTTGTTTTTAAAATTAAAATCACTCGCAGGTACAAAATGAGCACCATCCAAAACCCACCGTTCACAGATGTAGATGAGTTTCTATTTCGGCTTCAGATGTGGTGGTATGAATTAGGAGGAGATGGTGAGAAATGGGTCATTAAGTATTTGGGAGCTCTCACAGATATTATGAAAGTTAAACCACGCGATGATTTGATTACGACACTAGTGACTTTTTGGGACCCTGTTCATAATGTCTTTCGCTTCTCTGATTTCGAGCTTACTCCCACATTAGAAGAAATAGCTGGATATTCCGGTTTTGACGGAGATTTGAGAAACTAGAATCTTATATCCCCAAAGGCTCCCTCAGTACACCGATTCTTTGGTCTTCTGAATATCAGTAATCAAATCAGAAAAAGCAACGTTGTCAAAGGGTGTTGTTCTTTCAACATCCTATAGTCAAGGTTCGGAAAGCCGGATGGATTTGAAATTCATGAAAAGGGCCTTACTAACAAACAAAACAAGGACACCTGGCAGATTCACCGTCACTTCGCTTTCATGGTGGCTTTTTTGGGAATCATGGTCTTCCCAAACAAAGAGCGGACGATTGATGTTCGCATAGCCAGAGTCGTACAAGTCCTCACTACCAAAGAACATCACACTTTTGCCCCGATCATTCTCTCAGACATTTATCGGGCATTGACTTTGTGTAAATCCGGGGCAAAATTCTTCGAAGGGTGCAATATTTTGTTGCAAATGTGGTTGACTGAACATCTCCGACATCACCCCAAGTTCATGCAGTATGGTATGAGCAAGGACAATTTTATTGAGAGTTATGAAGAAAGAATAAAAGATTATAAATCTCCAGAAGGGGTGGAAGCCTGGATATCCCATTTAAGATCTTTAAAAGCAAGTCAAATTGAGTGGACTTTGGGATGGCTCCCGGTAAGAGAGGTGATACACATGTCAACCTTAAAGAGTTATTTGCTGCTGTTGGGTTTAAGAAGTGTCCAGCCGTATGCGCCACAGAGAGTTCTAAGACAGCTAGGGAGATACCAAGTGGTGCCTGATGATGAAGATTTGAGTGTGCAAGTGATTGAGCTACACCCCGAAGCCACTCTCCCTGAGTCTTTAATCCAGCGGATTTGGAATGGTTGTCGATACTTGAAAGATGATACCCAAATTCCAGAACCTGCGAAAGGTGAGATAAATTCCGGGTTATGCTAGGTGGTTTGAGAAAAGATCCCGTGTGGATGATGCACCAGAACCTGATCCTAGAAGGCCCATAAAAAGACCGCATGTTCAAGCCTTTGATGACAAAATCCAAGAACGGTTGGCTTGGGGTGAAAAGGAAAAGGGGTACAAAGCAACTATTCATGCCTTAGAAGAAAGCCTGAGGAACCTCAATTTGGAGAAAGACTTACAAGCACAAGAAGCAGAAGGTGAAAAGAAGAGTCTGATTAGCGAGAATAAAACTCTCCGCGCTCAGTTTCAACAGATGAAGAAAGCCTCTGAAGCGCCAGTGAGAAGTTGGAAAGATTAGAAAATCATTGAAAATCTGATGGAAAAAATGCAAGATTATGACTCCATCTTGACAAAGAACTGAAAAGGAGTTAGACAAAGCTAAGAAAAAAATCATATAGTTAAATGAGGAGGCCAAATCTAGTAAGGAACGACAAGTAATGAGATGTGAAGAAGAAATGGCTCAATTCAAGAGAGAGAAGGACCATTGGATACATTCAGAGGCTCAACTCCATGCACAATTGGAAGAAATGAGAAGGTACAATAGAGAACATCATCATGCAGATATTGATAGGGAGAGAGCACAGGCAAGACTCGATCAGGCCAAACTTCGGGCTCAATTGGAGTCGGCTTTAGATCGCGAAGGCCACATAAGAGATATAGCCACCACTCGCCAAAAGCAGTTACAAAACCAAGACCAGAATCTCCAGGACTTCAGAGCACAAATCCATGATTTGGCTGTTTACACCTCTCAAAGTTATGTGAACTGCCAAGGGATGGATTATGAGAGGTTTCTAGAGCATGCACCTACTTTTGCCCGTCATCTTGCAATGGAGTTAGAAAGGATGTACCGTACACTAGGAGGTCAACCGGGTCAAGCCCCACCGTGAGCAGATATTCCAGTGATTAAAAGCAAAAGATTGTGGAGTGAAGCGTGATCATAGTTGTTGGAACTTTTCATATAATAGTCATGTTTTAGTTTAAGTCCATGTTGAGTCTTTTAAACCATTTTTTTAAAGTATTGTCCAAATGTAATGTCATTTCTGTCTTTGTACTGTTTCGTTTGTTAAAATAAATAAAAGTAATAATAATTGTTTCCGCCAGAACTACGCTCGATCTGATTCCTGCGGGGTCATGATACGTGGGCAATCTCCATAGGATTCGACCACAACCAAAAGAAAAGAATAAAATGAATAAAGGGGGAGAGGAATAAAAGAAAGTGTGAGTGACAATAAAAGGGAAAGGGCAGGAAAAGCTGGGATGACACAAGAAACCGAGCAAATACATGGTAGAAATGACTAATTGCCTAGGTGCATTGCATCCCTATGTATGGTTGTTTATTTGTTAAAAATCTAATCACTAACAAGTTTGGTTGTTATTATCAGAATTCAAGCAGTTAGTACACCTAAGCATACTGGCAACCCACCCCTACCAAACCAGATCCAAAGGAGAAATAATCATGTCTATCCCAGATGTAGACACCAGTGTTCATTGAAGGAGAAGAGTTGGACGTTAACGCCATAAAAGAAGAGATGTACAAATTAAAACAACAAATGGCCGAAATGTATCAGGCCTGGGCTAAAGGACAACCGCCGTCCGCCTACCCGGCTAACCCTACCTTCACTCCACCACCGGCTCAAACTCAGGATCATCCTGCCACCAATCTATCCCCGAGCTTTCCCATTTACCAACACTACCGGGGCACCACTTCTTATACACTACAATCTCCACCCCCTAAACCGATTCCATACCCCCTCCACCAGTAACTCCTGTCTTCGTAGCATCTCCACCAGCTACACTCCACAAATCTCCTAGCGAGCCTATGTTCCAGGCCCAGGACAACCAATACTACCCCTCGGAGCCCACTTTCAAAGCTCCAGAAACCCTTTCCTATACTCCTCACTTTGGCCTCCCGATAGAAGCTGATAAACCAGTCAAAAATACCGAACATGAGGAGATGTTCAGGAAAGTTAAAAGCTTAGAACAATCATTCAGAGACATGCGGGGGTTGGGAGGGCAAGTCAACGTGTCTACAAGGACCTATGTCTGTTCCCGAATGTGCAATTACCGGTAGGTTTCAAGATGCCCAAGTTCGATCTATACAACGGGCACGACGATCTAGTAGCCCACTTGAGGGGTTTTTGCAGTAAGATGAGAGGAGCTAGAGGAAAAGATGAATTGTTAATGGCTTACTTCAGTCAAAGTTTGAGTGGATCAGCATTGGAATGGTATACCCGCCAAGACCATGGGAGATGGTACATATGGGATGATCTGGCGCAAGCATTTGCTTGTCACTTCCAATACAATCTTGAGATCATTCCAGATCGACTGTCCTTGACTAAACTTGAGAAGAAGCACAGTGAAAGCTTCAGAGAGTATGGTTTCAGATGGAGGGAGAAAGCAACAAGAGTAGATCCCCCAATGAAGGAAAGTGAGATGGTAGATTACTTCCTACAGGCTTTGGAACCTACTTACTATGACCATTTGGTCTCAGCTGTGGGAAAGTCATTCAACGAAGTAGTAAAGATGGGGGAATGGTAGAAGAAGGCCTCAAGTTGAATAAAATCATGAGCTATTCGGCTATCAAAGCGACTGCTTAGGCTATTCAGGGCGGCATAGGAGGGATTGGGAAGAAGAAAAGAGAGGAAGCAGCAATGTTTGATTCAGGAACTTGGTCCGGATCCAGAGGTTCACCTTACCACTACAATCAAGCTCGACCCCACCAACAAACTTATCACCACAATCCACCCCAACACTACTATCCCCCACCAGAACCTCATTTTTCCATCCACCATGCACAAGCATACAACCAACCTCCTGCCCATACTCAATGGCGTGCTTCTGTCCTACCAAATACTTATCCACATCCACGAGCTTACCAAAACACTCCCGGACCAAGTTTCATGCCTAGTCAAGCATTCAAGAGTGAAAAGTTGCAGAAAAAGAAAACCTTTACTCCGTTGGGAGAATCATACACTAGTCTGTTCCACAGGCTAAAACAACTAGATATGCTAAGGCCGATACAGTCCAAACTGCCAAATCCTCCTCCAAAGAATCTTGACTATACTGTCAGTTGTGAGTATTGTTCTGGTACTCCGGGTCATGATACAGAAAAGTGCTGGCACTTGAAAAGTGCGATACAAGAGCTTATTGATACTAATAGAATTGAAGTTCAAGCTCCCGAAGCACCCAATATCAACAGGAATCCGATGCTAGCCCATCCGGAGGCAAATATGATCGAAATAGTGCATGCGGAGGGAGAACCCAAGAAGCTATCACAGACCATCATGATGATTCTGTCTAGTGGAGTCAAGACAGATGAACAATCAGCAGATGAGAAGTTGGTGCTCAAGCAGAGCAAAAAGTGTGTTGAGCCATCTGTGGCAGTTAAGAAGGGGTCTTTAAGCAAAGTTGCTACAAAATAGGAAGGGGTGAAGGTGATTGTACTGGGAGCGGCCAACAAACCCATCATAATCGTGGAAGGAGCCCACGCAGATCAGGTTATTATCAAGCCAGTAACCCAGTTACCAATAATCAACAACAAGGCTATTCCATGGAATTACGAACGGGTAACGGTGATGTACAAAGGGAAGGAAGTCAAAGAAGAAATGTCTGAAGTACATGGTTTGATTCGCTTGGGAAGGTGTTTTACTCCCGAGAAGTTAAGAAGAGCTAAAGATAATCCAGCGCTAGTAAAGAAAGCCATAACTGAAGAAGAAGCAGAAGAATTCTTGAGGAAGATGAAGTTATATGACTACTCTATCGTGGAATAATTAAGAAAGACGCCTGCTCTAATTTCCCTATTGTCATTATTGATCCATTCGGATGAGCATCGTCAAGCTTTAATGAAGATCTTGAATGAGGCGCACGTTCTCGATAAGATCTCCGTGAATCACTTGAAAAAAATAGCCAACAAAATCTTCGAAGCAAACAGAGCCACGTTTTCTGATGATGAATTGCCTGTAGAAGGTACTGAGCACAATAAAGCTCTTTACATCACATTAAAATGTGAGAACTCTGTGGTGACCCGGGCATTGGTTGACAGCGGGTCAAGCGCAAACATCTGTCCTCTCTCCACTCTAAGCAAGTTGAAAATAGAAGATGAGAGGATCCATAAGAACAGTATTTGTATGCAGGGATTTGATGGCGGAGGTAAATATTCAGTTGGGGACATAGTGCTGGAGCTGACGATAGGGACAATTGAGTTCACAATGGAGTTTCAGGTGCTGGATATAGTTGTTTCCTATAATTTACTATTGGGTCGACCATGGATCCACATCACTAAATCAGTCCCATCAACACTACATTAGGTAGTCAAATTTGAATGGGATAGACAAGAAATAATTGTGCATGGGGAAGACAGTTTATGTGCTCGCAGCAATGCCATTGTACCAATCATTAAAGTGGAAGATGACTAGGGACCATGAGTCTACCAGGTTTCTGACACGATATTGGTAGAGAAAGTTCCGGAGGGGAAATACATTCCAAATCCAAAGATAACTGCCGCATCAGTCATGGTATCCTATGAGATGTTGAAGAATGGTTTTGTACTCGGTAAAGGTTTGGGCTCATCTTTGCAAGGCATCATACAACCGGTGTCTCTTTCCAAAAACTTGGGAACATTTAGTTTGGGATTCAAGCCCACTGCCGCAGACATAAGAAAGGCCAGAAAGCTAAAACAGAAGGCATGAGTCCTTTCAAAGCCAGTCCCACGTCTTTCTAAATCATTTGTCAAGTCCAGTACGAGAAGTCGCCCAATAACAACAATTCCTAGTTCTGTGACTGATCCTGACAAGGAGTTAATTGAAAGATTTCAGAAGTTGTTCGACAGTGTGAATATGGTGGAAATTGGAGAGGGTTCTAGCAACGCGGAAGTGAAACTTGTCGGGCCAAAAACAAAGCTTAACAATTGGAAAGCTACTCCTCTCCCCACTCGGAATGAGTCTTGGTAGTTTATTTTGAGTTTCCTTCAGCTTGTCTGGGTTATTCCAGGGTTGTAATCCATATTTTTTATCTTTCAGTCTTTTTGAAGTGTGCAAACCTTGTTATCTTTCATCATTTAATGAAATGCGATTTCCCTTTCTTTATCATTCCTGATAGTTTTTCTTTTATTTTTCTTTTCTTTTCTGTATAGTTCTTTTTACACTGGTTCTAATGACATGACATGCATGAGGAATCCTCAGCCCAGTCTTAAAAATCAATCTGATTCCGAAATAATAGTTCAAGAAGTAGATTGTGATTACGAATCAGAATACAATGAAGATGAAGCCTTCGAAGAGATCAGTAAGGAGTTAATTCACTTTGAAGAAAAACCCAAACCCAACCTGAATGAAACAGAAACCGTCAATTTAGGGGACACAGATAATGTTAGAGAGATTAAAATAAGTGTCCATCTTGAGACAAAGATCCGGGAAGAGTTCATCAGAGCACTCATCGAATACAAAGATGTTTTTGCATGGTCGTATGTCGACATGCCGGGTATGAGCACTGATTTAGTGGTCCACAAATTGCCCACTGATCCAGCGTTTCCTCCCGTCAAGCAAAAGTTAAGGAAATTCAAAACTGATATGAGTGTGAAGATTAAAGGTTATTCTAGTCACCAAACAGTTGGATACAAAGGTTATTCTAGTCACTCGATATCCTGTTTGGTTGGCTAATGTCGTACCTATGCCAAAGAAGGACGGCAAGATCAGAGTATGCGTCGATTACCGCAATCTCAACAAAGCAAGTCCGAAGGATAACTTTCCACTACCCAATATCCACATTATGATCGATAATTATGCCAAGTATGAGATATGATCTTTTATGGATTGCTATGCCAGGTATCATCAGATTCTAATGGATGAAGAAGATGCAAAAAAGACGACATTCATCACGCCATGGGGAACTTATTGCTACCAGGTAATGCCATTTGGTTTGAAGAACGCCGGGGCAACTTACATGAGAGCAATGACTACGGTGTTTCATGATATGATACATAAGGAGATTGAGGTATACGTGGATGATGTGATCATAAAGTCAAAGCGTCAAGTCGACCACGTTGAGGATTTGAGGAAATTCTTCCTGAGACTTCGCAGGTACAACCTCAAGCTTAACCCTGCCAAGTGCGCATTTGGTGTTCCATCCGGAAAGCTGTTGGGATTCATAGTCAGCCAGTGAGGCATCGAGTTGGACCCATCAAAGATCAAAGCCATCCAAGAATTTCCACCTCCGAGGAACAAGACTGAAGTGATGAGTCTGTTAGGGAGGTTGAACTACATCAGCAGGCTTATTGCTCAGCTCACGACAACTTGTGAGCCTATTTTCAAATTGCTGAAGAAGGATGTTGCGGTCAAGTGGACTAATGAGTGTCAAGAAGCATTTGATAAGATAAAAGGATACTTGTCAAACCCACCCGTGCTGGTTCCGCCAGAACCAAGAAGACCTTTGATTCTTTACTTGACAGTCTTGTAAAATTCATTTGGCTGTGTACTGGGGCAGCATGACATTACCGGCAGAAAGGAACATGCTATCTACTATCTTAGCAAGAAGTTCATGGCTTATGAGGTTAAGTACACTCATCTAGAAAGGACATGTTGCGCCCCAACTTGGGTGGCTCAGAAATTGAAACATTATTTGTCATCCTACACTACTTACCTCATTTCGCGCTTGGATCCGTAGAAGTATATCTTTCAAAAGCCTATGGCGATAGGGAGACTTGCGAAGTGGCAGATATTTCTCACAGAGTTTGACATCATCTATGTGACTCGGACTGCGATGAAAGCCCAAGTGTTGGCCGATTATTTAGCCGAAAACCCGGTCGATGAAGATTACGAGCCATTGAGAACTTATTTTCCCGATGAAGAAGTGATGCATATCGATAAACTGGAGCAAATTAAAAAACCAGGCTAGAAACTTTTCTTTGATGGGACTGCCAACATGAAAGGAGTCGGAATAGGAGCTGTGCTTATTTCTGAAACAGGGCATCACTATCCTATTACGACTTAACTTTGGTTTTATTGCACCAACAATATGGCTGAGTATGAAGCCTGCATTTTGGGTCTAAGGCTAGCTGCAGACATGGATATCCAGGAAGTCTTGGTCTTGGGAGACTCGGATCTTCTAGTACATCAAATTCAAGGAGAATGGGAAACGCAAGATTTGAAGCTCATACCGTACCGACAATGTTCGCATGATCTTTGTCAATGGTTTCGATCAGTGGAGTTCAGGCATATTCCAAGGGTCCATAATGAGGTCGCCGATGCTTTGGCTACCCTAGCGTCAATGTTGCACCATCCGGACAAAGTTTATATCGATCCTCTGCATATTCAAGTCCGAGATCAACATGCTTATTGTAACATGATTGAAGAAGAACTTGATGGCGAACCATGGTTCCACGATATCAAGGAGTACATCAGAATGGGGATATATCCAGTGCAAGCCACGGGGGATCAAAAGAGAACAATTCGACGGTTGGCAAATTGGATTCTTCTTAAGTGGAGGAGTTTTGTATAAGAGAACACCAGACCTTGGATTATTAAGATGCATAGATGCTAGACAAGCTACGACTGTCATGTCCGAAGTACATTCGGGAGTCTGCGGACCACATATGAGCGGATATGTGCTGGCAAAGAAAATTCTCCGATCAGGCTATTATTGGCTTACCATGGAACGAGATTGTATCAATTTTGTGCGCAAATGTCATCAGCTCCAAATACACGGAGATTTGATTCATTCTCCACCATCGAAATTGCACACAATGTCGGCACCATGGCCTTCGTTGATTGGGGCATGAATGTCATTGGACCAATTGAGCCAGCAACATCCAACGGTTACAGGTTCATTCTAGTAGCCATTGATTATTTCACCAAGTGGTTTGAGGCCAAAACTTTCAAATCGGTGACCAAGAAAGCAGTGGTCGATTTTGTTCACTCAAATATCATCTATCGATTCGGAATCCCAAAAGTGATCATTACAGATAATGGTGCTAATCTTAACAGTAACTTGATGAAAGAGGTATGTCAATAGTTTAAGATTACACATCACAATTCTATCCCATATCGTCCCAAGGCGAATGGAGCAGTCGAGGCAGCCAACAGAAACATAAAGAAGATACTTCAGAAAATGGTAGAAGGTTCGAGGCAATGGCACGAAAAATACCATTTGCGTTGTTGGGATATCGCACTACTGTTCGTACTTCGGTAGGTGCAACTCCTTATTTGTTAGTATATGGCACTGAAGCAGTAATACCTGCAGAAGTTGAAATCCCTTCCCTTCGGATTGTCGCTGAGGCTAAGATTGACGATGATGAATGGGTCAAAATCCGTTTCGAGCAATTGAAATTGATTGATGAAAAAAGATTGGCAGCAGTATGTCATGACCAGTTATATCAAAAGAGAATGGCAAGAGCATACAACAAAAGGGTGCGTTCTCGAAAGTTTGAAGTGGGTCAACAAGTGTTGAAACGTATCCTTCCACATCAGGTTGAAGCAAAAGGCAAGTTCGCCCCGAATTGGCAAGGGCCATTTATTGTAACCAGAGTATTGTCCAATGGTGCTCTATGTTTAACAGATATCGAAGGAAAGTGCATAGACATGGCCATCAATTCTGATGCAGTAAAGAGATATTATGCATGATTTTCTTTGGTATAATTGTTGATTGTTTGTATTTGGCATTGTTTCGAAGATTGAAATGACAAAGACAATTTGTTCTGCTATCTAAACACTCTACCCTTTGTTCCTCCTTTTGAGCCGCATTTGTTTCTTTCATACCCCTCTTTTGGAATTAATAACAAAAAGAAAAGGAAAAGAAAGAAAAAGAGAAAAGTGAAAAGAAAAGAAGTGAAAAGAGAAAGTATAACAACAAGGAAATTCAGGTGTGAACTACGTTTGACCTGATTCCTGTTAAGGATACATAGGCAGCCTCACGGCTCGGTCATAGTAAAATAAAATATCAAAAGATCCCCAAGCAAGAAACTAGGGCAGAAGTTGTACTTGTAATAAGAAATGTGATTCCAAGAGTTGTAATTTTAAACCCATGTCAAATTGTTTTGAGCCTTTGATACCCTTTCTTTCTAACCCCATCCAAAAGCCCACATTACGGTCCAAAGAAAGACCTTCTAATCAGTCTTCGAGAGATGCCAAGTTGAGCAAATAGAGGTGATTCATATCAGGATAACACTCTGGTCCAAGCAGGAAAAGTAATGAAAATGAGAAAATCTTATTGGTGAAAACCCTCATGGGCACCATGAGGCGACGAAAGCTAAGAGAAAGTAAAAATGAGAGAGTATTATTGGTGAAAACCCTCATGGGCACCATGAGGCGAAGAAAGCTGAGAGAAAGTAAAAATGAGAGAGTCTTATCGGTGAAAACCTTCACGAGCACCATAAAGCGACGAAAGCTGAGAGAAAGTAAAAATAAGAGAGTCTTATCGGTGAAAACCTTCGCGGGCACCATAAGGCGACAAGGAATTGAGGAATAAACGAATGAGAGAGGTTTGTCGGTGAAAACCCTTCACGGCACTGCAAGTCGAACAAGGTCCGTAAGTTGGCGGAAAGTAAAATTGGGTTGTGGAAATCTTGGAGAACAAAGTAAAACAATTGGAAAGGAGATTGGTTAAATATACTGGGCTGATTAATCCAAAATGCATACCATGATCATTGGTGCCAGTGACTCCACTCAGATAAGTTCCTTTTTCCTATCTCCAACAGTCATCCAAATTTGGATTTTCTTCTTTATTCTTAATTCTCAAAATCGTCGCATTTCATTGCTGTTAATTTTTACTCCTCTAAATCTCTTCCAAGGTTAGCCTTGTTCCAACAAATAAAAAGGAATGTCAAAGTGTACTACCATATTCAAAATTGCACAAAGCAAAATACGGCTAGGACAGGCTGGAGATAGTATGATGAAAAGTGGGACCTAGGGTGTAAGCAAAGGTTAAATCGGTGGAATGGTTCAGTAATGTCATGAGAGATGTATGGTTACGAATAAAAGGGTCAGAAGTGAAAAACAATAGTTGGGGATCCTGTAGTTAAGGATCAGTCATGAGGTCAAAACAGTTCTTTCGACCAGTTCAAGGCAGTCTGTTGAAACAAAGCATGGCAAAGAGAAAACCATCCCCAACAAGAATGCCACAACTAACCACCATGTTTTAAACTGACAAGATTTTCTTTGATTTGAAACAGGGGCAAAGATGGCATTTATTTCAGGAAGCACCCTGTAAGGAAAGCAAGTACCATGCAGGTTTGATCGTATAAATTCTCAGGACCCTCCTGGAAAATGGGACTTAGCTTTAATTTAAAGCATTCATGAGTACAAGATCTAGCATAAGCTCTACTTCGTGAAAATATAAGTTGGTTTAATTTTTCATTTTTTTAAGACAAGACTCAATTCGAAACTTCAGGACCCTCCTGGAAAATGGGACCTATGTTAAAATCCAAAAAAAACATAAGTAGTGAATATAGGACAAATGTGCACCAAAAGGGATTTAAGTTGGCTTCAAAGTTCGCATAAGAGTTTTCAGGACCCACCTGAATAATGGGACGTAACTTTAAGCATTCCATTAGATAAGTAAGTGTTGTTATAAGAGAGTAAAATTTAGCCGTAAAATTGTTACTCTTAAGATAAGACTTGATTTTTGATTGTCAGGACCCTTATGGATAATGAGACGTAGTTTAAAATTGGCTTGGATAACAAGATTTAGCATAAGACATACCTTCAGTAGATATAATTTAGCTTTAAAATTGTCGTTAATTAAGAGTTGCCAGGACCCTCCCGGATAATGGGGAGTAGTTTAAGACCTTCTTAGATAACAAGATTTAGCAGAAGTCATGCCTTTAAAAGATATAGCTTATATTTAAAATTGTCATTTAGTTAAGAGTTGTCAGGACCCCCCTGGATAATGAGACCTAACTTTCAAATTCTTAGTAATATTTGGTAATATGATTCAGTTTAACACTCACAGATGCGCCCAACTACCAAACTGGGGCAGAAAATTTTCTTTTGTTTTTCTATTTTTGTTGAAGTCAGGTGCCCATATGAAGAACAGGGAGAACAACACGGATGTTAAAGATAAGAGCATGACCAAGTACTAGCAATCAGGCGTCCACCTGGAGAACAAGGAAAAACAGTTGAAATATCAGCAATCAGGCGTCCACCTAGAGAACAAGGAACAACAGTTGAAGTATCAACAATCAAACATCCACTTGGAGAACAAGGAACAACAGTTGAAGTATCAGCAATCAGGCGTCCACCTAGAG
Organism: Nicotiana sylvestris; assembly: GCF_000393655.2. Taxonomy (NCBI): domain Eukaryota; kingdom Viridiplantae; phylum Streptophyta; class Magnoliopsida; order Solanales; family Solanaceae; genus Nicotiana; species Nicotiana sylvestris. The sequence continues at coordinate 176,204,807 of NC_091060.1, read as the reverse complement.
AACAAGGAAAATCAGTTGAAGATTCAGTAATCAGGCGTCCACCTGGAGAACAAGGAACAACAATTCAAGTTTCAGCAATCAGGCGCCCACCTGGAGAGCAAGGGAGTACAATTCAAGTTTCAGCTTTCAAGTTCTTACTGATATTTGGTAACATGATTTAGTTTACACTCATATCTATGCCCAGCTACCAAACTGGGGTAGAAATATTTCCTTGTTTTTGTCTATTTTGTTGAAATCAGGCGCCCACCTGGAGAGCAAGGGAATACAATTCAAGTTTCAGCAATTAGGCACCCACCTGGAGAGTAAGGGAATACAAATCAAGTTTCAGCAGTCAGGCGCCCACCTGGAGAGCAAGGGAATACAATTCAAGTTTCAGCAATCAGGCGCCCACCCGGAAAGCAAGGAAATACAATTCAAGTTTCAGCAATCTGGAGCCCACCTGGAGAGCATGGGAGTATAATTCAAGTTCAGTGGTCAGGCATCTACTTGGAGGAAAGGGAAAACAACTCAGATTACAATTAAAGTCAACAACAAAAGAAGTTCGCGGCAAGAATGCGAGTCAATAGTCCGAGCTGATCAACAAAAGTTAGTCACGATCCAAAAAAGAGAGAGAGAAAGGCAAGAAGTAAATCCAAATGCAGAAGTTGATGAAAGATGTGAGCTTCTCAAGACATGGTTAAGGTGACAAGCACTATATGTCTGGTCTTGATCCGAAAATCTGAAGAAAAACGGGTTAGAACTTGCAACTAGCAAGCGTCAAGGTTCAAATCCAAAGTCTGCATGAAGAATCATTCAAGACTCAAGATCTAGCTTCAGAAGACTTATAGATAGGAATCTTGTAACTCATAGTTGATAGGCTTAGCTAGTTTTTTTCCATGTTTTGATTTTTGATGTAACATCAGGATTGCGGATCGGAGCCTCGGACGGAACCTCACTCGACTCTCGAACATCACTTCATCACCTCATCCATTTTTGAACTACACGCGACCTGATTCCCTTATAACATGGGATATGTAGGCTGTCCAAAACCAGGACTCAGTTGCACTTTTTCTTTTTATTTATTTTTCCTCTTTTGAATACCGATATGGTCAAAAAATTAGTCACATGGTTCACTTTATCTTTGCCCGAAAACTCTTTGTGTTTTCGAGCAAATAAGGGCAGCTGTGAACACCTAATTTTTGACCGCACTCAAATTTTATACTAGTTTAGTGTAAATATTTCTTTTAGGTCTAATTTTAATATTTTTTTAAAAAAAATTATCTTACTTTTAATATGTTTTACTTTAGAAAAAAAGGGGTGCCAAGAAAAGTTAAAATAAAATAAATAATAAACTAACGGAAGAACAAGAATTAGTAAATTAAGAAAGATACAAAATAATATCCCTTTTACCTATGATCTCCTCAACCGCCCCACGATTTCTCCTCCTAACTCCCATTTTTCCACTTCCTCATGTTAGTGACTTTCCCACTTCCTCATATTAGTAACTTTTCCACTTTCTCATATTAGTGACTTCCCTACTTCCTCATGTTAGTTGTCATGTCCCAATCCCCACTTCCTCATGTTAGTGCTCACTCCCTCACGTCTCACATCATGCGCGCACACACAATCACTGACACACACACACACACACGATCTTACACAAAAACACACATACACATCTATATAATACACTTCACAAATAAAAAGAAAAGGGAAGAGAAAAAAAATTCAAGTAAGAAGAAACGAGAGGAGAAGTTCAAAACATAGACGAAAAAAAGGGATAGCTTTTTCTTAAAGGAGACAGGGGGTATACACTCGATATACAGTCACTATACATTCTCCATACACTAGAGATACTCTCTATATACACTGGATATACACGTGCAGCCATTGAAAAATACAAGGTCATGAACCCCACCCCAGACGACCACTATTTCGTCTTCTTCGTCCTCACTGTTGGAAACAGATACACACACATACAACAAAAGAAAGAACATGAATTCGTGGGACTTCAGTTAGTTCGAGAAACTCCGGCGACCTCCATTAACGCCGACGAAATCGCATTTTTTTTTTCTCTCCACTGTTCTCCTCTCATTTTTCAGTTATTTTAGTGACTTTGTTCTACAAAATCAGATCCGGCTGTTTTTTTTAAAAAAAAATCCGACGAGGTTCCGTCGAGGTCCGAGCTCCCGTCCGTTTGAGTTCCTGTCATGGCTGCGGTGTCGATTTTGTCTGTGTAATTGCTGAATGCTTTGAGGAATTGAAACTTCATTTTTCAGGTGCAATTCTTACTTCTTCTTATGTTTCTCTAATGGTAATGTGTGGATTCATTTTGAGTTTATTTTGCAAGTATTATTTTCTGTTTGATTTACAACAAAGTAAGGAAACATGATTAATTTGGTTATAAGGAGAAGAAAACGGTACTACCCATCATTTTGATAATAGAAAACCATCCAATTTTCAGTTAAGGATTATATTCATTAATTCATATAAAGTAATTGTTAATATATACATTTTGTAATATTGTAATAAGTGTCATTTGGAAGACGTATACATATTGTAATGACACTTATTTGTGACCTTTTTGATTAATGATATACGCAGCAGACAAGAACTTTTCCCAACAGAAAGCTCTTTCTTTTCTATAATATTTAGCATCTTTCCATCCTTCAAGTGCTTTAAGAAGTGCAATATGTGATTTTTACATTGTTTCATCTTCACAAAAGGAATTCTATAATAATCTTCCACGAGTTATGTTTTGATAATTACTTGGACTGGAGGATATGTAGTTTCTGTAATTTAGTTAGTCATTGCAGTTGAATTAGCAATTATCGTGATTGTGTACACGTTAGCGTGACATGATCATGATTCTAATAATCAATTCGGAGTATGCCTTCGCGCAATTTCGATCAAGCTTTTGTTAATAATAAAAATGGGTTTCCATGGGCTATTAATTAATTTTAGTTTATATAGCTTGAGGTGTGTCATTCACAATTTTATCATTTGTGGCCCCTGTATTAACTTCACGACTTAGATATAAAATGACAAATGTTTGTAGCATGCTTTAGGCATGATTAATAAACAAATCATCATGATTGTGTACACGTTCGCGTGATATAATTATGATTCTAAAATAAATTGAGGTATGTGTTCGCGCAACTTCGGCAAAACTTTCTTAATAATTAATATAGCATGATTAATTGTTAAAATAAAAACACAACTTCCTTTTGTTAAAATAAGTGAGGTGTGTCATGCCAAACAAAATTTATAATTCATGGCACTCGTAAGATTAGATTAAGAGCTAACACTTATAGAAAATGTTTGAGGTGTGCCATAAATAAATTAAATCATCCATGGCCCTCACAAATATTGCTTTTAAAAATTTGAACAATCGTAATTTGCTTTAGGCCCGATTTAGATTAGTATTGCGATTATATATACTTTCGCGTAGTATGATTGCAAATTTAACTCTTAAATGACTTGAGGGATGCGTTCGCGCACCTTCAACCAAATTTTCCTAATGAATCAACGAAGTGTTATTAATTGTGGACACGTTCGCGTGACATGGTTTTTGACGTGCCAAAGGAAAAGAGTATACGTACACGTAACTCAATTCTTTAATTACGAATAAATCAAGTGATTTAAATACGGTAAAAAGATAATTGCACATAGGTTCTAAAATAAGTAATTAGACAATTTAAGTCGAGTATAAATTGGTAAGCGACCGTGCTAGAACCACGGAACCCGGTAATGCCTACCACCTTCTCCCGGGTTAATAGAATTTCTTACTTAGAATTTCTGGTTCGCAGACTTCAAAAAGGAAAGTCGAAATTTCCTCGATTTGGGATTTAAAATAAACCAATGACTTGGGACACCATTTAAAATATTCCAAGTGGCGACTCTAGAATTAAATAAATAATCTCATTTCGAATAATGTCACTTAAATTGGAAAAACTCCCTTATACCCCTCAGGTGTGTAAAAAAGAGGTGTGACATGGTGCGATTCTATTGGGGTCTCATAGTGGAAGTCGAGCGGGAGGAGTATTGGATATTGCTTGGCGGATGGCACATCGGTTATGTCCATTCAGGTTGTGCGGTGTTATGTATTTGCTTCACCGTGGTTATGATGATTTACTTTGGTTCTAGACCTTAATTGTGCGTGGTCGTCAATTTCGAACAGAGTGACTTGAGGTGTTTCATGTGGAGTAGTGTTTGGATAGGGTCTCACATTGCAGCGAAGTTATATGGAGGTATGACTTTGCGGATTAGATTCGTGTGTTATGTTCCTATGATGTGAGACGGGTTCTCAGCCTTGTGTTGTGGTGGCACTGGTCAGCTTGAGGTACAACTCTTTCATTTGAGTTATTTTCATGATTTGAGTATGTTCGGACTGTTGCTTATTGGTACGCGTATTGCGCAAGTTGTGACCTTAGCCTGTATTGATGCGTCATGTCACCAGCGTAATGTGTGGGATTAGGTGAGATCACTGGGATCACTAATGGATATGAACGGATTCGATTTCAGCATATGGGAAGGATAATATCGAGGTTCAGCTCAAAAATTTGCTATGGTATTTGCCAAAGGAGAAGTGGCTTCATGAATGGTTGATCTGGGAAATGGTTATGGCTTACCCCGTGTTTTAGTGATCATTGGCAGTGTATGAAGGTGTTGGAATAAGACTGTAGTTGATAAGAGTTTTTCTATTGGTATTCGGGTGTCGTGTGCAGCTGTTGTGATTAGAAGTTATCACTACCAGTGTATGAGTTATGTGGTATATCATGTGATCGTGCCCGAGATAGCGGATATGGTTTGTTATAGCTGGTTCAGACTTATTCACAATATAAATATGAGATTCTGATCGATTGATGATTTTAGAAGTGGAAATGTGGTTCTATGGTTTATGGGCTAGATTGGATTGTGAAATTTCAGTTAAATTGTGTTATCAAACCTATGTGAGATAGGGTGATGTGGGATCACCCCCGGGTATGTGCATGGTGAGGTTATTCAGCAATTGGTTGGCTTTTGGAATAACTCTGGGCACGTTCGAGGATGCACATATGTTTAAGTGGGGGAGGATGTAACGACCTGACCAGTCGTTTTGAGCTTTTGCACTTGGCTCGCCAGTTCTCGGGCATGACTTGCCCCGTGTGATGTATTATGACTTATGTAAATCGTTGGTTTTGGTTTTCAGGGTAATCAAAATGAATTTGGGAGAACAGTTCTCAGTTTAAAGCTTAAAATTTGTAAGGTTTGACCAAGATTTGACTTGTTTGTATATGATCTCGGATCAGAATTTTTATGATTTGGTTAGCTCCGTTAGGTGATTTGGAACTTAGGAGCATGATCGAAATGCATTTTAGAAGTCCGTGGAAGGTTTAGGCTTGAATTGGCGAAAATGAGATTTTGATGTTTTCCGGTCGATAGGCGAGATTTTGATATAGAGGTCGGAAAGAAATTTCAGAAGTTGTAGTAGTTCCGTTGTGTCATTTGGGATGTGTGTGTAAATTTTCAGGTCACTTGAATGTGGTTTGGTTGGGTTTTCGATCAAAAGCGTATTTCGGAAGATTTTAGAAACATAGACTTGAATCCGATGTGATTTGGTAGATTTGATGTCGTTTGAGGTGTTTTGATGACTAGAACAAGTTTGAATAAGGTATTGGGTCATGTTTGTGCTTTTGATTGAGGTCCCGGGGGCCTCGGGGTGATTTCGGATGGTTAACGGAGAATTTGGAATTGTGTTACAGCAGCTGATATTACTGCTTCTGGTATTTTCGCACCTGCGGTTTGGGGACCGCAAGTGCAGCGCTGCATAAGCGGATAGTTGGCCGCAGAAGCGAAAAGTTGGTCAGGTGTGCAAATACTATATAAGCGGTCAAGTGGCCGCATCTGCGAAGCCGTAGATGCGAAAGTTCTATCACAGATGCGATTTTGGGTTTTAAGTGAAGGACCGTAGAAGCGTTGGTTGGGCCATATATGCGGTACCGTAGATGCAGTTAAAGTGCCGCAGATGCGGAAAGGCCTGGGCGGAGCATATAAGTAATTTCATTTCGCGAGTTTGAGTTATTCCACCGTTTTTGACTTCGGCTTGAGAGTTTTTGGACGATTTGGAGGAGGGATTTCAAGGGAGCTTCATTAAGGTAAGGGTTTTGGACCTAAAACACATTTCTATGGTAGTATTTTATGGATTAAAACTAAAATAAAAGGAATTAAAGGGCTAAAAATGGAGGATTATGGCTTGAGTTTAAGAGGCCTTAAATTGAGGATTCGAGGGGTCATTTGAACTCCGATTTTGGTACTTTTGGTATGTATGAACTTGTGGGGAGATAAGGAATCTAATGATGTGAAAATTTCTCAGTTTCGAGAAGCGGGCCCGGGGCTCGGGTTTTGCTAATTCGGGATTTGTGCCCTTTATTGATTATTTTCACTTGGGCTTTGTTCCCTTAGCATATTTTGATGTTCTCGTTCTGATTTTGGATAGATTCGATGCGTGTGGAGGCCGATTTGAGGGGCAAAGGCATTACGAGATAGAGATTTAGCCGATTCGAGGTGAGTAATGATTGTAAATGATGCTCTGAGGGTTTGAAACCCCAGATTGCACATCGTGGTGCTATATTGAGGTGAGACACACATTGAATGACGAGCGTGGGGTTGTGCACTATTGGGGATTGTGACTTGGTCTGTCCCGATTTGATAATTTTACCGCGTATTTGATTGAAAACTATTTGCTATCATCATTATTTGGGTTGAATGCCATATTTGGGCCTAGTGCCAACTATCTGAACCCTTCGGGGATTTTTATTGATATTTCCTCACTGTTTTGACTTTATACTTGAACTCAGCCATGTTATTTTCCACTATTTTCAAAACTTAGCCAAGTTTATTTTTCTTTAACACTTGAAATGATATTTCAAATAATATTTTGGGCTGAGCATCATGTTTTACTCTTTGCCCGAATGGCTTATGTGATTTTGACTGAGTAAGGCCGAGGGCCTGTATTATGAGGGTACTTTTGGATCGGGTTGCACACCGCAACAGTGAGATACTGATTTGATTATGAGGCCGAGGGCCTGAGATATGTATGCCACGAGGTGGCTTGTTGATTGATATAAGGCCGATGGCCTAAATTTGATGCCACGAGATGGGTTGATATTGCGCTTGGGCCGTAAGGGGCCCCTCTTGGAGTCTGTACACCCCTAGTGAGCGCGAGTACCATTGTGATGTGAGATATAGCCTGAGGGGCTGGTATTGTTCTTTGTGGTTGCCCGAGGGGCTTGTACCGTTCTATGTGATTGCCCGAGGGGCTGGTATTATTCTGAGATATTGCCCGAGTGGCGGAGTTGTTGACATTGTGCCCGAGGGGCGAACCTTTATGTGTTTATCTTTCATATTTACTTGTCATTTTACCTGTTAAACTATGGTATTTGTGCCCGAAGGGCGGGTTTCTGTGCTTATCTGCACTAACTGTTTTGCATTCATTTGTATAACTGTTGAAAAAGTCATTTTCAAAGAAGTTTAAACTGAGCTAAAATGTTTTAAGAGATTTTTTTCCAGCTTCACTGCTTTCTTACTGGTTTTGAACTGCTTCTATACAGCATCCTGATATGCTTTACGTGATTTCTTACCATTCAGACTTTAGTTATGATTATTACTCATTGAGTTGGAGTACTCACTTTACTCCCTACACCTTGTGTGCAGATTCAGGTATTTATACACCCAGTAGCGGGTTTTGGCTGATCGGAGGCAGAGTCATCGGAGTTTAGCAAGGTAGCTGCCGACGTTCGCAGCACTGCTTTTCTCTCTCTTCATTTCACTAGTCTGTATTTGTACACTTCAGACTTTCAATTGTATTTATACTCTAGTAAATGCTTGTGACTTGTGACACCCCGGTTAGGGCTGTGTCGGGTTGGATATTCCGCTTATTATCGATATTTCCGCTATTCAGTATTATTAAATCATGTCTAGACTATTTTGTGTTGATTAACTGCTTTACAAGATGAATTGGGTTAAATTGGCTGGCCTTGTCTTCACAAGAGGCGCCATCACGATCGGGTTCGGGGTTAGGGTCGTGACACATGTATACCACATAAGATGCATCTATGAGATAGTTACATGTGCAATTATTATTAACTCGCAACATGGTATTTTGCGAGGTAACTTGCTCAATAGTTTAATTTCGAGCATAATTTCCAGATTTTCTATTCAAGAAGTTCATCTTGATAAGTTGGTTACATCACAGCTGGTTTAGCAAAATAATTTATTGAGTGCCTCCACTTAATAGCTAAACGATTGCTTATGAGAACAAAGTTATCTATATCAGTTTGATATAGGTTATATACGAAAGTATATTACATTTCCCCCTCACAAGTGGTTCAGGGTCAGGAACCAAATAATTCCATCTTATTATTGTTGATGTACGGTGTATACTTTGATTAACACCATAACGCACAAAGATGGGTATTCAAAGTTGAGGAAGCAAGTTAGTTTTTCGAACATGAGGGGGAGACAAGATAAACAGTTGAGAAAAAGTTACGTGGAATGAATTATCATGTGTACATCCAGATACTCGAATAAGATAATATGAACTTGAAGTTCATAAAAGGATAATTCATTTACAACATATTTCAAAGTATGCCACACGCATTTGCTGACCCAAAGAAAATAACTATATTCTCGTTGGAAATGTTCATATTAAGTCCTAAAAGGACAAAGTCTATAGTACGCTTAAAATGTATAGACAAATCGGTTTCAAATAAACTTCTTCATAAAGAAGATGAGCAAATGATCAAAATGATCATAATAAAGGAGGCAAGTGATCTAGAAGATCACATGACATAAGACTTCATAAAATCTCATGAGAGGTTCAGGTACCTGAAAATATGAATGAAGAGATCTCTATGTTATGTCTTTATGAAAATAAGCAGGTTGGAACTGTGAGCACGTGATTTTTGCCCTATATGAATTACTCCTACAAATTCAAAACAAAATAAGTTTTTCTATTGTTTTCAATTTTGTGGATTTTTGTGGCATTTTCTTTCAATTGTTTGCATTTGTCTGTGCATGTTTATTCTATTTAATTAATGAAAATATAAAAATATGTTACATTTGCATTTAGGATTTAACTTTAAACTTTTGAATTAAGTAGTAAATTAGTTATTTTATAAAAATTGGAAAATCACAAAAATAGTTATTTTTGCATTTTTAATTTTAATTTTTGAACTTTGGTAGTTTTTCCTTTAATTCGGCTTTAATTAATTGTGGTAATTATTAGTTAGAGTTAATTAATTCAATGTGGTAGGGTTAATTTGATTTAGGATTTAGTTTGGAAAAAAATTAATTAAAAGAGTTTGAAAATAAAAGAATTAATTTGGAAAAGAATGAAAAGAAAAAAGAATGAAGAATCAGTTTTGGGCCATTTTATTTTAAACCCACCCCAATTCCAGCCCAAATCCTTCTTCTTTTTTATAGAATCACGCCCAACACATCCCAACCGCCCCAGCCCAAGAAAACCTGGCCCAAACCCGTCCTTGACCCACCCCAATATAAAACCTCTTTATAATTTTTCTTCACTAAAAACCCTAAGTCCCAAAGACCCCAAAAGCTGCGCAGAAGCTACTATTCATCTTTCCCTTCACCAAACTCGCCCGAGTTTACCCTCGCTCACTTCACGCGCTCCCCCTCTCTCTCCCTTGCCATGTAGGTGTAACGGCCTCTGGAAACAACAAGATTCCCTCCCTCACTCGCTCATTTTCAAGCTATTTCACGCGGTTGGAAGGCTCTAGAAGATGGGTGTTGGATGAGTGAGAGGCGTCAGATCGATCTCATTCAATCCGAGCCTCACATTCATCATGTGCTCGTTTTCAAAAGGGCCTTATCCGATTGCTTGAAGAGAAAAAAAAAGGAATCCGAGGTTAGATATAACAGGAGTATTTTCGTATAGTAGCAGGGGGATTCAGATTTCTTTTGGAGAAGTTGAGAGAATTTTTTTAGAGGTTTTTCTTTATTTCAGAGCTTTCTTTTGTTGAACTTTTTTGAAGGAGGCTCCAGATTAAGTTCAGTTTGGATGTGCTTCTTCTATCTTCTCTTAGTCTAGTCTTCTTTTCTTGAGATAAAAATATATAACAATCCTTCAGTTTCCGTGGTTTTGGTATCAAAAGAAAAAAAACACAAAAAGATATATAGTCCGCTTCTTCTGTGTTCGATCTGGAAATATTTGTTTGTTAAAGATGGATTCCGTTTGAGGCTTTGAGAGTTCAATGTTGTCTGTTCCTAGATCGTGGTATCGTTTGTGTCCAGTGTTTAGAGTTTGGGCATTGAACTTGTATTCATTAATTTTGTTAGAGTAATTCTATTCGCAGCAGGTTCATTCTTTCTCCCTTCGCTTAGTCTGATTCGTTATAGGTTAAATTAATGTGTGCCATCGGACTTGCTGTTTTCTTCTTATTTTGGTCGTCCTATTTTGGGTGTTTCTCTCTTCCTCCCTTTCTTCTGTTAATTTCTGCGAGTGTTTCAAGTGTATTTTGAATCTGGTTGGATTTGTGATGGGAAATTGGTTTGAAGGAATTCTTATTTCTCTGTTGTTCTTGTCAAAAGTTGTGTTAAGTCCAAAGCATCTTTAACCGTGTATAAGCAAGTTTCTTCTTCAAATGTGTTTTTCTTATTTAAGATCCCGTTAGGTGGCTTTTTGAATGTTTAGTTGCTCATTTTCATTTGGTTATGCGAAAAGTTGTGAATGAGTCGAGTAATAATCAGCCATTGAGTAGTTATTGCTTCCCAATCCTGAGCAGATAATACACTTGCCCAAATGGACATTTAATGTGTTGTTATTTCTTCTAAGTAATCTCCTCAGTTCCTCAACAGTTCTTGCAAAGTTTTCTACATGTTGGTTCATTAAAAGAAAAAGAAAAACAAGATTCTAGGAGTGGAGATTAATTAGTTGTCCATATAGAGTAAAAGTTTGAACGCCTAAAGAACAGAAAGAGAGGGATAGGGATTTCCTGGATGGTGTTGTTTTGGTAGATTATGCTGTGCCTCCTGCTCAATCAGCTAGCCTTTGAGTAAAGATCAGCAAGTGAGGTTATTCTTGCCTCTAACTGAAAGTCAATTTGCCTTTGTGCTTAAAAATCTTAGTAAATTTACTTGGTTAGGGTGTGACTATGATTTGCGTTTAAACATGGCTAATAAATTCAGTTATCCTTCATTGTTGAAATGAATTTCTTTTTGCATCTTGAACTTTTGCTAATGCTAAGCATAGGGATTAATTGGTAAATGAATTATTTCTATTTGGGTTGTACGCTAACATTTCAAGTGGTGATTGGAATCTTAATTGGTTTATCTTACTTGATTTTGTTTATGACCTCTATGTTCCAGAAATGGTTCTTTGAAATATCGAGTCTTAACATGGAATCACGGTAGTTTGCATTAGGCATGATTTTAATTAATAATCGTGATTGTATATACGTCCGCGTAACATAATTACGATTCTAAAAACTAGTTTGGAGTATGCGTTCGCGCAACTTCGATCAAATTATTCTTAATAACAAAATTGATTTTCATAGGCTACTAATTTAATCTGAGGTGTGCCATCCACGATTTAATTATTCATGGCCCTCATATTAATAACTTAGAATATAAAAATGACAAATGTTCATAGTTTGCTTTAGGCACGTTAATATACCATCGCGGTTGTGAACACGTTCGCGTGATATGATTGCAATTTCAAAAAAACAAAGCCGGAGTATGCGTTCGTGCAACTTCGGCCAAATTTTCTTAATAACAATAAAGCGTTATTAATTATGGACACGTTCGCGTGACATGATTTTTGACGTGCCAAACCAATGGGTACACGTACGCGTGAACCGTTTCAAGATAATTTTCTTAATTAAAAAGCGGTAAAAGGTAAATGCACATAGGTTCTAAAAATAAGTAATTAAACAATTGTAATAACCCAAGTATGATCAACGCGACCGTGCTAGGACCACGAAACTCGGGAGTGCCTAACACCTTCTCCCGGGTTAACAGAATTACTTACCCGAATTTCTGTGTTCGTAGACTGTATAACAGAGTCAATCTTTTCCTCAATTTGGGATTCTAATCTGGTGACTTGGGACTCCATAAATTATCCCAAGTGGCGACTCTAATTTTAATAAATAATCCCGTTTCGATTGTCACTTAAATTGGAAAAAACTCCCTTATATACCTTGCGGGGGTGTAGGTAAAAAGGAGGTGTGACAGCTCTGGCGACTCTGCTGGGGATCGAACCCAAAATCTCTAGTTCAGGGTTCAAGAATTCGAGCTTGTTAATATGATTTTGCTTGGCTTTGTTTATTGTTGATATTACTGTATTTGTGAACTTTTTGTGTTAATTGCTGCCTATTTACCGCTTTGATATTGTTTGAATTGTATGTAACTGTCTTCTTACGCCACCCCTCTGAGTCTTCTGAAAATGGTGCACACGTTCGCGTGGCCCGCTTTTTCTGTAGAAATTATACCAAATAGAACGAGGTTGGGTAAGCAACAAGGCTGGGTAGACTTCAGTGCTCCCGGTACGTCGCCCCCTGTTTTGCCCCAGTTGTTCGCTCGGGTACCCCAAGTCTAGACCAAAACCCCAGGATTTAAACCTAGAAAAAACACAGCTTTATGCTGTATCCCTATTAGGAACGTTTGTTTGCATTATGTGCATTTGAATTAGAGGACTCAACACAAGAGTTGGGTCCGTCTAGGACAGGTGTGCCCAGAATAACAGACCATCCTGATGTATTATATGTGCTATATGAACATTTATTTGTTTCAGCTTGCATGCTGACCGGCTAGGAAAAATAAAGCAAAAAGAAAAAAACCAAGAGTGATATAGGGAAGGAAATAAAGCCTGGTTCTAAAGAAAAACCCTAGTATCTGAAAACATCCTGAAACTCTGCCAAAATCTTTCAAAAAAAAGAGTTATTTCAAAAGAGTCAAACACTGTGTCCTTTTCAAATGTGTCAAAGCTGACCGAACTACGCAGGTCTGATTCTCACCGGAAGTGAGATACGTAGGCAACCTACATAAGGTTCAGCCTTATTTTTGAAAAAAAGAAAAGAAAAAGAGAGTTATTGGTCAAGTGAATGTAGTTTGGAGTTTTTGTCAAAATAAGTCGATCCAGCTTTGGCAATGTCTTAAACCATTCTTGCCGAGATAGCCATAGAGTATTTCCAATTGTCGAAAGGCTATTTTCATAGAAATAACGGACAAGCTTGTGAAATGTCATAAAATAGTCCTCCCCGGCCTCAAAATTCATATGGAATTGGGAAGGGGCCACGTTTGTAAAAACAATCATTTGGCTAAAATTGGCATATATGGGAAGGAATCATGGTCCTTGATTTTTTTTTCGCGTAATTATTTTTTTTGGAAACCTATTTTACAAAAAAAAAAGTCCACTAGAGTCAACCCTAACCTTAACCCTCCGTAGGTACAAATGAATATTGTCCAGGAATCATCGCAATCTATCATAGAACGGGCTTGGTTGCAGCTTCGCAGGTGGTGGGATGATTTAGATGAAGATGGCCAAGGTTGGGTGAAAGAACAGTTGGGCTCTCTGATAGACATCATGCACATCAAACCTCGGGAGGATTTAATCGAAGCCTTGGTAGCCTTTTGGAATCCTGTCCACAATGTGTTCCGTTTCTCGGATTTTAAACTCACCCCCACTTTAGAAGAAATAGCCGGGTATATTGATTTTGGCCAAGAGTTAAGAAAGCAGCAACTCATATTCCTAGGACTCCTCGGTGCACAAGTTCTTCGATCTTCTGAATATCAGCAAACAAATGAACAAGGCCCACGTGAGCAAAGGGTGTTGTACTTTCTACTCCCTGTATTACAGGTTCGGGCACTCAGCCGAGTTTGAAACACATGAAAAGGGGTTGAGTAACAGACAAGACAAGAGCATATGGAAAATTTATCGTCGATTTGCTTTCATCGTGGCATTTCTAGGGGTCATGGTCTTTCCGAATGCGGAGGGCACTGTAGACGTTCGTATGGCCAGAATCTCACAGGTCCTCGTCGACAAAAAAGATCACATATTTGTCCCATTAGTACTGGCGGACATTTACCGGGCATTAACCTTGTGCAAATCCGGGGCTCAATTTTTCGAAGGTTGTCAGGTTCTTCTTCAAATTTGGATGATCGAACACCTTCGCCGTCATCCAAAGTTCATGAGATATGCTTCCGATGGGAACAATTTCATCAAAAAGTATGAGGAAAGGGTGGAAGACTACAAACCGCCAGAAGGGTTTGAAGCTTGGGTTTCTTATTTGAGAAAATTGAGAGCAAATCAAATTGAATGGACCATAGGATGGCTTCCAGTAACAGAAGTCATATACATGACAGCTTCAAAGGGCTACTTGATGATGATGGGAGTGAGAAGTATACAACCATATGCACCACAAAGAGTTCTGAGACAACTGGGAAGATATCAGGTGATACTTGAAGAGGCAGATCTAAGCACCCAAGTCATCGAATTACACCCAGAAGCAACACTACCTGAGGCTTTAGTTCAAATGGACTGGAATGGCTGTCGGTATCTAAAAAATGACACCCAGGTACTAGACCCGTCTAAGGACGAAGTTGATCCCAATTATGCTTCTTGGTTTGAAAGAACTTTTTATGTGAACAATGAGCCGGAGCCCGAGCCCGAACCCGAGAGGCCCGCCAAAAGGCCTCATGTTCAAGCCTTCAATGACAAAATGCAGGAAATATTAGCTTGGGGGAAAAGGAAAAGAAATACCAAGCCAGCATTCACGCTTTGCGAGAAGAGTTGAGAAATGTCACCTTCAATAATGATCTACAGGCGCACGAGGCCGAGGGTGAAAAGAAAAAGTTAGCCAAAGAAAATGAGGCTCTTCGAGCCCAGATTTAGGAAATGAAAATAGCAGCTGAAAATCCCGCCAGAAGTGAAAGAGATGAAAAACTTATAAAGAAGTGTAGGCAAAAGGTGAGTGAGTATGGTTTCGATTTGAACAAGGCAGAGGGCGAATTAGCAAGGGCTCGAACAAAGTTGGCTAAAAATGCGGAAGAACGAGAGCGCTTGGTTAAACAGTTAAAAGAGAAATATGACAACGAGGTTGTGGGGTTGAAGAAAAGG
Source organism: Nicotiana sylvestris (assembly GCF_000393655.2). Lineage (NCBI taxonomy): Eukaryota > Viridiplantae > Streptophyta > Magnoliopsida > Solanales > Solanaceae > Nicotiana > Nicotiana sylvestris. Next base: position 176,189,713 of record NC_091060.1, on the reverse strand, counting down.
GTCACCATCTTGGAGAACAAAATGATCAAACAAACAAAAGACTTTAAGGTAGAAAGAGAACACTGTTATGCAGCAATGACACAATTAGAAAGAGATTTGCAACAACTTCAAGAACAGAATCATGTAGCTGAGCAAAATTTGGAAGCTAGGTCCCAACAGATTGAGCGTTTGTTGCAAGAAAAGGGTGTCATAAGAGAAAGGGTCAGAAGGATCGCCGACTACATCGCAATGAAATGCAGTATATGTGAGGACATGACTAGATCCATGGTCTTTGCCACTGTAGTGACCTTTGTCCGCCAGATAATGGAAGATCTCTACCATCTCCAAGGGGATTTGGCGAGTAGGCCCGTGACGAGACCGAATGATATCCCGCGGGCCCCAGGAGCATTTGAGGCATTGATGTATTCATAATTTTTACTCAAGTCTGTATTTCCTTTCTGTTGGAGTCTGTTAGTCTATTTTCGAGTCTGTGTTTTCATCTTTCTGTTGGAGTCTTGTAGTTTCCCTTTTCGAGTCTATTAGTTTTATGTTTAAATTTGGTAGGATGAGTTGTTGTAACCAAAACTGTTTTATTTTACGAAAATTTGAAAATTCCAAAATGTTTTATTTATTTTTAAATTTATCCCCAGAATTACGCTTGGTCTGATTCATGCAGGGTCATGATACGTAAGCAATCTCCATAGGATTCGATCATAACCAAAAGAAAAGAAGGGAGAAAAGAAAATAAAAAGAGAGGAAAAAGAAAAGAAAAAAAGGGAAAGAGAAAGGAAAAACAAAAGAGAAAAGAAAAAAGAAAAAGAGAGAGAAAATAAGAAACTGTGAGAATGAAACAATGGCAAAACAAGTAAGAGAAATGAGAGAATAAAGAACAATGAGAAATCAAGCAAAGAAAGGCAAGAGTGGAAAAAGAAAAGTTGCCAAACGAAAATAAGGAAAAGCCGGGATGACGCAAGCAACCGATCAGATGCATAATAGAAATGGTTAACTGCTTAGGTGCATTCATTCCCCAATGTGCGGTTGCCTATCTGTTAAGCTCTAATCACTAACAAGTTTGTTGTTGACAATTCAGTACAGGAAGGTGGTTAGTTTGCTTGGCATTCTGGCAACTCACCCATACAACACCCGGTCTAAAAATAAATTGATCATGGCCAACCAGGAACTCGATGCGAGTGTCATCGATCCGTCGAGAGAGGTGGAAGAGTTGGATGTTAATTTGATGAAAGAAGAGATATATAAGCTGAAACAGCATATGGACAAAATGTACCAAGCATGGGCAAAAGAGCAACCACCGCCAGCTTACCCCGCCAACCCTGCCTTCCTCTCGCCATTGGCTCAATCTCAGGAATCTCCTACTTCCGATTCATCCCCGAGCTTTCCGATTTACCAGCACTACCAGAGTACTACTTCCCAAACCCCACTAGCTCCACCACCCAAACCAGTTCCATACCCTCCTCCACCAGCCACTCTTGTCTTCGTGGCACCCCCACCCGCTATACTCCATAGATCCTCTAGCGAGCCTTTGTTCCAAGCCCATGATAACAATTATTACCCATCGAAGCCCACTTTCAAGGCTCCAGAACCATATTCCTACACTCCTCATTTTGATCTCTTTGTGGAAACCGAAAAACCATCTAAAAATCCCAAATAGGAGGAGATGTTCAGGAAAGTTAAAATCCTAGAACAGTTATTCAGAGACATGCGGGGGTTGGGAGGTCAAGTAAGTGTGACCTACAAAGACCTATGTCTGTTTCCAGATGTGCAATTGCCGGCAGGGTTTAAGATGCCCAAGTTTGATTTGTATGATGGGCACAGTGATCCAGTAGCATATTTGAGAGGTTTCTATAGCAAAATGAGGGGAGCTGGTAGGAAAGACGAGTTGCTAATGGCATATTTCAGTCAAAGTCTAAGTGGTTCAGCGCTGGAGTGGTACACTCGGTAATGATCACGGAAGGTGGTACACATGGGATGATCTAGCCCAGGCATTTGCTTGTCACTTCTAGTATAATCTCGAGATTATTCCGGATCGTCTTTCTTTGACAAAACTTGAGAAAAAACACAATGAGAGTTTCAGGGAGTATGGTTTTAGGTGGAGAGAACAGGCAGCAAATGTTGACCCTCCAATGAAAGAAAGTGAAATGGTGGATTATTTTCTGCAGGCCTTAGAACCTACTTATTACAGTCATCTGGTATCAGTTATAGGCAAGTCCTTCAATGAAGTGGTAAATATGGGCGGTATGGGTGAAGAAGGGCTCAAGACAAACGAAATCATGAGCTATTCGGCTATTAAGGCAACCACCGAAGCCATTCAAAGTGGAACTGGGAGAGTAATTGGAAAAAAGAAGAAAGAATATGTAGCAACAATTGATTCAGGAACTTGGTTCGTGTCACGCCCCAAAACCGAGGGGCGCGACCGACGCTTGACCGGGCAGCCCCAGCCAAGCGGACCTGGGTGCCTTTGCTATTCCACGTGTTACCCCGCATTTCCATTTCCCATTAACCAAGTGAAATAGCCATTTATAAATTTAAACACATTCTTACAAGATTTACATAGCATACATAGTTACTTAGCGTGGTTTATAAGTTATAATGCCCAAAATACATAAGTACATAACCCACATTTCCTGTCTACGGAGCCTCTAGGGATACGAAAGAGTGATACAATACTTGCGGGTACAAGGCTCCGGTTATACCTTACACCAAAAACCAAAACAAGACTCCGAAATAAAAAGCGGCATGAGCCACGCAAGGCCCCAGGAGGAAAAGGGCTCACCAATGCTTCTGGCGGAAAGTGAAGGAGTGCTACTGTTAGTGGACTGGAGTACCTGCTATAGGACCACCTACAATCATAACACGAATGTAGCGCCCCCGGCAAAAGGGACGTCAGCACATTTGAATTGTACTGGTATGTATGAACAAACTTGCCCTAAGTAAACTCAAACCATACACAAGTAACAAATAGTCATGGAACCAATAATCAAATACACATGAAAGAAAACCATCAAGCCAAACAAGTTACAATCTCTCCATTTCCCCTTCAACATTTTCACATCAATGATTTCACAACTTTCTCATATTTTCATTTCAATAGTGATTTCGATCACTTTTCCACCCTTATTACCTCGGCCACCCTTATCACCACAACCCACACCTTATTACTTCGTGTTGCGGCCCGCAACCCGATCCCACCAAATAATCACAATTCACAAACAACACAACAACAACAACAACAACAATTCTCAAAGAATTTCTATAGCCATCAATACTATTTCCATCATATTCAACAACTCATATGCATTTTATGTCACCGTGATAATTGCCAATACAAGCCATATATGTTCTTACCACAGTTGTTCCAACTGCATCATTTACGATTTCCTTCCATCATTTGTTTCTCAACTCTTACCACATAACACATTCACAATCACACATTTGGTTTATTGCCAATTACGTACACCATTATATCGGGAGACTTAACCACGATCAATCAAATCATACCAATCACAAGAATTCCACAAATAATCCACGTAGATATCACATACCAAATATTCGTACACCAAACAAAGTGACTTTACAAAGGTCAAAGTTAGCCATACATACCTTTCTTGATCTTTTCTTTAATTACTACGATATTCCGGAAATTCTAGCAACTTCAATCTATTTTGAGACATAACAAATTGAACACAAATTAGGAAGATATTCATAGTTCTAGCTCATTTGAGAATTTTATCAATTACTAGTTGTGCATCTTGATTTCAAATCTTTTTTACAAGATTCCCTTCATTTCCCAACCCAATCTTTACTTGTTTATATTCAACAATCTTCCCACAAACCTAATTTGTACATGCATGAATGATGAATACTCTCACATCCAAGAATCGTCTTATTAATTACCCATTTCTAATTAGATTTCAAAGTTGAAGAATTGGGGAAAAGAAATTCTTACCTCTTTGAAGTCTTAGCAACCTTTTGATGCGATTTCAAGGTGTGATTCAAGGAAGAGTAGTGAAATCTTTAGTTTTCCCCTTCCCTCTCTCTAGAATCGCTCTCCCTTCTCTCTAGAATACCAGAAATTTCCCCAAAAATAAACCTCAATCGAGTTAAATGAAATGGGGTTCGGGTCTTAAAAATCTGTTTTTTGTACTGTCGCGATGTGTGGGGCGCCGCGGGGCATGGGGCGTCTGTGCAAAATATGTTTGGAAATGAAATTTCGGACCATACTGGAATTACTACTAGCATGACGCGCCGGGCGCCGCATGGGGCACCGCGGTAGTGCAAATTTCTGCGCTACATTGGTAATTTGGTCATAACTTTGTGTAGGAATGTCCGAATGACGAACGGTTTAAAGAGTTGGAAACTAGAATCAAAAACCTTTTATTTGATAGGCTGTGCATCACACAAATACTTATATAACTGGAGATATAATTGTCCAAAGTGAGGTCTTGTGCGCACTCATTTGCAACTTTCGTCTATTATGAAATTTTCCAACTTGGCTTAGACTTAGGTCTCTCCTTAGACCCCAATTCACTTCTAATATGACTTATACACTTATTAATATATCCAATTGATATCCATAATGTCCTTAATCCTTATTTGTACGCAAGATAAAATATTTAGCCTACCTTGGCACCACGAAATCTTAAATTACTAAGCAAAATTTTCTGGGGCTTTACATTCTCCCCCGCTTAAGATCATTCGTCCTTTAATGAGAATCAAGTTTCATTCATTATTAATCCTTATGTAACTTATGCTTTTCACATTATGAAATATATCATCAGCCCCGAATTTGGCTAACTCCTTAAATTTCCGAAAATTTTGCCAGAGTTTCCTTTGTAACTAGGACTATCCACCTGTCAGAGGGCCCCAGATACATATCCTAACAGCATATACATGTTCCATAGACATAACATAACTTGTTCAACACCAACCATGGCCGCATAGGCAACATACATAATCAAAATGGAATAGTTTAACATAGATCAAATCAAAAGATAAGAGTTTATAGGAACCAAATGCATGAAAGCTATTATATAACTATTCAAACAAATGTGGGTACTTCTTTCTCATTTCTTCCTCGGCTTCCCAAGTGGCTTCCTCAACTTGCTGGTTCCGCCATAATACTTTCACGAATGCAATTTCCTTATTTCTCA